>NC_141047.1:63214258-63571758 GCF_041138505.1 Cibotium barometz
GGCGGTTGGTTTTAGCACTTCTTCTTAGTATCATGTACCCTTCATTGAGATCAAAGACTAGCCACTCTTTACTTGTCCATTGGTGCTTGGGCACCTCCTCAAGGATGAGGATTATGTTCTAGAAGAACCATCATGTAGCGATGATAGTAGGATTGGGGACCTTGGCATAGTAAAAGTCATTAAAGTTATTCATTCGGAGTCGCATCTTCGTGGTGGTGAGGGGTGTGAGGCTATCAATGTAAGGAAAGTTGTTGTAAGCTCGCCCTTTCTCCTTCCATGTGCAGGAACTTGCATCAATACCACCTCCTTTTGATTGGCATGTGTATCTAGATGGCTATGGAAGCTGCCTTAGAGTATGAGATCATGTACAATTATAGTGGTATGTGAGCTATTGTTCATAGACAAGCAAGGAAACCCCTGGGTCCTTCCCGTCATCTTCATTGGCTTCTTCCTGAGTAGTTTGTGGTGGTTCCTCATTGAGATCCAGCCCCTCATAGAATGATGCGAGGATGGGGTTTCATGGATGTGATTTAATGAGGGGGTTTAATTGGTTAAGAAGGTGGAGGCTTTGGGGTTAAGCGGTGGATGAGGCAGAGGCTCCCATGGAAGATGTTGTAGATAACTACTATGGGAGGGTTATGGGTGGTTTAATTGGTTAAGAAGGTGGAGGCTTTGGGGTTAAGCGGTGGATGAGGCAGAGGCTCCCATGGAAGATGTTGTAGATAACTACTACGGGAGGGTTATGGGTGGGGGTTGCATTGGTTTGGAAAGGTGGGTGGGTTTGGCTCTGGGGGATTTGATTTGTCACCCAAACCATCAACACCGGCGAGGGGCCTTGATTGGCTTGCAGGGCGTCTTCTCCAGAAGATTGGTGGACCCATCCTTGTTTCCTTCTGAGAACTTGTGGAGGTCATCATCCTCATCTTTGTCCACATAGATGTCCTATAGGTAAGCCATACACATGGTCCAAATGGTGGCTTTGTTGGTGGGCAAGGGATTGTTCGAGGTAAGAGTAGACTATATGATATAGTCAGAGGATGCCTAAGGTATTGACTATTGGTCGTTATAATAGTGATTTACGAGAGTAAGATATCCATGAGAGATCTGCTCATGGTTTGCAAAGTGTTGAGGTTTGTAGCCCATGAGAGAAGCATGTCTAGCTGTTATAATGCTCCTTGCATTATAAGCTTGAGGACTTGTAAGACTATAACTTTGATTCTTCACTCAACCATATCCTAAATGGACCCTAAACTCATGGTTGTATAGGCCTAAGTGATGCATGGCCTTCCAACTTTAGCCCCTTGACCTTTCATTGCCTAGGCATGGCCTTTTCACCAATGCCCCTTCAAACTACCCCTAGAAGAACGGGGCGCCTACTTCTATGGCCCTTGGGTTTCCATTGTGCACCATTTACTTCCCTTTTACTTTAACTTTAATGCCTATTAACCATTGCATTAGGTATTTCCCATTTAAAATCCCTTGAACCTTATTTATATGCAAACCTTTTACATATAAATAATGTTTTCTAGTCTTACCTTTTAGTGTTTCCTATCAGTCATAACATTTCCTCCCCCCTAAAAGAAAAGTTTTTGTCTTCAAAAACAAACTCAGGAAACCTTTTCTTTAGTATAACCACTCTTTTCCAAGTTGATCCTTCTTCTGGTCTATCTTTCCACTTTACTAAACATTCTTTAAATAAAGAATGTCTAGTTTTCTTTTCTCGATATTCAAGAATCTTTTTAGGCTCATGAGGAAGAATAAGTGGTTCTATAAAATTGACTATTGCCTCTTTTCCAATGATGTCATTGTTTCCCATCTTGCGTTTCAGTCTACTAACATGAAACACACGATGTACTCTAGATCCTTCAGGTAAAGCTACCTTGTAAGCTACACTTCCAATTTTTTAAATACCTTGGACTTAACTTTGAAAAATTTCCACGTTTTAAAGTTTTTGGCTTTTTAGAAACTTTTACATAAACTAAATCACCTTCCTCAAAATTAATTGGTCTTCTTTTACCGTTCTCATAACTAATAGAATGATCCTGCGCTCTTTTAACATTGCTTTTTGCAACATTTAGCATTTCTTGCATGTCTTTGAGAAAGTCTTTTACACTTTGCAATTTTTCTTTTTGTAACCCAATAGCTATGGGTGCTCTAGGTTGAAATCCATACATTAACATGAATGCACTAAAACTGATAGAGCATAATGTTTAGTACTATTATAAGCAAATTCTAATAATGGAAGATACTCGTCCCAATTGTTTTGCTTATAATTAACATATGCTCAAAGCATATCTTCTAGGACTTGATTAACCCTTTTTGTCTATCCATCGCTTTGTGGATGTTCAAATGTACTCATACTAAGTTTGGTGTTTAAATTTTTGAGCACTTCTTTCAAAAAATGGCTTGTAAACTTTGTATCTCTGTCACTTACTATATCTCCTGGCAATCCATACAATCTGTATAGGTGATGTATAAACGTTATAGCCAATTTTGGTGTTTTTACTTCTTTTTTAGTTGGTATAAATTGTATCAACTTGGTTAACCTATCCACTACTACCCACACTGAATCATGCCCTCTACTTGTTCAGGGTAGTCCTTCTATGAAATCCATAGAAATACTTTCCCACTTACCCTCGGGTATTTGTAGTGGTTTTAATAATTCACCTACTTTTAAGCGCTTAGCTTTATTGCACTTAGGGCATTTTATAACATAATTATGGACGTCCTTATTTAAACCTACCCAATAAAGCTATCTTTTAATAAGTACGTAGGTCTTAGAAATCCTTGGGTGCCCTGCACTTGGTAACAAGTACCCATTATTGATGGAAAAAATTTTCCAACAATCTTTTTCACTTATTGACCCTTCTTTTAAAGTGATTCCTTTGAACCACTATCTTTTTTAAGTGACATCCTTTTATCATTAGCAGTTGCATTTTCTTTACTCTCTATTTGAGAGTTATCTTTTTTAATCAAGTAATTCCAAACTACTTGATAGCTAGGGTCATTAGCACATTGTCCTTTTAAGTGAGCTAGCAACTCTTTTTCCAGTTGAGTAAAACTCAACTCATTTATCATGGGTGCTCGACTTAGAGCATCTTGTTGAGATTCAAGCTCGATGTCAGTGTGAGCCAGCTATGCTATGTGCTGGCAGATTAGGTAGGAACATGTGTGAGACATAAATGACCGCGTGTCCAGCTGGTCATAGTGTGTGGACATTAGCTAGGGTTAGTAGAGTGTGGACACAACTCATTGTGTGTAGTGTGGATTATGGATTAGAGCATTATGCTTTGTGTGAGTGTGGACATGGCTTCCCTCAATGGTTAGGGTTTGCAATATACATTAGGGTTTGCTCCTGTGTGTGTGTCTCCTCCTCCTCTACCGTTCTTTCAACATGGTATCAGAGCCTTGTGCTGTTTATTAGGGTTTATGAGTGAGTGAGTGAAGAGGGAGAAGAAGAAGCTGTGAAAAGAAGCTGTGAAGCTGCCATTGGAGCTGTGAAGCTTGGAGCACACCAAATACTATCAGATCTGAGAGCTTGGCCTACCGGGTAAGGTCCTCTAAACATCCTTGAGCGGATTGCAGGTGAAACAGGCAAAAGCAAAGCATTTTAGAGCAAATCGAAGCAAAGCAAAATTCTGGTTTTTGAAGCTTTCCATTAAAGCTTGGGAACATTGATGTATGGTGGAAATATGTGTGATTCTGGCAAAGCAAACATGTATCTGACAATGAGAGATGTATTGGCAACTTCTATGCAAGCCCTACTGTGATTTTGGAGCAATTTACATGCATTTGATTGAGTGAAATTACTGGTTTTTTGAGCTCTCACAAAACAGAGAGAAGACAGTCAAAAATTGATGCATTTGGAGCCTATTTTTGGTGAAAATCAAAGCTTTGGTGGGTTGCACACATACCCAAGTGTGTTGGGCACCTAAATACAACATCAATTGTCACTTCAATCACTCCCAAACACCCTAATTACAGGCGGCGTAGCTCACAACAGAGAAACAGAGCAGTTTTTCTGGTTTTTGCCTACGAGGAGGTCAATTATTCATTGGTTGCTTGACATACTTAAAGTTTGCTTTAGCAATTGGATGCTTTATACTTTGGAGAAGAGGGCTATGTGATTTGTTTGGCCAATGATGCTTAATTGAGCTGGGAATGAGCTGATTAAAACAGGCTGTCCACTGGTTGCAGAGAAACAGAGCATTTTAATCGAGCAATTAATCTTTGGTGTTTTACAATTGGACAAATTCCTCTTACATGGAGTTGATGGACACTATTGCTAAGCCAATGAATGCCTGGTTGCTCAATTTGGTCAAATATTGAAGAAATTAGAGCCAAATCATTACTGGTTTTTCTGGTTTTTCTGGAAACAGAGAAAGGGGTTTTCAAAAATTGCTAATTACACATGTCAAATGGAGTTGATACTCAACATTGAGGTTCATTAGGTGTCAATGCAAGTTGCCTATACTTGATTGCACCATTACATTGCGATCTGGAGCCTTGGAAGGCATGTCAATACAGGGTATCCCGCACTGCGTGAGTCAGTTCATCTCGGATGATTACAGGTTGATTTTCTACATCAAATTTGGAGTTTGTTGGCTACATTGGAGTATCTGGAACATTAATTGGAGTGTGGTTGAGTTGAGGAAGGCTCGGTTTCAGATTTGGACGAGTGTGGAAGGTGCACATTGAGCAGATATGTCTGACAATCCAGTTCAGATTGTTGGTGAAAAGCTGGATAGGAAGAACTTCCAGGCATGGAAGTACAGGATAAAGAGTTTCTTGAAAGGGAAAGGATTTTGGAATCTCATTACAGGTGCTGAGCCAGAGCCTGAGCTACCTCGGCAACCTACACAGCAGCAGCTTATTGCTCATAAGCAATGGTCAGAGAGAGCATTCAAAGTGCTGCATTATTTGTCTATATGTATATCTGATGCTATGCTCATACACATTCAGGATGCTGAGAATCCCAAAGATGCATGGGATACTTTGGTCAAGATGTTTGATACAGATACAAGTGCTCGCAAGTCTCAATTGCGACATCAGATACACAATGTGAAAAGGAATAAAAGGAGCATACATGATTATGTGCAAGAAATCAAGAAGTTTGCAGATGCATTGGCCACAATAAATGCCCCCATGCCTGATGATGATTTGGTGGATATTACCTTGCGTGGTCTTGGCAAGGAATACAAATCTTTTGATACATCTATCTCAGTGAGGAGTACAGGTCTACCCGACTTCGATGAGTTGGTTTCACTCTTATTGGTTGAGGAAATCAAGCTCAGTGATTCATTTTTGGATGCATCTTCTAGCCATGATGATGGCAGAAATCAGGCTTTCTACTCGCAGAGAGGTTTTAGAGGCAGGGGGAGATTCGCATCACGAGGACGTGGTGGTAATGGTCGTGGATGGCAGGATAGACCTCCACAACAGAATTTTCAGCCTTCTTATGGTGCTCGAGGAGGTCGTGGTTATGCACCTCAAAGAGGCAGAGGTACCCCCCGTGGTGGTCGAGGACGTTGGCAAAGCCAACAAAATTCTATGCAAGATGTGGAATGCCATTATTGTGGCAAATATGGTCATATGGCGAGAGAGATTGCTTTCGCAAACAGAATGATTTGAGAGGGGGAAGAGCACAACGTGGTGGTCATTATGGTGGAAACTATGCACAACATGGTGGTAACTATGCATCAAGCAGCAATGATGGAACTGCAAATCATTTGTTTGCCATGAAGCATGTTGTGGGTTCTATGACAACAAATGCTGAGAATGATGATACATGGTATATGGACTCAGGAGCATCAAATCATATGACATGCCATGGTGAATGGTTTGAGCACATGAAGCCAATGGATGTAAAAGGCTATGTGGAAACAGGTGATGATACCCAGCATGTCATTACACATGTTGGAAGTGTACCATTGGTCATGCATAATGGTCAGACAAAGTCTATGTCAGATGTGCTGTATGTGCCTTCGATCACTAAAAGCTTGGCCTCAGTTGGTCAAATGGTAGAACAGGGATTACAGGTTAGATTCAATGAGCATGGATGCTTCGTTGAAGACTTCAAACATGGATGTAGAGTGATTGCTAAAGGCAAGAAAGAAGGAAGACTGTTTAAGCTGGATGCTGGAATTCCTGAGCTAAAATCAGCCATGTTCTCAAAGAGCAGGAATGTGGTACAGGATATTGATATGTGGCACAAGAGGATTGACCATGTAAATATACAGAGATTAAAGAACATGCAAACAAGAGGCATTGTCAATGGTTTGCCTAGGTTCAAATATGATGGACATATGCATGTTTGTGAAGCCTGTCAGTTTGGGAAGCAGGCAAGGTTGAGGTTTCCTAGAGAAGGAAATATGAGTAATAGGCCACTTGAGATCGTACATAGTGATGTATGGGGTCCTGCACAAAACCCATCTATCAAAGGCAGTTTATACTATGTTACATTCATAGATGATTTCAGCAGGATGACATGGATATACTTTCTCAAAGAGAAGAGTGAAGTGTTGGAAAAATTCATGGATTTCAAAGCTTTTGCAGAAAAGCAGTATGGCTGTTGGATTAAATGTCTGAGGACAGATGGAGGTGGTGAATACACCTCAAAAGCTTTTGAGCATTTCTTGAGGAAGCATGGAATAAGGAGACAATTGACATGCAGGTATACACCTCAGCAGAATGGTGTGGCTGAGAGAAAGAATAGAGTTATATGTGAAGTGGCAAGGGCGATGCTTAATGAAAAGAGCATGCCAGATTACTATTGGGCAGAAGCATGTGCTACTGCAGTTTATATATTGAACAAAACACCTACAGCAGCCATTCATGGAAGCACGCCAGAGATGCGGCTCACAGGTTACAGGCCAGACATTGGACATCTTAAAGTTTTTGGATGCATAGCTTATGTGCATGTGCCTGATGAAAGAAGAAGGAAGTTGGATCCTAAGGCAGAGAAATGTGTATTTGTGGGATATGCACAGGATCGAAAAGCCTACAAGTGTTATAATCCACAAACTAGACAAGTGGTCATCTCACGTGATGTGGTGTTTGATGAGCTTGCTAGTTGGTATAAAGCAAAAGATGAGGGAGTTATTGAGTCACTTGAGGCTGATGTGCCTGTGAACTTGCCATCACAAGCAAGTTCTAGTTCTACTACTATGTCTGGGCCAGCAGCAGCAGAAGCTGAGAGTAGCAGTGTACGTCCATGGTCAGGACGTTTGAGGCATGAGAGTGTAAGCACTGGCAGTAGTGCTATGGACAAAGGCAAAAAGAAAGTCGAAGGAATTGGAATCACAGGATATGAGTCATCCAGTTCTGAAAGTTTGGATGAGGAGCTTGGCATACCTGTTTTACGCACACCTGGTGCTAGACAGGACAGATATGTGCCACCACATGCTAGAGTCACAGGTGTACAGAGTGACCCGCATGCATTGCGGAGATCCCAGAGGGTCAGATATCCTGTTGATATGACAGGTTGACATACAGAGATTTTGCTATGCACTATGCATACATGACATCTATGGTGAAGCATGTGGAACCTACATGCTATACAGAGGCTATTGGAGAGCATGTATGGGAAAAAGCAATGGATGTGGAGATGGACGCATTGGTCCATAATGATACATGGGACTTGGTTGCACTACCAAAGGATAAGAATGTTATTGGATGTAAATGGGTTTACAAAGTGAAGTGCAAATCTGATGGTTCTATTGAAAGACATAAGGCAAGATTGGTAGCAAAGGGTTATGCACAGACCCAAGGATTGGATTATGATGAGACGTTTAGCCCAGTGGCTAAGATGGGCACAGTGAGAGCAGTCATTGCTATGGCTGCAGCTAATGGCTGGGAAATGCATCAGATGGATGTCAAGAATGCATTTCTGAATGGAGATCTACAAGAGGAAGTATACATGGCACAGCCAGAAGGGTATGTACACCCTAGATATCCCACTCACGTATGCAGGTTGAAAAAGGCATTATATGGTCTGAAGCAAGCACCGCGTGCCTGGAGTGATAAGATGAGCAGATATCTTATCTCACTTGGTTTTCAGATTTCTACAGCAGATTCTTCACTCTATGTGAAGAAGACACAGCATGGGATTGTTTTACTAGTCATCTATGTGGATGACTTGATTATTACAGGTGATCATAGTGCAGATGTGATGCATGTCAAGAAAGCTTTGAGTGGGCAATTTGACATGAAAGATCTTGGTGAGTTGAGATACTTCCTTGGCATTGAAGTGGTGAAAGATCATGCAGGTACTTGGTTAGTACAGCGCCAATATGCCTTGGATATGTTGGCAAAGTATGGCATGACAGGGTGTAAGCCTATGAGTACACCATTGGAGCAAAATGTGAAGTTGCGGGCTGATTATGGCGAGGAATTGGATGATCCTTCTATGTACAGGAAGATGGTTTGGTAGTCTCATATACATGACTATCACACGCCCGGATTTGAGTTATGCGATGGGGCTAGTCAACCAGTTTATGCAGAGCCCCAGGAAACCACATTTGGATGCAGTGAGACGCATCATGAGATATGTGAAGACCACAGCACATTATGGTCTATTTTATGAGAGTGGTAAAAGCTTGGACATACATGGCTACACAGATGCTGATTGGGCAGGTAGCGCATATGACAGGAGGTCTACTAGTGGATATACTTTTACACTTGGAAGTGCCGTGGTGAGTTGGAGTAGCAAGAAGCAACCTACAGTTGCTTTATCTAGTACAAAGGCTAAGTACAGAGGTGCCTACTTGTGAGGCTATATGGTTAAAGAGTCTCTTGGCAGATTTATGTGAGCCTCTTGATGGCAAAGTTGTCATACATTGTGACAACATGAGCAGTATGCAGTTGGCAAAGAATCCAGTATTCCATGCGAGGACCAAACACATAGAGGTCCATTATCACTTTGTCAGAGAAAAGGTGTTGGATGGTACAGTTGATCTTCACTATGTGAAGACTGATGAGCAGGTGGCTGATATCTTCACGAAGCCACTTAGCAAGGAGAAGTTTGAGTACTTTCGGACTATGTTGGGAGTACATGGGATGAGCTTGAGAGGGAGTGTTGAGAGTGTTGATATCCCAAGCTCATCTACATCTTCATCGACAGTACATCATGAGCTTGAGAGGGGCTGTTGAGATTCAAGCTCGATGTCAGTGTGAGCCAGCTATGCTATGTGCTGGCAGATTAGGTAGGAACATGTGTGAGACATAAATGACCGCGTGTCCAGCTGGTCATAGTGTGTGGACATTAGCTAGGGTTAGTAGAGTGTGGACACAACTCATTGTGTGTAGTGTGGATTATGGATTAGAGCATTATGCTTTGTGTGAGTGTGGACATGGCTTCCCTCAATGGTTAGGGTTTGCAATATACATTAGGGTTTGCTCCTGTGTGTGTGTCTCCTCCTCCTCTACCGTTCTTTCAACACATCTGCCAACAACGACATTAAAATTTCCTTTTCTATATCTGATTTAAAAATCAAACTCTTATAGGATTTCAGCCCATTTAGCCTTCCTAGCTTTTAACTCTTGTAGGATTTCAGTCCATTTAGCCTTCCTACCTTTTAACTCCTTTTTAGTACTTAACCATTTAAGACTTTCATGGTTAGACATATACTTCAAAATTGGTACCATATAAATAATGACGCCACTTTTTAAGAGCATGCATAATTGCAAATAGTTCTTTTTCATAAGTTAAATAGTTACTTTGAGCTTTGTCTAACTTTTTACTGTAAAAAATAATACTGCTCCTACAACAAAATTACTAGCATCCATTTTCAATACAAATGGTTCATTTGGATCTACTATTTATAAAATAGGAGCAGTAGCTCTATTGCTACTTTCAATTTTTCAAAACTAGCTTGTTCATTATGAGTCCAACTTACTTGTTTTCCTTTTTCTTTAATTCAAGAGAGATGCGTGGAGCCCAAGCTAAAGATGCCCATCAAGAGAGTCACCTAGTGACCCCCCATGAGATGGATCTCTCACCACCCTCCCCAAATCCATAGCCAACTCCTACTTAATCCCAACCTCCACCACAGCTACCTTCAATTGGCCTTCCGCCTAGGAGCATCCCATACCCACCTCCATGAAGACACCCTCAAGGATACTATAGGTTGGTCTCTCATATGGACCATCTCTTTCCACTAGAACCGACCCGTGATTTTGTAACTTCACCAAATACTTATGATGTTAACATTCACTAGTGGGCCAAACTTATTGGCCATGTTGCCAAAACCTCATAGAGCCAAAATGCATATGTCTAGAAAGAGGGCCGAAAGCTTAGCCATTCCCAACAAGTGATTTAGGCTGCCCATGAGAAGATTGTCAAGCTCAAGAAAGCCACACATGAAATCCATCGACTTCAGAATGAGCTCGAAGCCACCCAAGAGGAGCTAGCACACACTCACAAGCAAGACATATATGCCCTCCAACTTTAATACCAAGCCCTCAAGATCATTAAGGCTGGCAGTCCACAAGTACATAAAGCCCAAAGAGACCAACTCATAGGACCTCAAGTAAGCTAAAGTTGAAGAGGCCCAAGCAATTTGTGCAACTAACCAATTTGCAAAAAAGGAGTGTGATGATGCCCCTGCAACACATTAGGCCACCAAACCTCTCCCTAATTTCCAAAAGGAGTAAAACCACTCAGTGAACAAAGGGGTTGCTAAAGGAAGCCACCTACCAAGACCACCTCCTTCATAAAGAAACCCTTATCACAAAGGATCCTGCCTACCAAGACCTCCTCCTCCACAAAGAAACCCTTATCACTAAGGCACAAGTCAAAATTCATAAAATGGAGACCCTTGCCTTGGATGATATCCCATTTGGAAGGACATGACCAATGACAGTTATTATGAGACTGACATGAAACACTAAAAGGCAAGACTAGAAAAGATTATTTATATATAAAAAGTTTGCATATAAATAAGGTTCAGGGGATTTTAAATGGGAAATACCTAAAGCAATGGTTAATAGTAGGCATTAAAGTAAAAGGGAAGTAAATGGTGCACAATGGAAGCCCAAGGGCCACAGAAGTAGGTAGGTAGTTGAATGGGGCATTGGTGAATAAAAAGGCCATGCCTAGCGAATGAAAGTTCAAGGGGCTGAAGTTGGAAGGTTATGTATCACACTTAGGCCTATATAACCATAAGTTTGGGATCCATTTGGGATATGATTGGGTGGAGAATCAAAGTTCTAATCTTACAAGTCCTTAAGCTTATAATGCAAGGAGCATTACATTGGTATCAGAGCCAAGTTCTTTCTCTTTCATGTTTCCATCAAGCTACTCACTCTAATCTCTACTCCTTAATCTCTTTTCTATTCATTTCCATAAGCTAATCTCTATATTTCTTAAATCTTCTCTATACAAAATACCTATTGCCTAATAAGGTGGGCATACCTCTTGTCTAATAAGTTGGGCATACCTCTTGCCTAATAAATTGGGCATACTTTGGAGATTCTACATAGAACAAGTGGAGTACATGAAACAATGGAATTGTTTTTCACATCATTAGAGATAATTCATAATTACCCAACCAAGTAAGGTCATTGTGTTGCATTTTTTTTGCTTTGTAAGAAATTTTCCATTTTACTTATTATTAGAGTAAATGGCTTCTTAAGGTGGGAAAGATAAAAATGGTGAGAAGGGGGATGTAGAGCAGTTCTCTCTACCGTGCAATATAGTGCTCATAGAGTGCTACCGATTAACAAATGTGTTAAGAAACACAATGTCAATCCGAGGACTCGACCCGATTAGTGCATGAAGGCTTATCCCATGAGGGAGAGCTCACATACACAAACCACCACTTGACGATTCAACCATTCAACACCTCAATCAATCTCTCAATCCCTTAAATCCACTACACTAATCAAGAGAACAAGCAATGCATGGCAATCTCTTAATCCCATTCAAACATTGATTAAATCTTAGGTTTCCCTAATGCCTGCAAACCCATAAGCGTGCATCTACTAACCCACAAGCTTAAACAAGCATAGAATGTAACATTCACAAACCCACAAGCTCATAGAGAGAGTCTATCCATGAATAACTCATTGCCAATGAAATGGGCAAGAGCTTGCATCAATGGAGACTACACACACACACTACAAGCATGCAGCATACACAAGAGAAAGAAAGAAGCATTCAACTAATCATAGATTAATCTACTTCAATAATGCTAAAACAGATTAAGAGAAAGAAGTGGAGCTATACTCATTGGAGCTTGATGCTCATTAGAGTACAATAGAGAGAGTTAGAGAGTTGCCATAGCTTGAGAGCTCAAGAGCTTCACTCAATAGCTTATGAGAATGGCCAAAAACGTCCACTTTCTTTAGCTAACATCTCTTTTGTAGAGATGTCGCTAACCCTAACCCTAGGCCTCTTTCACACATGGGCGGACAACCCCATAAGTGAGCCTTGCTTAATACACTTAGAACTCTCATTTAGAACCCACATTGGCCTAAAACGATTTACATTGCACTTCGGCACAAAAATATGGAAAAATTATGTGCGTCTTTATGTTCCCATGTCTACAATCCCTCTCTCTCACATTAATTGCTTCCGGCCGCCTTCCATAATCCGTGTTCCCATGAGTGTTCCTGTGGAAATTTTCCATTTTGCTTATTGTTAGAGTAAATGACTTCTTAAGGTGGGAAAGATAAAAATGGTGAGAAGGGGTAAAACCCAATGTTATCTTTCCACATAGAAGAGGATATTACAAAACCAAATGAAATAGATATGCAAGATTTAGATCTTAATGAGTATAAGGATATAGAAATGAAAGAGAAAATCTCTAATATAGAAAATAAACTTGAGAAAATGATGGGTCTTCTTAGCTCCTTGATGGGAAGGGGAAGGATTGGGAGTTCTTAGCTCCTTGATGGGAGGGGAAGGATTGGGAGTAAAAGAAATATCTAAAAGTAACATTGATGAGGGAAGGGAAAAAACTTTAGAAAAAGAATTGAATGAAACCATAATTAAAGAGGGTCCCAAAACTAGAGACCAGGGTATGGTATTCAAAGATTTAAAGGCACCCAATTTTAATGGAGAAGAGGAGGAGGAGAGAAATAAAGATACGATCCATATTTTTGTACAAAAATGGCAAGATTTGCATCTTTTAAGAAATGTGCCTGATCATAACCGCCCCATTGAAGCTAGCCTATTTGTACAAAGGCAAAGCTTATAAGTGGTGGGATGAGTTTAGCGGAAGCCAGCACGAGATACATGCCACAAAGAAATGGGGTCACAGAAAGGAAGAATTGGCACATTACCAAGATGGAAAGAGCCATGTTGTACGAGAAAAACATGCAAGACTAATATTGAGAAAAGGCATGTATTTATGCGATTTTCTTGATTAATGGATCTCTAACATTGACTGATCCAAAGATAACTCTGAAAGAGAAGTCGATAGGGCAAAAGACTTGAAGATCTTTGGATGCTTATGTTATCCACATGTGCCGAATGAGATACAAACAAAGCTTAAGCCAAAATCTTTAAGATATGTGTTCATTGGAATTTATTTACAAAAGGGTGTCTACGAATGCTATGATCCTACAAACAAGAAGATGTATGTCAGCAAAGATGTTGACTTTGATGAGATGCATGGATGGTATGACAAGAATAAAGAGATTGTCATCATATATGACCCAAGTGAGGCTTAACCTTCACACAAAGAAGCAAAAAGAGGAGAAGATATCTCCATAGAAAGGATGTCTTTGCACCATCACTACTGAGCCAAGCACTAGTGGCACTCAAGAAGTGATCCCTCAAATTAATGAAGGAAGTGAGGATGTTGAAGGAAATTCAACCTTGAGGGTCTACAAGGGTGAGGCATCTAGTTCAAAGGTTGGCCTATGACTCTTTTATGGTCAAACATTATGCTTATATGACAAAGGTGATAGATTTGGGAGAACGAAAAAGGTTTAAGAATGCTTTACAAAACCATGAGTGGAAAGTGGCTAGATGAATTGATTGATGCTCTTCAAGAGAATCAAACTTGGGATCTCACACCATACAATGATGACTTGAAGGTCATTGGATGTAAATGGGTTTATAAGATCAAATACAACTTAGATGGAAGTGTAAATAGGTTTAAGGCAAGATGTGTTACCAAAGAATATGCATAAACTTATAAAGTAGACTATGAAGAAACTTTCCCAACCATTTTAAAGATGGCAATAATAGTGAGAAATATCATTGCGTTAGGTGCAAATCAAGGATGGATATTTCATCAAATAGATGTGAAGAATGCCTTTCTCAATGGTTACTTATTGAAGGAAGAGGTTTACATGGAGAAACCTCAAGGTTATGAAGACCTACATCATCCAACACAAGTGTGCAAGTTAAGGAAAGCTTTATATGGATTAAAATAAGCACCTTGAGCATGGTTTGGCAAATTGTAAAATTATTTGAGAAACATGTACTTTAACAAGAGTATGTGGACCCTTCACTCTTTGTAAAGACAAAAAGAAGCAATATTATAATTTTGATGCTTTATGTGGTTGATCTTATTTTGATAAGAAATGATGAAGAAGTGACTGCAAAAGCAAAAGCAAAAGAAAAATCAAAAGCATAAGTTTGTACATAATTCAATATGAAGGATTAGGGATATTTCCTTGGAGTGGAAATAATCACAGGAGAAAAATCATATGTGCTTTCACAAAGAAATTATGTCATAGACATAATAGAACAATATGGTTTGACAAATTGCAAACCTATATCTACACCTTAGGAGGTATTGCATATGTGCTTTCACAAAGAAACTATGTCATGGATATGTTAGAACAATATGGTTTGGCGAATTGTAAACCTATAGCTACATGGAGCGAATATAAAGCTTGAAGTATAAAAATGGACATGTTAGGTTTGACAAATTGTAAACCTATAGATACACATTTGGAGGTGAATATGAAGCTTGAATAGACAAATGGGAAATATTTAAAGATGAAACCTTGTAAAGATAACTTGTCAAAAAACTCATTTATCTCACAATTATTACATGGCTAGATATTTCTCATGTAATTGGAGTAGTAAGATAGTTTATACAAAGCCCAAAGAAACCTCACATGGATGCATTGAGAAGAATCTTGAGTTAAAAAATATGGTGAATCGTAGACTTCACTTTTGGTGTGAAAATAAGTTTAAAATTCATACATTTTGTGATGTAGATTGGGTGATGGTGAGAGACACCTTGTTGTGGTAATCCGAGGCCCTGTGGTGAGTGAGGAAGGTGAGCACAAGATGGTGGCACCTATTATGGGACAACTATGTCATCAAACTTAGCCCCATTGGAACTGAGGCCATCATTGGTGCCAAACCTCGGTCATGGCTCCTTCTCACTGTGGAATTTGGATGCATGGATCATGAGTTATAGCTTGCATTAAAGCTAAAAAATGGTGCAAAACTCAATGTTGAGGCAGAGCTTGAACAACATAACATTTTCTTGTAAGTATCCATTAACATGTACGAAGGAGGTGGCTGGAAGGAGACAAGCAGGGGCAAAGGTGACATAAAGAATGAACAACTGGTTGCGTGCTAATTTGCAGTCCATAGTTGTGTGTGAATTTGGTCATAGGTTGCATGTAGATTGAGAGGTGCTAATTGCATGATGCTGGTTTGGAGCTTGTCACAAAATGATGATAGTTGCATGTAGATTTGGTTGTAGGTTGCATGTGGATTGAGAGATGCCAGCAGCTACATGTTGATTTGGAGTCCATTGGGCAGACATGAATGGAGATGGCCATACCAGACGAGGTAGAATGGGGATGGCTAGGCGGAGGGAAAACATAGAATGGGGATGGCTAGGTGAACATAGGGTGGGGATGGTCGAGTGGATACAGGCTGCTACATGATGATGGAGAGGGAAAAGTGATGCTAGTAGGGAGGGTGATAGACACACAA
Source organism: Cibotium barometz (assembly GCF_041138505.1). Taxonomy (NCBI): domain Eukaryota; kingdom Viridiplantae; phylum Streptophyta; class Polypodiopsida; order Cyatheales; family Cibotiaceae; genus Cibotium; species Cibotium barometz. The sequence goes on from NC_141047.1 coordinate 63,230,172, forward strand.
GTGAGCATTGCATACTTAATTTATGTTTAATAAGGCAAATATGTTTATGTTGAATAAGCAATGCTAGCTTCAAAATGAGTGCCAAACTATTGCACGTATTGGTTGAAACATGAGTGCCAGGCATACATGGCTATGGTGAAGATGCCCTAATCCTACACCAATTATAATGATAATTTAGGTGTTTAAACTAAGGCGGGTGGAGCCTAATCAACAACATCATGATGAAAAAATTAAACTAATTAAGCTTGACTCAAGTTCAACTAGGTTACAAGATGAAAACTTATACTCATAGAAAGACTTAAGAGCAGCTAGTGTTCATTGCGCTTGAAAACGCCCCCTTTTATATATATGAGGGAGGTACACCTCTTACAAATGTACTCATGTGGGATAATGTGGGCCCTCTCATGCCTTTTCCTTACTGTGTGCTCGATGGCACCACAATTCTCAACATCCCCCTTGGTGCCATGATGTATGGCTACCGCCAGGTGGTTGGTTCTGAGTTACAAAAGCTCCATCACCCCCCCTTCATGCACCATGCTACTTGAGGTGGTAGTGTGGTATTATAATATGTCTTCACCCCCCTAGGGGCATAAGTTGCTACTCTCATGTGGTCAGGCGTGATAAAAAATGAAGGACTAGGTCTAGTCATTTGATGACCTTTTACAACTATGGGCTAATGTGGTGAGGCTTGTCGATATAGCTTTAGTTTTAGAAGAGATGTTCATCGAGAGTCTTCTCTTTGCTTGATGAAGACTCCACATAGTTGGCTTCTTAGTTCTTCAGTCTACATTCCTCTTATTTGTGCCTGATTTTGTTGCAGTGTCCACATTTTGGCTTGTGTTTGAGTCTGTACTCACTTTTGAAGTGTCCTTTCCTTCTGCAGTAGTGATAGCATTCTTTTGTGGGCCTTGTTGGTGTAGAGTGCCTGTTTCCTTATAGTCCTTGTGTTCCATTCTTTAGCTGCTTCTCTTCTTCAAGTAGGGACGAAATATAACCCTTAAATGTTGGTTTAGGTAAGTCTTTAGAGTGTTTACTAGTGCACCATATTCCTCAAGCATGCTTTTTAGAAGTATGGGAAGTGCATCCTTTTCACCTATCTTTGCATCAATGCCATCTTGGCTTATGATACTTTTCATTTTGCTTATGAATTGTGCTAGTGACTCATGAAACTTCATCTCTAAGCCATAAAATTCTATTTTCAAATGGATTTTTTGATTCTTGGTCTTAGAACCAAATATTAAGTTTAACTCATCCCATGCTTGTTTTGCCATGGTTTTGGAATCAATGTGATGATCATTTTCATTCGAATCCTCAGTTGGATTAGTGGGTGTATTCTTCTTAATTAATTTTCATAGCTTCTTGTGATGAGAAGATACTTCATTTGTGTGGCCCAGGTGTGAAACCCTTCCCTAGAGAACTTCTCAACATTTGTGGTAGTGCCTAATGCTATTGCAAAGGTCTTACCAAAGTTTGACTCTCGACAATATCTAATTACTTAAAAATTAGCAATGCAGTAAACTTTTAATTGCAAACACATGTAATGATATGATTTGAATGCATGTGAGAGTCTATAAGTGCCAAATACGATCCCCTCTTATGAGTTACAACATTAATTTCTGCTCATAGCTAATTACATATATTATATCTTAATTATAGTGATTAGCAGAGGGATGATTCTTGGAGAAATCAATTGAGGAATTTGAAGAGGTTTTTGATTGGTTTTTTTTAAAGGGGTTGTTGTCCTTGATGAGAGGAGAAGAGGTATGAGCAAGATCTTCAGCTTAAAATGGGCTAAGAAAACATAGATTTTCGCTGGAGAATTAACTCTGTTTTAAGAACTGCAGGAAGACAGATTGGTTGTGTAGACATTGTGTGTGCTGCAAGGAGGTCAACAGTTGCCATTGGGTGTATGTATACACATTGAGGTCACTGGTTATGACATTTGAGTGTAGTACAGTACCACTCAGAAAATACAACAGTTTGTGCAAGACAAACCAGAGTGTTGTTTCTGGTAAATTTGTGTGTCTGGCAAGATGTCAAATGATGGCATAAACCAGATTGTTGCTGAGAAGCTTGATAAGAACAACTTCCATGCTCGGAGGTTCAGGTTGAAAAATTTCCTGATGGGAAAGGGTTACTAGGACTATATAGAAGGTGAGCATGAAGAGGCACCGGAGATACCGGAGATCAATTTGATTGCTGTAGATGTGAAAGAGTTCAAGGATTGAAACCAAGGAGCCAGAAAAGTTATGTATTGGCTCTCTATCAATATACAGGACACCATGATTGGGCACATACAGGACGCCAAGTCCCCCAAGGAGGCATGGGACACCTTGGTAAAACTCTATGAAATGAATACCAAGGCGGCACGAAAGATACAGTTGAAGAATGAACTTCATACTATGGAGAAAAAGAGTATGTCCGTGAATGACTATGCATTGAAGATCAAGGGTATTGTGGAATCCCTTGCATCTATTGGCATTTCAGTAGATGATGATGATAAGGTGGAAGTCTGTCTATGTGATCTCGGGCCACAATACAAGGCGTTCAAGACGTCTATTCAGACTTGTTGAAAACATTCCCAATTTCACAGATTTGGTGTCTATGTTGATTATAGAAGAGAAGAGCTTAGGTGAAGACCAACAGTCTTCACAAAATAAAAATAGTTTAGAGCAACATGCCTTCTACACAAGTTTAGGAAGAGGACGAGGTAGAGGAGGCCGTGGACGCAGCCAAGGAGGTGGCCGAACATGTAATCAGAATTATGGCCAGCAGCAGCAACAACAACAGTCCCAGAATTCACAACAACAACAACACGCAGGTGGAAGAGGCCAATTCAGAGGTAGGGGGAGTCAAAGAGGTTGTGGAAATTGGCAAAGGTAGTATAATGATACACGTGGATGCTTTTATTGTGGTAAGCCTGGACATGTGCAGAGGCAGATTGTTATAAGAAGTAGGCTAACATGCAAAATGGGAAATTGTAGCAAAACAACTATGCATCCTTGAGCAAAAACAATGAGGATAATGAAAGGTTGTTTGTTATGCAGCATGTCGTTAATGCCATGTCTCAGAATGTTGAAGAAACACATAAAGATGATGTATGGTACGTTGATTCAGGTGCTTCGAACCACATGACAAGTCATGGGGAGTGGTTCAAGGAGATGAAAAACCTTGAAAACCAGGTTTTGTGGAAACAGGGGATGACACTGCTCATCCAATTGCCCATGTTGGAGATGTGCCATTGTCTATGCAGGATGACAAAGTGAAGTACTTTGCAGATGTACTTCATGTTCCAAACATAACAAAGAATCTGGTTTCAGTTGGCCAGATGATTAAGCAGGGTTTGCAAGTTCACAGTTCAACCTTGATGGTTGTTATGTTAAAGACTTTAAAGTCAAGTGCAGGTTGGTTGCAAAAGGTAACAGAGTGGGCAGAATGTTTACATTGAATGTAAACATGCCTAAAGTGAGTGCTGCGATGTTTGCAAAAGGTTCAGGAATTGTTGCAGACATAGACATTTGGCATAAAAGAATTGGACATGTGAATGTGCAGAGAATGAAGTCTATGCAGACTAAAGGAATTGTGACATGGCTGCCAAAGTTTAAAGTTGAAGGTATGTAGAAAATATGTGAAGCATGCCAATTTGGAAAGCAAACAAAGCATGTATTTTCACGTAACAGAAATGTGAGCAGAAATGCACTAGATGTTGTGTATTCAGATGTATGGGGTCCTACGAAGACCATGTCTATAATGGGAGGCTGCAGGTATTATGTGACATTTATTGATGACCACACAAGGAAAGTGTGGGTATACTTCATGAAGAAGAAGAGTGAGGTGTTCACTCATTTTCAGAATTTCAGAGTTATGGTTGAAAAGCAAACAGGGAAATATGTAAAGTGCCTAAGGTGGTTAGATGGAGGGGGAGAGTACTTCTCCAATGAGTTCTCTGAATTTTTGAAGAAGAATGGTATTCTCGGAGATAGTTTACATGCAGATACACATTGCTGAGATTGCACGAGGATTGATTGGAGAGAAGAATATGCCGCATAGCTATTGGGCTAAGGCTGTTTCTACAGCAGTTTGCATCATGAACAGGATTCCAACTGCAGCCATACATGATGTAACTCCAGAGGAGAGGTTTACTGGCAAAAAACCTGATTTGTCTCATCTGAAAGTCTTTGGATGCATTGCATATGTGCATGTGCCAGATGAGCTGAGAACTAAGTTGGATCCAGAAGTTAAAAAATGTGTGTTTATTGGGTATTCCCTTGAGCAAAAGGGATACAGGTGTTATAACCCTGCTACACGTGAGTTGAGGGTAAGCAGGGATGTTGTTTTTGATGAGATGAGCAGCTGGTATGCTGCTGAAAAAGAAGTTGTTGGGACTAATGTGAGTGGAAATGTAGTTGCACAGAATGCAAGTCAGCAATCACAGTCTTTGAGTGGACCAGGAGAGTCCTCATCTCTAGTGGTTCAGTTGATAGGCCATGGAGTGGTAGGCTGCGTCATAATACCAGTCATGCAAATGTGATTAGTACATCACATAAACGCAAAGAGAAAGTGGTTGAGCCCCTTAGTATGCCTGATATTTCTGCAGGGCATTCTCATATTGATGGAGAGTCTAGTGGCTCAGAGATGAGCCTTGATGAGGATCTTGGGATACCAGCTATGAGAACACCTGGTGTAAAGAAGGCTATGGAAGCCATGAATGCAAAGCTGCGAAGATCTGGGAGAGTGAAGAATCCTGTGCAAAGGTTTACCTATGATGGTTATGTGGCACATCACTATGCATATATGGCAAAGGTTGTGCAGGTTGTAGAGCCCACATGCATTGATGAGGCTGTTGGAAATGTGTGTTGGGAGAAAGCTATGGATGAGGAGATGGATGCACTATATGGAAATGAGACTTGGGATTTAGTGCAATTGCCTGAAGGCAAGAAAGCCATTGGATGCAAGTGGGTGTATAAAGTAAAACATAACAGTGATGGAAGCATAAGCAGGTACAAGGCTAGATTGGTAGCCAAAGGATATGCGCAGACATATGGCATTGATTATGAGGAAACTTTCAGCCCAGTTGCCAAGATGGCAACAGTGAGAGTTGTGATAGCAGTGGCTGCATCAAAGCAATGGTCTTTACATCAGATGGATGTAAAGAATGCATTCTTGCATGGGGATTTGCAGGAAGAGGTGTATATGTTGCAGCCACCTGGTTATGAGGATGTGAGTGACCCCGAGCATGTTTGCAAGTTGAAGAAAGCCTTGTATGGCTTAAAACAAGCACCAAGAGCATGGTCTGACAAGATTTTTGAATATCTTGTCACTATTGGCTTTCATGTAGCCAATGCAGATTTCTCGCTGTATGTGAGACACAGTGATAGAGGGGTTGTACTTGTTGTCATTTATGTAGATGACCTGATCATTACAGGGGACCATGATGCAGAGATCTTTGATGTAAAGATCTTGCTTAGATAGAAGTTTGAGATGAAGGATCTGGGGGGGAGCTCAGATATTTCTTGGGCATTGAGGTGATTAGGTCACCACATGGTATTGGATTACTGCATCTAGGCAGTATGGCTTGGACATGTTGTCCAACTATGGTATGACAGGCTGTAAGCCTATCTCAGTGCCATTCGATCAGAATGGCAAGTTGAGTGCAGATTCAAGAGAGATTTTGGAGGATCCTACTATGTATAGGTGCATAGTAGGAAGCTTGGTGTACATGACGATCACTAGGCTAGATTTGAGCTATGCTGTTGGGTTGGTGAGTCAGTTTATGCAAGTTCCTCGGAAGCCGCATTTGGATGCATTGACGATCACCAGGTCAGATTTGAGCTATGCTGTTGGGTTGGTGAGTGAGTTTATGCAGGTTCCTCAGAAGCCGCATTTGGATGCATTGAGACGCATACTGAGATATGTGAGGTCTACTTTGCATTGTGGACTATTTTATGAAACTGGGACAGAGGTATGTGTACATGGGTACACAGATGCTGATTGGGCTGGTAGTATCTCAGATAGAAGATCTACTAGTGGCTTCATGTTTTCTTTGGGAAGTGCTACTCTGACTTGGAGCAGCAAGAAGCAACCTACGGTTGCTCTATCTACTAGTACAGAGGCTGAGTACAGAGGTGCTGCTCTATGGCAGCATGTGAGGTAGCTTGGTTGAGAAAGCTACTCTAACTTGGAGCAGCAAGAAGCAACCTACGGTTGCTCTATCTACTAGTAAAGAGGCTGAGTACAGAGGTGCTGCTCTATGGCAGCATGTGAGGTAGCTTGGTTGAGAAAGCTACTTGCAGATTTGGGTCTATCAGTGGATAGACAAGTTGTCATTTTCTATGACAACATTAGCAGTATACACTTGACCCAAGAACCCAGTTTTTCATGCTCGCACGAAGCATATAGAGGTCCAATATTATTTTGTCCGAGAGAAGGTTTTGGTAGGAGACGTTGACCTTGTTTATGTCAGCACACACAGGATCAGGTCGCTAACATCTTCACCAAAGCAGGGCTTTGCTTGGTGTACATGAGATGGAGTTAAGCTCGAGGGGGAGTGTTGAGATATCGAGCTCATCTAGTGAGGCGGTGGACACTAATGACCCACCTGGGAGATAGGCCCCACACTTACACCACTGGCATGGTTGGTGAGATCATGAGGTGATATGCGGCCAGTGGGATGACAGGCTATGTGACAGCCATTCTAGAGACTGGTATAGTTATAGCGTCAGCTCATTTAGTTGGGTTCACACTATAGAGATCCCTAGTATGTATTTGGTTGAACTCGTACCTTTTCATATGGTGTGTACTCTTATCTTTGTATATGGTGTGTTGAGTGTTGTGTGAAGAAGAAGAAGATTTTCACCCTCTCACCTTGTGTGTTCTCTTTTAGGGTTTTGTGAGTGTGTGTGTGTGCTTGCAAGAGCTCAAGCTCTCTTCTCCCCTGCATCTTTTCAGCTGAGAGGAAGAACAGACACATTGCAGAACTTGCTTGTGCATTAATGGCTGAGAAGAGCATGCCTCATCATTATTGGGCTGAAGCAATTACGACTACAGTTTACATTATGAATAGGACTCCCACAATAGTAGTGTATGGTATGACTCTAGAGGAGAAGTATAGTGTAGAAAACCAGATTTGTCACACCTAAAAGTTTTTGGATGCATTGCATATGTACATATTCATGAGATGAGCGACGCAGTAAGCTAGATTCGAAGCCTGAAAAATGTGTTTTAATTGGTTACTCCCTTGAGCAAAAGGGGTATAGATGTTGCAACCCTATCACATGTGAGATGAGGGTGAGCAAGGATGTTGTATTTGATGAGATGAGCAGCTTTGGTATGCTGATGTAAAAGACTTGATTAAGACTTATGCACAAGAAAAGGTGGTTGCACAAAATGAAGATTAATAATCACAGTCATTTAGTGAACTGAGAGAGTCCTCTGTTTTGATAGACCATGGAGAAGTAGCATGTGCATCATGTAAAGGCAAAGAGAAGGTTGATGAGCCCCTTGGTATGCCTGACATTTTAGCAGGGCATTCATTTATTGATGGAGAGTCTAGTGGCTCAGAACAGAGTCTTGACAAGGAGTTTAGGATCCCAGCTATCACTTGGTGTAAGGAAGGCTAAGGCAGCTGGGATGACACCAAGGGACATATCTAGGGCTATGGAGGTCGAATAGGGTGAAAAACCCTATTCAAAGATTGATGTATGATGTTTATGTAGCTCACCATTATACATATATGGCAAAGTTAATACAAGATGTTGAACCCACATGTTTTGAGGATGTTGTTGGGCATACAAATTGCAATATAGCCATGGATGAAGAAATGGTGGCATTGGATGCAAATAACATATGGGAATTGGTGCCTTTGCCTGAGGGTAAAAAGGCCACTGGATGTAAGTGGGTGTGCAAAGTGGAGCACAACTCAGATGGAAACATTACAGTTTAAAGCTAGATTGGTTGCTAAAGGTTAGGCTTAGACTTATGGCATTGATTTATGAGGAAAAATTCAGCTACATTGCCAAGATGGCGATTGTGAGAGCTATAATTGCAGTGGCTACGTCAAAAGGTTGGGTCTCACATGAGATGGATGTAAAGAATGCATTCTTGCATGATGAGTTGCAAGAAGAAGTGTATTTGGACCAACCATCTAGTTATGAGGATTTGAGTCGCCCAGATTATGTGTGCAAGCCGCATAAAGCCTTGTGTGGTTTGATATAGGCACACCAAGAGCATGACATGACAAAATCATGGAGTATCTTGTTGTTGAGATATCGAGCTCGTCTAGTGAGGCGATGGTTGATGACCCGCCTGGGGGATAGACCCCACACTTACACCACTGGCATGGTTGGTGAGATTTTGGGTGATATGCGGCCAGTGGGATGACAGGCTGTGTGATAGCCATTCTAGAGACTGGCATAGTTATAGCGCCAGCTCATTTAGTTGGGTTCACACTATAGAGAACCCGTGTATGTATTGGTTGAGTACCTTTTATATTATGAGTACTCTTATTCTTGTATATGGTGTGTTGAGTGTTGAGTGAAGAAGAAGAAGATTTTCAGGCTCTCACCTTGTGTGTTCTCTATTAGGGTTTTGTGAGTGTGTGTGTGTGCTTGCAAGAGCTCAAGCTCTCTTCCCCCCTGCATCTTTTCATGGTATCAGAGCTTGGTTCATGCTAAGGGCTGAGCTGCAAGCAAGGGAACCACAGGAAGTGGTACGAGGGTAAGAGCTTCAACTACTCTTCCCTATTTGTGTTGGTGACTACACCCTTGTCGGGAGCTCTACGGGAGCACCGGCAACGATCTTTGATTGAGGAGCTTTCTTCGCGGGAGTAAAGCTATAGGGCAACTATATCGTCCTATCGGACAGACTTTTCTGGGCCGAAAACGCGTTTCGGGCGCGTCTGGACCTCCAGTTTTCAGAAAGCAGGCGAATTCGAGCACTGCGAGTAAGTCATCGATTCTCTGCAGAACTCTGTTTTAAGAACTGCAGGAAGACAGATTGACTGTGCAGACACTGTGGGTGCTGCAAAGAGGTCTACAGTTGCCATTGGGTGTGTTGGAATTAGGGTTGCAGGAATGCACACACAACTTCAAGAAGATGAGGAAGCTTGAGCACAACACAGTAGTGTATTATGAGTGCCAAAAATGAAAGATAACAAGCCCTAGAAGATAATGGGCGTATATACAATGCACGGGGGAAAAAACCTCCTAGTGAGGGAAAAAGTGCCCCGGCGGTCCTAAGTGTGTTCACACACATCACTACTATAATATGGTAACAAATCCCCCCTGGAGTGATGCGGTGAACAAGAGCTAGCACTCATGTATAGGGAAGTGTCTAGCTATGTGGACGAATCCACAAAAGGGAGTAAGCCCAAAGCTTTGCGAAAAGCTTCGAACTTCTCACGAGGCAGAGCCTTTGTGAAAAGGTCTGCAAGGTTATCCTGTGTTGGCACATAAGCCAAACTGATCTCTCCTGCAGAGAGTCTCTCCCTGACATAATGGTAGTGCACCTCAATGTGCTTCGTACGAGCATGGAACACTGGGTTCCGCGCAACTGCCAATGCGCTCTGACTGTCAGTGAAGATGGTGGTGGCAGATGGCTGCCCAACACCCAAATCAGCCATAAGGCGTCTGAGCCACACACACTCAACCGTAGCTGTGAAAGCTGCCCTGTACTCAGCTTCACAACTAGAAGTGGCCACAGTAGGCTGCTTCTTGCTCAACCATGATATGCATGAGCTTCCAAGCATGAAGCAAAAACCACTCGTGGACACGCGTGTGTCATAACAACCAGCCCAGTCAGAATCTGAAAAAACATGTAAATCTGGCGGCAATGATCCCCCCTTGGGATAAAACAACCCAAGATGCCGAGTACCACTCAAATAGCGAAAGATACGCTTCACTGCCTGCCAATGCTTAATGCCTGGGCTATGCATAAATCTGCTCACCTGTGAGACTGCAAACTGAATGTCTGGCCTCGTAATGCATACATAAATGAGGCAACCAACAGCTGTCTGATAGAGTGTGACATCAAAGTGATCTCCAGCATCATGAAGACTCAACTTCAAACCTGTCTCCATTGGAGTAGCAATAGGCTTGCAGTCTTCAAGGCCAAATCTCCGCAACAATGTTTCAATATACTTTGTCTGACACAAAGCAATACCTCCATCACACTGCTTAAATTGTATCCCCAAATAATGATGCAAATGCCCCAAATCTGACATCTCAAAAGAGGCATTCAAATCAGCCTTAAAATCAGCAATATGACTCTCATTTGGTCCTGTGAGCAGCATGTCATCGACATAGAGAGCAATGATTAGATGTACACCATCCACACGTTTAACATACAAAGTGCTTTCTGTTGGACTATTCTGAAACCCATGTGTAGTCAAATATGCATGTATTTTTTCATACCAAGCTCGTGGAGCTTGCTTTAAACCATATAAAGCCTTTTTTAACCTGCACACTTTGTTTTCCTGCCCTCTTTGAACAAAACCACGAGGCTGCGATACATACACCTCCTCATGCAAATCTCCATTTAAGAACGCAGTCTTTATGTCCAGCTGATGTACATTCCAACCATTATGAGCTGCTAATGCACAGATGCTACGAACAGTGGTCATACGACATGTGGGAGCAAAAGTCTCATCAAAATCAATGCCCTTCTCTTGAGCATAACCTTTTGCAACAAGCCTAGCCTTATGGCGATCCACTGTGCCATCAGGCTTACGCTTCAATTTGTATACCCACTTAGTGCCAATGGCCTTCTTGCCAGGGGGCAAGTCACATAAAGACCATGTACTATTCTTCATAATAGCATCGTATTCTGCTTGCATAGCAGCCATCCAATTTTCTGAACTTTGTGCCTCATCAAATGAAACAGGCTCACTTTCATCGCACATACTAGAAACAGCCAATGCATAACAATCTGACGCATAAGAGGCACCATGAGAGCCAGAACGAGTGCGACTAGACAAAGGGGCATCCAACTTGCTGTCACGCAAAGTCTGCACCAGCCATCTAGGCATGTTCCTAGAGCCCTCAATTTCTTGTCTCTCATCCTCAAGTGCATCATGCACATCTGCATCAGATATAGGCTGATTTGTGCCATCATTTAAAACCTGCATAGGCTGAAAAACTGCCTCATGAGGTATTGCACTTGACTGTGCACCACTGAAAAGAGGCAACAATGTATCATAGACATCACGTGAGCTGATATCTGTCTCCTTAGTACATGAAACCAAGGGCTGAACTGCATCTTCCACAAATACAACATCACGGCTAACCAAAATGCGCTTTGTCTGTGGATGATACAAACGATAGCCTTTGCTCTCAGCACTATATCCAACAAAAATACATTTGACAGCTTTGTCATCCAATTTTCTGCGATGTTGCACAGGCACTAATGCATATGCCAGGCAACCAAAAACACGTAAATGGCCAACAGATGGCTTGCGGCTATGCCAAGCCTCATATGGAGTGACAACCTGTAATGCTTTGGTGGGACACCTGTTTAGTACATAAGTGGCACACATGACAGCCTCAAGCCAAAAACCATGTGGTAGACTTTGACTCTTAACCATACATCTTGCCATTTCCATGAGAGACCTGTTTTTTCTCTCAGCCACACCATTTTGCTGTGGTGTATACGGCACTGTACATTGGTGTTTTATCCCACGCTCAGCCAAAAATGCATTAAATTCTGAAGACATATACTCCCCCCCTCGATCTGAACGGAGGGTGCCCATCTTACTTTCTGACACATTTTCAGCCATAACCAAAAACTGTTTGAAGCACAAAAACACTTCGGACTTTGCCTTCAAAGGATATACCCATGCATGCCTGGTAAAATCATCAATGAAAGTCACGAAGTAAAGGTAGTTTCCAAATGATGGAGTTTGCATGGGACCACAAACATCACTGTGAACAAGCTGCAATCTGCGTTCAGCTCTCACTGATCCATCTTTGGGAAAGGAAGCACGTTGCATTTTACCCAATACGCAGCCCTCACAAACATGCTTGACAGGTGCCTCAAGCTTAGGCAAAGAAGACACCATTTCAGATTTCTGCAGGCGCAGCAAACTTGCAAAATTCAGATGACCAAAACGAGCATGCCACAGTTTTGCATTTGAAATAGCCTGCGTATCCATAATAGCACATGCTGAATCCTCTACACATTTGCCATCCATATTGAGCTTATACAGCCCTCGACATAGTGAACCAGATGCTACAATGATGTCACCACAAGAGAGATCATGAACAGTACATCTGTCATCCACAAATTTTACAACCAAACCTGTTTTGGCAAATGCGGAGACTGACAGCAGATTCTTTTTGATCCCTGGCACATACAATGCATCAAAAAGTGTAAAGGTGTTGCAATTTGCAACATTCAGCACAATCTGTCCAACTCCTTTAACGGGATAAGAGGAGTTATTGGCACAAGTGACAGTATTCCCTGTGGGAGCAGACTCAAGGAAAGTGAATAAACTGCGCTGCGAGGTGATATGCTTAGTGGCACCACTGTCAAAGTACCATACATCTGAATCTACTGCAGACATACATGTGTCATGCAAAGATGGGTCATAACTGCACTGCGCATTGAATGCCCATTCTGTATCTTGAACAACATTAGCAGATTCATTGTTAGAAGGAGAGGCATCTGCAACAGCCATACCAGCCTCTTTCTTCTTAGCCTCTTTCGCAGCCAGCTTAGGACACGCTTTGATGACATGATCATTTCCCTTACAGTACTTGCAAAATGTCTTCTGTTTGTCACCCTTCTTCTCATCTTTGTCTTCCTTCTTTGGTTGCGCAGCATTTGCAGATTTCTGCTTACTAGAAGAAAAGCCAACTTTACCTTTCTCGCTTCTCTGACTAGCAACGAAAGCTTGATCTGCGACACGCATAATATTCCTGTTTTGCCTTGACTGGTCTTCTTGCAGCAAAACAGAAACTAACTCCTCAAATGATAAGGCATTGGGATTGCCTTTCATCATCAAGCGAAGAGTGGAAGCAAAACCCTGATAAGAATCTGGTAGACCATTCAAAACAGTCTGCACAAGTGAACTGTCTGACAGGATTTCATCTGCAGAAATGAGCTGCTCTTTGAAATCCTTGATCTTTGTCAAAAAGCTATCCATAGAATCACCTTCGTTCATATGCTCACTCTCCAACTGTTTTCGGAGGTAAGCAACACGAGCCTCATTTCTTGCCTGATACAATGTGGCAAGTACATCCCAAGCATCCTTAGAAGTCCTGCAGGAGCGAATATGTGGGATAATGGTACGTTTGACAGACAGCGCAATCAAGGCATGAGCCTGCGCATCTCTACCATCCCAACGAATCTGCTCTGCTGAAAGTGGTGGTTCTCGAACAGCTGCTACAGCACTTGTGCCTGCACCATCATCAACAGTACCTGTTTCTGATGTGTTTGCAGTATTCCCAGCCACAATAGGACGTGCATCAATACCCTGCACAATGTTCCATAACCCCTTTGCTACCAATACATGTCGCATCATATATGCCCACAATGGATAGTTGGTGCCATCCAACTTATCCTCAGCAGCCAACATGCGGAATACATCATTGTTGTCAGCCATGGCCAATGACTGTACTACTAGATGTAAATGCTGTCTGTAAGAGGTAAACCTGTATAAAATCGACCTGTGCTATGTAGCACAGCCCAAAACAGACGAATGGGCACCTGTCCTGCAGATTTTAATCTTGACAGAAAATTTGCACAGTAGGACGATTTTGCCTGCGCAGTACTTGGAATGCAAAAACGGAGGGCGAAATGACTTCAGATCAAAATTCTGAAACGAACGTGCCCTACGGGCTCACCCACGGCATATACTAACCTGCAGACGCTCGTGAAACCTCGTCGCAATCGGAGGAGATGAAGCGGCACGTGCCGGTGATGCTGCCCGGCAGGAGGAAGCCTGCTCTGATACCAATTGTTGGAATTAGGGTTGCAGGAATGCACACACAACTTCAAGAAGATGAGGAAGCTTGAGCACAACACAGTAGTGTATTATGAGTGCCAAAAATGAAAGATAACAAGCCCTAGAAGATAATGGGCGTATATACAATGCACGGGGGAAAAAACCTCCTAGTGAGGGAAAAAGTGCCCCGGCGGTCCTAAGTGTGTTCACACACATCACTACTATAATATGGTAACAGGGTGTATGTATGCACATTGAGGTCACTGGTTGTGACATTTGAGTGGATTGCGGTACCGCTGTGCAGAAAATACAGCAGTTGTGCAGGAAAAACCAGAGTGCAGTTTCTGGTAAAATTGTGTATTTGGCAAGATGTCTAATGATGGCATAACAAAGATTGTGGCTGAGAAGCTGGATAAGAATAACTTCCATGCTTGGAGATTTAGGTTGATGAATTTCCTGATGGGAAAAGGCTATTGGGACTACATAGAAGGTGAGCATGAAGAGGCACCGGAGATACCGGCGGATATAAATCCAACTGCTATGCAGATGTGAAAGAGTTTAAAGACTGGAACCAAGGAGCCAGGAAAGTAATGTATTGGCTTTCCATTAGTATACAGGACACCATGATTGGGCACATTCAGGATGCCAAGTCCCCCAAGGAGGTGTGGGACACCTTGGTAAAGCTTTATGAAACAAATACCAAGGCACGTAAGATACAGTTGAAGAATGAACTTCATACTGTGGAGAAAAAGATCATGTCTGTGAATGACTATGCGTTGAAGATAAAGGGCATTGTGGAATCCCTTGCATCTATTGGTGTGTCAGTAGATGATGATGATAAGGTGGAGGTCTGTCTATGTGGTCTCGGGCCACAATACAAGGCGTTCAAGACATCCATTCAGACTCGAGAAAACATTCCCAACTTTATAGATTTGGTGTCTATGCTGATTATCGAAGAGAAGAACTTGGGTGAAGACCAACAGTCTTCACAAAGCAAAAACAGTTCAGAGCAACAGGCCTTCTACATGAGTTCAGGAAGAGGACGAGGTAGAGGAGGCCGTGGACGCGGTCAAGGAGGTGGCCGAACAGGTAATCAGAATTATGGCCAGCAGCAGCAGCAACAACAACAGTCCCAGAATCAACAACAACACGCAGGTGGAAGAGGCAAATTCAGAGGCAGGGGGAGTCAAAGAGGCCATGGAAATTGGCAAAGGCAATATAATGATGCACGTGAATGCTATTACTGTGGTAAGCTTGGACATGTGCAGGCAGAATGTTATAAGAAGCAGGCTGACATGTAAAATGGGAAAGTGCAGCAAAACAACTATGCATCCTCAAGCAGAAATAATGAGGATAATGAAAGGTTGTTTGTTATGCAGCATGTCGTGAATGCCATGTCTGAAAATGTTGATGCAGCACAAAAAGATAATGTATGGTATGTGGACTCAGGCACTTCGAACCACATGACAAGTCAATGACAAGTCATGGGGAGTGGTTCAAGGAGATGAAAAACCCGGAAAGACCAGGTTTTGTGGAAACAGGGGATGACACTGCTCATCCAATTGCCCATGTTGGAGATGTGCCATTGTCTATGCAGGATGGCAAAGTGAAGTACCTTGCAGATGTTCTTCATGTACCGAACATAACAAAGAATCTGGTTTCAGTTGTCCAGATGATTGAGCACGGTTTGCAGGTTCGGTTTAACCCTGATGGATGTTATGTTGAAGATTTTAAAGACAAGTGCAGGTTGGTTGCAAAAGGCAACAGAGTGGGCATAATGTTTACGTTGGATGTAGACATGCCTGAGATGAGTGCTGCAATGTTTGCAAATGGTTCAGGGATTATTGCAGACACAGACATTTGGCATAAAAGGATTGGACATGTAAATGTGCAGAGATTGAAGTCTATGCAGACAAAAGGAATTGTGACAGGGCTGCCAAAATTTAAAGTGGAAGGTATGCAGAAAATATGTGAAGCATGCCAATTTGGGAAGCAAACAAAGCATGTGTTTCCACGTAACAGATATGTGAGCAGAAATGCACTAGATGTTGTGCATTCAGATGTATGAGGTCCTACGAAGACCATATCTATGGGAGGCTGCAGGTATTATGTGACTTTCATTGATGACCACACAAGGAAAGTGTGGGTATGTTTCATGAAGGAGAAGAGTGAGGTGTTCACTCACTTTCAGAATTTCAGAATTTCAGAGTTTTGGTTGAAAAGCAAACAGGGAAATATGTAAAGTGCCTAAGGTCAGATGGAGGGGGAGAGTACTTCTCCAATGAGTTCTCTGAATTTTTGAAGAAGAATGGTATTCGGAGACAGTTTACATGCAGATACACTCCGCAGCAAAATGGAGTTGCTGAGTGGAAAAACAGACACATTGCTGAGATTGCGTGAGCATTGATGGAAGAGAAGAATATGCCACATTGCTATTGGGCTGCTGAGGCTGTTTCTACAGCAGTATACATCATGAACAGGACTCCAACTGCAGCCATACATGATGTAACTCCAGAGGAGAGGTTTACTGGTAGAAAACCAGATTTGTCTCATCTGAAAGTCTTTGGATGCATTGCATATGTGCATGTGCCAGATGAGCTGAGAACTAAGCTGGATCCAAAAGCTGAAAAATGTCTGTTTATTGGATACTCCCTTGAGCAAAAGGGATACAGGTGTTATAACCCTGCTACACGTGAGTTGAGGGTAAGCAGGGATGTTGTCTTTGATGAGATGAGCAGCTAGTATGCTGTTGAAAAAGAAGCTATTGGGCTTGATGTGAGTGAAAGTGTGGTTGCACAGAATGCAGGTCAGCAATCACAGTCTTTGAGTGGACCAGGAGAGTCCTCATCTAGTGGGTCTGTTGATAGACCATGGAGTGGCAGGCTGCGTCATAATACCAGCCCTGCAAATGTGATTACTACATCACGTAAAGGAAAAGAGAAAGTGGTTGAGCCCCTTGGTATGCCTGACATTTCTGCAGGGCATTCTCATATTGATGGAGAGTCTAGTGGCTCAGATATGAGCCTTGATGTGAGGAGCTTGGGATCCCAGCTATGAGAACACCTGGTGTAAAGAAGGCTATGGAAGCCATGAATGAAAAGCTGCGAAGATCTGGGAGAGTGAAAAATTCCTGTGCAGAGATTTACCTATGATGGTTATGTGGCACATCACTATGCATATATGGCAAAGGTTGTGCAGGTTGTAGAGCCCACATGCATTGATGAGGCTATTGGAAATGTGTGTTGGGAGAAAGCTATGGATGAGGAGATGGATGCACTATATGGAAATGAAACTTGGGATTTAGTGCAATTGCCTGAAGGCAAGAAAGCCATTGGATGCAAGTGGGTGTACAAAGTTAAACATAATAGTGATGGAAGCATAAACAGGTACAAGGCTAGATTGGTAGCCAAAGGATATGCGTAGACATATGGCATTGATTATGAGAAAACTTTTAGCCTAGTTGCCAAGATGGCAACAGTGAGAGTTGTGATAGCAGTGGCTGCGTCAAAGCAATGGTCTTTACATCAGATGGATGTAAAGAATGCATTCTTGCATGGGGATTTGCAAGAAGAGGTGTATATGTTGCAGCCACCTGGTTATGAGTATGTGGGTCACCTCGAGCATGTTTGCAGGTTGAAGAAAGCCTTGTATGGCTTAAAACAAGCACCAAGAGCATGGTCTGACAAGATTTTTGAATATCTTGTCACTATTGGCTTTCATGTAACCAATGCAGATTTCTCGCTGTATGTAAGACATGGTGATAGAGGGGTTGTGCTTGTTATCATCTATGTAGATGACTTGATCATTACGGGGGACCATGATGCAGAGATCTTTGATGTAAAGATCTTGCTTAGACAGAAGTTCGAGATGAAGGATCTGGGGGAGCTCAGATATTTCTTGGGCATTGAGGTGATTAGGTCACCACATGGTATTGGATTACTGCACAGACAGTATGGCTTGGACATGTTGTCCAAGTATGGTATGATAGGCTGTAAGCCTATTTCTGTGCCATTGGATCAGAATGGCAAGTTGAGTGCAGATTCAGGAGAGATCTTGGAGGATCCTACTATGTATAGGCACATAGTAGGAAGTTTGATCTACATGACGATCACCAGACCAGATTTGAGCTATGCTGTTGGGTTGCTGAGTCAGTTTATGCAGGTTCCACGGAAACCGCATTTGGATGCAGTGAGACACATACTGAGGTATGTGATATAGAGGTCCACTACCACTTCGTTAGAGAGAAGGTCTTGGCAGGAGATCTTGACCTTGTTTATGTCAGCACAGAGGATCAGGTAGCTGACATCTTCACCAAAGCATTGGGTACAGAGAAGCTCCGCAGATTCAGGGCTTCGCTTGGTGTACATGAGATGGAGTTGACCTCAAGGGGGAGTGTTGAGATATCGAGCTCGTCTAGTGAGGCGGTGGCCACTGATGACCCGCCTGGGGGATAGGCCCCACACTTACACCACTGGCATGGTTGGTGAGATCTTAGATTGCGGCCAGTGGGATGACAGGTTGTGTGATAGCTATTCTAGAGACTGGCATAGTTATAGCGCCAGCTCATTTAGTCGGGTTCACACTATAGAGAACCCGTGTATGTATTGGTTAAGTACCTTTCATATTATGAGTACTCTTATTCTTGTATATGGTGTGTTGAGTGTTGAGTGAAGAAGAAGAAGATTTTCAGGCTCTCACCTTGTGTGTTCTCTATTAGGGTTTTGTGAGTGTGTGTGTGTGCTTGCAAGAGCTCAAGCTCTCTTCCCCCCTGCATCTTTTCACTTGTCACCATTGGCTTTTATATGGCAGATGTAGATCATTTACTCTATATGCAAAAGCATGATAAGGGGATTATCTTCATTACCATTTATGTGGATGACTTGATTATTGAGGGTGATAATGAGCAAGAAGTTGAGCATGTGAAGGGTCTCCTTAAGAAGAAGTCTGACATGAAGGATTTGAGTAAGTTGAGGTACTTTCTTGGCATTGAGGTCATTAGGACAGCTAAGGGCATATGGTTGTCAGGTGAGACAGTATGCTTGTCATAATCTAGCTCTGTAAGCCCATTTATGTACCACTAGATCAGAATGGTACGCTAAGTATGAATGCATGTGAGATATTGGAGAATCCTACTATGTATAGGAAGATAGTGGGTAGCTTGATTTACATGACGATCGCCAAGACAGACTAGCTACACAGTTGGGTTGGAGACCCAGTTTATGCAGGTTTCTTAGAAACCACATTTGGATGGTGTGAGCCACACACTACGCTACGTGAGGTATACAGTGGATTATGGTCTCTTCTATGAGGCTAGTATAGAGTTGCAGGTGTATGGATACACTAATGTAGGTTGGGCTGGTAGCACGAGACACTTGAGAGCAATTACTCCACACTTGGTTTTGTGAGAAGGAACCTGTTAAGATATCGAGCTCAACCAAGTGTTGTGGACATTGATGACCTGCCTAATTGATAGCTTTCACCCTCGCCATTGGCATGGTTGGTGAGATTATGGTTAATATGCCACCAATGTAGCGATGATAGGCTATTTGAGAGCTATATTTGCATTACTAGAGTATGCATAGTTATAATGCCAACTTACATAGTTAGGTTCACACTATGGAATGACCATTGTATGTTATAGTATGAGAGTACTTTTCTATATCGTATGTTCTCTTACCTCTTTAGTTTATGATTATAGATAAGAGAAGAAGATATAAGAAAATTCAGCCATCCATCTCTCTCTTGTGTCTTGGTGTCTCTTGTGTGCATGTGTTTGCTTCCAAGGAACTCAAGCTCTCCCTCTCCCCTACATTCTTTTTATAGTATTAAAGCTCTAGTTTGTGTGAGAGCTAAGGAGATTAAGAAAGAGGCAAGAATAAGGCAAGCAAGGAAGTGGTACAGAGGCAAGGGTATTTTCATCTCTTTCCCTCTTTGATTTTGGAGAGATAATTTTGGTAGTTGTTAGAGGGTTGTTAGAGCTACAGCAGGTAGACAGAGAAGTCATTGTCTTAGATTGAGGCATCCTTCTAGGTGAAGGAGGAAGACTATATTATTCTCAATCAACTTTATTAACTAAAATTTCAGCGGGATTTAAATGCATTTTGAGCACCATTTTTGGCTTTGCAAGTTTTTCGCTCGCAAAGAAGTAGGTACCTTATAACGTGTCAATTTTGACTGTGTATGCCTAATTTCTAGTTCGGTGCAATACAACAGAAATTTGGTTACAAGACACTTTGTGCTAAATTCTAAGTATTACAGGTATTAGTGGACATATGTTTATGTGACTCGTTCATATATAGTTACAATATAACAGGTTTATAATTTCGTTGTGTTGGAGATTACAGGTTTGTTGCAAGTGTAGAAGTTTTTTGAAAGTACCATTTGGTAAGTTGCTACTACAGATAATCATGTCTAACAATCTATCCTAGATTGTGAGCAAGGAGTTGGACAAGAATAATTTCCAAGCATGGAAGTCTAGGATGACCAATTTCCTTATGGGAAAAGGATATTGGGAGTTAATTACAGGTGATGAAAAGGAGCCGAAGATTGGTGAAGAAAATCCACCCCTTAGCAAGTGCAAGCATATAAAGCATGGCATTAAATAGCCACAAAGGTGTGCTGGTTAAAGAGAATGTGGGGGAGAGGGAGAGCTTTAAACCCTAGCAAGCAAACACACACACACACACACAAGAGAGAGCTTTAAACCCTAGCAAGCAAACACACACACAAGAGAGAGCAAGACACAAGAGAGAGATGGATAGCTGAATTTTCTTCTATCTTCTTCTTCTCTACTCAACCAACATAACATAAAGATTAGAGTACACACTATATGGGTTAGTACTCAGCTACTACAATATATAAGGGTTAGTCCATAATGTGAACCCGACTTTAAATGAGCCGGCACTTTAACTATGCTAGTCTCTAGTGACCCAAAAAGTATGGATGAGTTTTAAACTCACAAATAATGAGATATTTTCATCTCTCCTGTTTCAACTAGATCCAAAAAGTGAGCTAAACTGACCCAAAAATGGTCAAGATTTGACCAAACTAATCTGAAAAATTCTAGAATCAGTTTGCTTGGTTAGAGGCTCATTTTTTCCTGTAAATACAAGCCTCCCCCTTTGTAAAAGGTTAATAGTGTTTATGCACTGTTAATCTACTCCTCCCCAGAGTCAAATAGTGTTTATGCACTTTTAATCTACTCCTCCCCTAGAATTCAACTTCAAAAATTCCACCCTTGAACAAGGGAGTGAAATGCTATAACTATCAAGGATTTGGACATCGCAGTATGGATTGTCCGACTCCTTTTGGATCAAGGTTTTCACAGCAGGGAAATCAGGGATCAAGATTCCAGACTCCAGTTCCTTCCTTCCTGAGTAATCAGGTTTCTATCCGCCAAATCAGGGAAATGACAGTGGTAGACCCTCTAACCAACCCGTAGTTTCAAACCAAAGTAATGCAGCAAGACCTGTGCCTCTCAGAATAGGGGAAGTCAAAGAGAGTTGTTCCCAAATCAGCCCTCCACTTCCAAGGCAGTAACGCTGGAAGTGATTGAAGAAGAAGAAGAAGATGATGAAAGAGATCATACTCCACCTGTGAGATGAGGACATCTCACGTTTTTTAAGTGGGGTAGAATGTAAGATTCCTCTCACAGCCCCTCAAGATGTCCAGTATCTCCCCCTGTAATCAATCCCCTTTTCAGAATAATAACAGATCTTGTTTCTATCTGTTTTGGCCTAGAGAGAGGTAATTCAGTTTCTAGATATCTTTGGATGGAAAAATATCCCTTCTTATTAAAATTGTTTTCCCTGAAATAGAAATTCAAAAAGAACTTTCCAGTGTGCAATTGGAATAAATTGAAAATAGGTAAAAAGGACCTTAGCCTGAGGGTCCATATTTTTAAAAAAAAATTTGGATTAAGATTCCTATGGACCAATAAGATAAATCCAAATGTAGGGAGGAGATAAATTGAAGTATAAAAGAAAAATCATCCAAAAATGAGTAAATACTAACATAAGTTGACTAAGGGAACAAGGTTTATTAGTTAAAAAAGAAGAGATATTTAGAGGAAATGATGCATTTTTGACAGCTCAGTGTGGGGAATTCCCCTCATGAAGGAGGCACCTATTTCACATGTGTGGATGAGTTTTAAACTCACAAATAATGAGATATTTTCATCTCTCCTCTCTCCTGTTTCAACTAGATCCAAAAAGTGAGCTAAACTGACCCAAAAAGTGTGGATGAGTTTTAAACTCACAAATAATGAGATATTTTCATCTCTCCTGTTTCAACTAGATCCAAAAAGTGAGCTAAACTGACCCAAAAATGGTCAAGATTTGACCAAACTAATCTGGAAAATTCTAGAATCAGTTTGCTTGGTTAGAGGCTCATTTTTTTCTATAAATACAAGCCTCCCCCTTTGTAAAAGGTTAATAGTGTTTATACACTATTAATCTACTCCTCCCCAGAGTCAAGTACATTGAATTCAATTGATAATTCAATTGTTTTTTACTAAATCCTCTCCAAAAGAACTCATGGCCACTCTTGTTGCAAACAAGAGTAGAACCCTCAATCCCTCAAGCCAAAGAAAAGCTTACAAGTTCCATGTAAGCTTAATTCTTACTTATTGTGAATTTTAAATCTATGGTTTTCTTAAATTTTATGCTTTGTAAAAGTTTGAATTAAAATCTGATGCTGTGCCTTGATGGAAAGGCCACCCCCTTCTCTTCTTTACAATTCAGCCTTTCTAAATTCTAGAAAGTTTAATTAAAAGATTGATTAAACTCTTTTCATTGTTTACTCTCTTGATTCTTGGAAAATGGAGTAGATTAGAGATATTAGAATTCAAATTGGAT
This sequence comes from Cibotium barometz, assembly GCF_041138505.1. NCBI lineage: Eukaryota > Viridiplantae > Streptophyta > Polypodiopsida > Cyatheales > Cibotiaceae > Cibotium > Cibotium barometz. Next base: position 63,252,966 of record NC_141047.1, read on the forward strand.
TAATTCAAGTCATAAATTGAATGTTAAAATTGAGAAATGGTCAGCCATACAAAGGAGGTTATGGCAAAATTTTCTTAAATTTTGTGGAACTAAAGTTTATCATTAGGTTATTCTAAAAGAGTAATTCCTTCCGTTTGTGCATTCTAAAAGATTTGTTTTTATTTCAAAACCACACATGTGAAATAGGCGCCTCCTTCATGAGGGGAATTCCCCACACACTGAGCTGTCAAAAATGCATCAATTCCTCTAAATATCTCTTCTTTTTTAACTAATAAACCTTGTCCCCTTAGTCAACTTATGTTAGTATTTACTCATTTTTGGATGATTTTTCTTTTATACTTCAATTTATCTCCTCCCTACATTTGGATTTATCTTATTGGTCCATAGGAATCTTAATCCAAAATTTTTAAAAAAAATATGGACCCTCAGGCTAAGGTCCTTTTTACCTATTTTCAATTTATTCCAATTGCACACTGGAAAGTTCTTTTTGAATTTCTATTTCAGGGAAAACAATTTTAATAAGAAGGGATATTTTTCCATCCAAAGATATCTAGAAACTGAATTACCTCTCTCTAGGCCAAAACAGATAGAAACAAGATCTGTTATTATTCTGAAAAGGGGATTGATTACAGGGGGAGATACTGGACATCTTGAGGGGCTGTGGGAGGAATCTTACATTCTACCCCACTTAAAAAACGTGAGATGCCCTCATCTCGCAGGTGGAGTATGATCTCTTTCATCTTCTTCTTCTTCTTCTTCTTCTTCAATCACTTTTAGCATTACTGCCTTGGAAGTGGACGGCCGATTCGGGAACAACTCTCTTTGACTTCCCCTATTCTGAGGCAGAGGTCTTGCTGCATTACTTTGGTTTGAAACTACGGGTTGGTTAGAGGGTCTACTGCTGTCATTTTCCTGATTTTGGCGGATAGAAACCTGATTACTCAGGAAGGAAGGAACTGGAGTCTGGAATCTTGATCCCTGATTTCCCTGCTATGAAAACCTTGATCCAAAAGGAGTTGGACAATCCATACTGCGATGTCCAAATCCTTGACAGTTATAGCATTTCACTCCCTTGTTCAAGGGTGGAACTTCTGAAGTTGAATTCTAGGAGATTGAGTTTCGAGAAAAGGACATTTCTTCCATTCTGAAACTTCCCATATCCTGGGCTTGACCCTGATATCTCTTAGGCAGTGGGAAGGTTGGAATCACCTTCTGGAACTAAAAACCTTTTGAAAGGTGATGGTGCTAGCTTTGGTGGGACCTTGACATCAAAGGCCTTGGAAAAATCCTTTGCCATCCGCACTGCTTCGGCCATGGAAACTGGCTTGGCGTTCTTCACCAAAATATTCAAAGGTTCGTTCAGCCTGTGGCCATCAGCTGTTCTTCATTCTCTTCATTCAACGGTGGTGAGTATTTGAGTAGGAGAGTGAACGCTTGGTGATATACTTGAATAGTTCTGCTCCCCTGGGTTAACTCTAAGAATTCGTTCATCTTTGTTTCCAAAAAGCCGGGAGGACAGAACCTCGTCCTTAGGTAAGTTTTGAGATCATTCCATGTTTGGGTATTCCGATCCAGACGGTTTGTCTCAGCAGTGGTTTCTCCATGCCACTCTGGCTGTTTTTACTATCTTTAGCCTTGCAAGAGCCATTTTGCTCCTCATTGTACCCGGCGATGACATCAAAGTACTCTTCCATTGCTTCGATCCACTTCTCCACAGCCTCGCCCAAGTTTTCCCCTTCACCCTTGAAAGGTCTAGGCTGCGAACTATAAAGAGTTTTACGAGCATCCAAGTAGAGCTCTTCCTCATCGAGTTGGGAGTTATCATTTCTACCACGATGACCTCGATCCATGTTCCTATCAATACGAAAAATCTTTTTAAGTCCCTTTATTTATGATTCAAATCCGATTTTTGATTCATATGATTCTGGGGTTCTTTAGATAGGTCGGCTCCCCACAGAATCGTGGGATAAAGATACTCGCATTATCAGATAACAATTCATTCAGAACATATCATTCATATCTTTAACACAATAATGGTCTATTAGACCAAAATTTTCATCTGAACAGTACTCCATGGGGGATTTCAATTTTAAAGTTTTTTAATTTGTCATCCCTTAACTTGATCCACTGGGTCAAGAGTTAACAGTAGCAATCTATCAGCACGATCCACTAATCTCATAGTGATTTGCTGAAGTCATTATCATCATTCTAGTTACGAACATCAACACAGGCACTCATCCCATTCATCCTCATTGTGGTTTTGCTCAGTTTATCGCCTTTCAACTAAAAATTCAGGAATCATCATTTTTCAATCAGAATCCAATTCAACTCATCAGTTCTCAATCATAATTTTAAAATCATATCAACCATACAATGATACTCTCCATGAAGCTACGCTTGCGAAAAACCAGAAACTCCATGCAGCACAAGGCCAACCTTGCTACCACCCCACAAGCAACTGTCAGCAAGCTCTAGCAACACATATAGGCCGCTCAAGAGGCTGAGCAGTTCACCAACCAAGCCCTTTCCCTCACTTAAACCAAAGCCAACCAACTCAAGTAGTGAGCTTCTCGCATGGAGGACAAAGGCAACCACATACACCTCTCCTAGAGAAGTAGTAGAGAAGTAGTAGAGGACACCCTTAGTCAGAAGGACCTTCAGCCTCCTGCAAGCCATAGAGGCCTACGCCACTCACCCTGAACCCACATCTTCCAGGCTAGTACCAAGCACAGTCGATGTGTTGATGGACTCAGCCAAATGGAGCTCCCCTACCTCGCCACCCCTCCATGAAACCCCACCCAAATTCTCGACCTCCACCACCATGCCCTTTTCCTTAACCTCCTTCAACACGACATCTTCATCGACCCCATCTCCCCCACCACCCTTTCCTATATCATCGCCACGACTCCGTATTCTTCCTCGTCACCCTCATTTTCCAATCCCAGATCTCCTTCTTCAAACCCACCACCACCCTGTTTAACCTCCCTCGTCCACCCTCTTTTTTCCAATCTCATCAATTGGGAAAACCCCATCAGGTAGTAGTATGGGCACCCCAGCATTGACGACACCCTCAATTCCCAAGGGTCTATGCCCATACCTATACCCTTCCTCCAAAACCGCCGCCGAAGCCCTACATTTCCCTCAGCACCAAGGGTGGGAGACAATATACTGGGCCTACAAGTTTTTACGTCGTTATGAACTCCCCCCCTACACCCCCTACTAGGGGCTCCTGGTCCTATACCAGCACTACCACCTTCAACTCCAGGTGATCCACGCCACTAGGATCATGTAGTTTGATGATACCTAGGTGGCCTTCTAACTCAATTTCTCCCCCTAGGAAGCTGAAGATGCACGTATCTTCTTCTATTCAAAGTGCCCTGACAACAACTTCAACGATGCGATGAAAACAATGACAAGACAAAAATGATCGTGGCAAAAGTCCTGTGACAATCCCCCCATTGATTCACTCGCACCCTCGTCCCCTCCTCATCACCAACCTCCATGCCCTCATCAATCCCAACCCGGAACTAGTGTTGAGATTCAAGCTCGATGTCAGTGTGTGCCAGCTATGCTATGTGCTGGCAGGTAGCAGCATGTGTGAGACATAAATGACCGCGTCCAGCTGCTCATAGTATGTGGACATTAGCTAGGGTTAGATGTGTGTGGATACAACTTATAGTGTGTGTTTAAGGCTGAAAATTAGATGCTACTTTTGTCTACTTTTTTGTCTTTCAATTTGCCATAATCGGATGTAGTGTGAAGTGTCTTTTGAAATATGGATGGAAGTTAGAAATGTCATGCAAAGTAGTAGTAGTTATCCGCAATAGAAGAAGATGAATTTTTCATTCGCAGATATGGAGATTTATGTAATCAGATAGTTGACAATTATTTTGACAATGAAGATGCAGTGTGTTTTGTCAATCTGGTTGTCACTAGTGTTGTCATTTAGTTTGTCAGTTTGTTTGTCAGAAAGTCTGAATTTCCCTTGAAGTTTGTGAAAGATGTGATAAGCAGTAAACACTTGGCGATCATGGTGTTTGTGATGAATTTCATGCGCGGGCTTACATTCTTCTGTTAATGGTGAGTGCTGGAAGATGAAGAGATTCATGCAGGCAACGGTTAGAAATTTTTTCAATCATGCATTAATAGCGGCGGGGGTTTGAGTTCGCTCTGGAGGATTCAGGGGAATCATCTCATTTCTATTTTACAAGGTCAAGAGCAAGGCGTTTGGGTTTGCAGCATCGGAGAGATGACCAACATCAATGATGGTCGCATGAAGGTGATGACAGTGGAATGTCAACAGATAGTTCTGATGAGGATTTAGAGAATGTGGTGGTTAATTCAGGGGCAGCAACTCCAAGATTAGTAGGAGGATTTCCACATGTATTAGCAATAGCAGTAATACAACAGGCATTATTGCCTCGAAGACGGTTGCAATTCAATCCGTTACCGAATAGGAGAACCAACAGGCAGGTACCCCCAAATAGACCTTTTAACATGGCACAACGGCTAGAGCAGATTTGCGTGTCAAATTCAGAAGTTTTTCAGGAAAGTCAAAAGAAGACCTTGATTGTCACGTAGCTCAATTTGAGACTCGATGGCAGGCTAGAGGATTTGCCGGAGTATATGATGCGCAAGCCAAAATGCACCAGTTTGAGGCAACATTTGAGGGGAAAGCTATGCAATTGTTTAGCAATTTTGTGCCAGGACATTTTGCAGATTATGATGCATTGAGGATTGCATTTTTGAATCGGTTTCGGGTGGAAAAGACCGCCACCAATGATGTGTTGACAAAATTGAAAGCAGTAAAGCAAAAGAAGATTTTTGTGGAAGATTATACACAGAGGTTCAATCGGTATGTGAGAAGGCTCACTCCTCAAGAAAGGCCCACTGATGAGATGCTGGCAGCATATTATGTTAAAGGCCTCAGAAAGGAGTTGTGGAATGCAGTAGTAGCTGGTGTTGATGTTGCGGGAGAAATGAATGAACTCATTAATACTGCAACTCAAGCGGAGAAAAGGTTTGGTTTATCAGGTTTGAGCTCTGGGAAAAGACATTCAAAGAGGAAGAAGAAGAAGGAGAAAAAGAGGAAGAAGAAGAAGGAGAAAAAGAGGAAGAAGTCAAGTGATGACAGTACGGATGAGGATTCGGAGTCGGATTCGGATACAAATTCTGATACGGATTCAAGTTCAGGTAGTGATGATGATTCTAGTAGTGATTCAGAGTCAGAGGATGAGGAGCACAAGAAGAAGAAACAAAAGAGGAAGTCAAAGGAAAAGACTAAGGAGGTGTCAGTTGAGAGAAGGCTGTGGAAAAGAAGTTGAAAGAGATGGGACTTCAAAAGGAGCCAGAAAAGAAGATAGAAAAGAGATGGGACTTCAAAAGGAGTCAGAAAAGAAGATAGAGCACTGTGACATTTGTGTCAAAGATGGTCACAAGACAACGGATTGCTGGTATAATCCTAGATTAGGGGGGTAATTCCTGAGAGAATACAACAAAAGATGCAGCAAAATATGACACAGTCTCATGGCATTTTTTCGGAAGCTTCGGATTAGTAGAGATCATTTGGAAATCAAGGATGGCAGAGGCCGCAACAATGCTATTCGAATTTGGAGACCATCAAGGAGACCACCATTTAGAGGAAATTTTAATCAAGGAGGAAGATCAAGATTTGGTGGATGGCAAAATTTTCGGCAATCATGGGGAAGATATTGGAATCAACAACAGGGATGGTCACAACAGCAAAATTGGCAGCCGCCAACGAATTGGAATCAGCTAGGCTGGAATTAGTAGAATTGGACTCCGCAGGGGTGGAATCAACCAAGACCTCCTCAACAACTACCTCAGTTACCTGTGCCACCTGTGCAGCAGAGGTAGAATCAGCAGAACTGGACTCTGCAGGGGTGGAATCAACCAAGACCTCCTCAACAACTACCTCAGTTACCTGCGCCACCTATGCAGCAGAGGTGGAAGTGAATAAACCTCCTCAGAGTAATATGGTGAATGTGGATGTTTGTTTGGAAGCAAGAGCAAGTGGAGTAATGGCGGAATGTGGAATAACATGTGACTGTTTGGAGTGTGTTGTACAGGATTCCGAAGTTTTGGCAGTTACACGTTCCAAAGCAAAGCTAAAGTCTCCATTGGATTGGGAGGAACAGAAGGATGTTCGTGAAGAAGTAACTGAAGGAATTTTGGATGTTCAACAGAAAGAGGAAATGCAGAAGAGAAAGAAGAAATCCTTGGATAAGGAGGAGCATAGGATAAGTCAGAAGCATTGTTTCAAGAGTTATTTAATAGTCCTATCAGTTTTACATTGGATTAGTTGCTTTCATTGGTTCCGATGTTTAGGGATCGAGTTTATTCAGCTATGAGGAAGTCGAAGGTGTCAGGAATCAGGGCTGTGTTGAATCAAAGTGTGGGCAGTCATCAGATTAGTCCTGAAGATGTGGATTTCATTGTTCCCACAATTCAGCTGGATTTTGATGATCGGAAATTTTCAACAGTCTTTTTGGATGGTGGATCTGGAGTCAATATTTTGTCAGAATTGAAGTTTTTGAAGATGAAGAATGTTCAGCTTGAGCCAACACCATTTCAAGTATGCATGGCGGATCAAAGCCGGGTTCAACCTATTGGGATGCTGAGGAAACAATCCCTTATCATACAAGGTTTGCAGTTTCCAGTAAATTTTATTGTTTTACAGATGAAGGATGATGCAAATGCATATTCAATGCTGTTAGGAAGGCCGTGGTTTAGAACAGCAAAGCTCAAGCAGGATTGGGAGAAGAATGTGGTCACATTGAAGAAGGGTAAGAAAGTGATTACAATACCAATGGCATCTAAGCAGGAGCTATCAAGGGCAGTGAAGCCAATGATGGCACAACCAATTAGTTTGGCGGAAGAAGTTGAGGATGATGAGGAAGATAATTTTTTGGTAGCCAATCCAACAATGGTTTCTATTTTTGAAGTGGATGTGGAACGGATTCTTGATAGATATGTTGATTATCCGATTCACGAGGATGTATTTTGTCAAACCGTCGACAGTACTTTCGAACAGATTCCGCAAATAAAGGAAGAAAAAACTGATGATGGTGACAAGGTGGAAGAAGTTGATGATGCTGCAGAGATCGCGCCTAAGGAGGCAATAATTAGAGCAGAGTTCTTGTATGATAAATTGATGGAGAAGGTTTCCAGAGTGAAGGAAGATGATTTGCAAGATTTAAATTTGGGATCTGTGGAAAATCCGAAGGTTGTCAAAGTGAGTGTCAACCTGGATGATGATTTCAAGGACAATTTAAAGGTGTTGTTGCAGGAATTCATGGATGTGTTTGCTTGGGATTATTCTGATTTGAAGGGTATGGATCCCCAGGTGTATAGGCATCAGATAAATTTAAAGGAGGATGCGGTGCCTGTGATTCAGCAAAGGTACCGAATGAATCCGAATTATGCCAAACAGGTGAAGGAAGAGTTGGATAAACTTCTCAATGTTGGATTTATCATACCAGTGGATAAAGCAGAGTGGTTGTCCCCAATTGTGGTGGTGCCAAAGAAGTCAGGGAAAATCCGAGTTTGTGTGGATTACAGAAAGTTGAATGCAGCAACCATTGCAGATCCATTTCCATTGCCATTCATTGATTCAGTTTTGGATGATGTTGCAGGGCATGAGATGTATAGCTTTCTTGATGGATTTTTTTGGCTATAATCAGATTCCAATGGCAGAAGAGGACATTGAGAAGACAACTTTTATTATTGAATGGGGAGCATTTGCTTATACAGTGATGAGCTTTGGTCTGAAGAATGGACCACCTTCATTTTCAAAAGCAGCTTTCAAAACTTTTGAACCATATTTGACAGAATTTATGCGGATTTTCATGGATGATTTTTTAGTTTTTGGGTAGAAGATTAAACATTTGGAGCATTTAAGGAAATGTTTGGAGAGGTGCAGGATGTTTAGAATGGCTTTAAACCCGCACAAATGTGCTATTGCAGTTCAAAAAGGAAAGCTACTTGGTCACATCATATCCAAGGAAGGGATGTCAATTGATGCTGACAAGATTAGTGCAATTCAGAGGGCAATAGCACCAAATAATTTGAAGGCAGTTATGCGATTTCTTGGTCAAACTAAATGGCATAACCGTTATCTGAGATATTTGGCAGATGTGTGTGCACCTTTGAGCCATTTGACCAAAAAGGATGTGAGTTTTGTGTGGGGTGAAAAAGCCTTTCAGATTATCAAGAAAATGTTGGTAGTTTCACCTATCCTTCAACCACCAAATTGGGAGTTACCTTTTCATATTTATGTGGATGCGCCGAATATGGCAGTCGGAGCAGTTTTGATGCAGGAGAAGGTTCGAGGATGGTTTAGACCAGTGTACTATGCAAGTAGAATGCTAAATCCAGCGGAGAGGAATTACACTGTCACAGAGCGAGAAGCCAGGGGAATGATTTTTGCATTGGAAAAATTCAGGCATTATTTGTTGGGAAACAAAGTTGTTTTTCATGTGGATCATTAAGCTCTGTTGTTGTTTTTGGTAAATAAACCAAAGCTGGAAGGAAGGCTTGCAAGATGGATGCTTTTGTTGCAGGAATTTGATTACACTGTAGTACATACACCTGGAAATCAGCATATGCAGTGGTGGATTATTTGTCTCGGATGCACCAGGGGTGTCTGATGAATTGCCAGATGCAGAATTGTTTCAGGTTCAAGGTCAAGCATATGACAACTGGTATGACCAAATGGTTCAGTTTTTGACAGATGGGGTATTACCTTCCAACATGATAGCTGATCAGAGGAAGAAGTTTGTTTTAAGGAGAAGACCATTTTTGATAATTGCCAGATCTTTGTATAGAAGAGGAGCAGATCAGATCATTCGGCGATGTGTGTCAGATGAAGAACAGAAGGCAGTTTTACAAGAAGCACATTTTGGTGTAGCTGGAGGTCATTTTTCGGGAGAGATTACTGGTAGGAGGATTATGCAAGCTAGACTTTGGTGGCCATTATTGCTGAGGGACGCTTATTCATTTGCAAGAGAATGTGTGCAATGCCAAAAGATGAGCCAACCAACATCCATGGATCGGATGCAGGATCATCCGATATTACCCCTTGAACCATTTCAAAAATGGGGTCTTGATTTTGTTGGGCCGATTAAGCCAAAATCAAGAAGAACAGGAGCAAGGTACATCTTGGTTGCAACAAATTATGCCACCAAATGGGTGGAAGCAGTGGCTTTGAAGGATAACAAGGCAGCCATTGTGGTTAGGTTCCTATACAAAATGATGACCAAATTTGGGTGTCCGATAGAATTGGTGTCGGATCAAGGTGTCCATTTTCTAAATTCAGTCATTAAGGAATTGACATCCAAGCACATGATTCTTCATAAGAAATCTACCCTGTATCATCCGCAAGTAAATGGGCAGGCGGAAAGCACAAATAAGGTTCTAGTGAGGATTTTGAAGAAGATTGTTTATGAAAACAGGGCAGATTGGGATGAGAAATTGGATTCAACATTGTGGTCATTCAGGAGGACTGCATACAAAGTGGCAACAGGCATGACACCTTTTAAGCTAGTTTATGGGATCGAGGTAGTTGTCCCTATGGAATATGTGATATCTAGCTTGAGGCTTGCAGTTCAGCATAGATTGAGCCTTGAAGATTCAGTGATGCATAGGCAGCACGAATTGTTAAAGTTGGAAGAAGATAGAATTTACAGTGCTTATGTGGCAGAAGTAAGTCAAAACAGAAGGCAAGCATGGATGACAAGGCAGGTCACATGTTAAGATTCTAGAAATGGGATTGATCATGGTGAAGGATATAGATTAAGCATAAGATTAAGGTGGATCAAACCACACTAAAAACTCCATGACTAGAGAGAGAGAGAGATTGCACACTCAATACTATTCCCTTGTATTGCATATAACAATGAACCATACAATGATATAGGCTCTCTAGCCTTATCCCACTTTACACATCATCATCCATGTGGCAACTCCTTTTTCACTTCTTTTGGTCAACTCTCACACACCATGCAATATTACATGTGGCATTCCTATCTCACCACAATATCTTGCACCTCTAGGGTGCTTTCCCACATACACACATACCCACAATATCTTGCACCTCTAGGGTGCTTTCCCACATACACACAACACTGCGATTACATCTCTCAACACCCCCTCTTAATCGAGATGTTCCACAACTCACTCATCATCCATCACCCATATCAATGTAGCATTGCACAAACGCAATCACTACCTCTCAACACTCCCCCTCAATGATACATTGGAGTGTCCATCAACCAATCATGTGTGCGCATGTCTACCATCTTAGACACCTAGTCCATTTTGAGCCAACTCGCTCACAGCGGAACCACTGAGTCCGATTTGAACATGGAAGTTCGGGTGGGAACCAACCTGTGCGCATGTACCTCACACGTGCATCGCTCTTGCACACATCACACCACAACCATTTTGAGCTTCTCAGTGAGCTCGGGCATGATGACCCTCATACCATGGGTGATTACATAAAGAAATCCTCGTTTTGAGCACACAAGCTCGGGTACGGTTACCCATCACAAACACTTGGGTGAAATCATTTACAAATCATTTTGGCCGTAGTTGGGCAGAGAACCCCTCCGTGTGTGAACAAACTTTTTAAAAAACTTGAAAATTATTTGTGTGTGAATGCACCTTGTTTAAGTGTATTGTACACCACACAAACAACCTTACATGAATGATTTTTTTTTTAAAAATGCGCCTCTTGCCCTCTGCTCATTAAATATGCTGCACTGCAGACTGCGAGTTCCAGACTGCCAGTTGCACGAATGACAAATTCTGCCGACTAGTTCACACTTTCCTCTCTCTTCCTTCGTGGGGGCCTGGGTGTCATCGTGGAGGGCGGGTCTCTGATGAGTGAGGGGGGTGCACATACCTCTCTAGAACGCAGTCCAGACCCTTATCCACCAGTTCCTTTATGCTGCGCGCTGTTGTCATGTGCATCAATGCTGCGCCTGCTGCTAGTTGGTTGTCTCGCGACTGTGCTGCTGTTTCTCTCAGAGCAGCTCTCTGCTCCATACGCTGCATGGCTACTAACTGCATAGCTGCCTTCTGATTCGCTACGCCTCCTTCATCTCCTGTTATCTTCTTATGTTGAGGGTGCATAGCTTTAACACTGCCAACTGCTTGCTTTCATGGCGACCTCCCTTAGTCATTACGTCCATATACTGTTGTGAGATTTTCTTATTTCTCTTGGAGCATGTAAGCCCTTTCTACACTTCTATGAGAGCTTGGCTCTCTTCTCCTATTCAGTATTCCTGTGATATCAGGGGCCCTGAATCTCTTCTGTTAGCTGCCCGCTTGTACCTCTGCTATTGGCCGTGATTCTCTCTCATCATCAATAGCTGCTATACCTGATGTCCGCCTGCTGCTCTGCAGTTCATTATCTGTCCACCAACTATTCTCTTTGGACACCACCTGTGCTGTTATTTCCTACCAATGCTTTTTGGTATCTCTAGCCTTATTGTGAGGTCGCATTTCTTGATCTTCTTGCTTGAGCATTTCTTGCTCTATTGTTATATGGTCCTTCTAAGCCTAACTTGTAGGCTCCCATGCTCTTAAAGCTCCATCATTGAGCTTGCCAAGGCTTTGCAAAGCCTTCTCTCTACTTCAATTTTCCAAAGTGCCTATGTATAATGAACCTTCTTCCAAGGTTCCTTTGGTTATATTGAACTCCCCAATGAGCTTCAAATCTGCATGCTTTCTTTCAATGCATACATCCATTCAAGGGTGCTTTTCCATTTTGGTTTCTCTCAAGAAACCAAGGTGCAAACCAATGTGAAAACTCCAAAAGCTTCCACCAAACATTGCCCATCTTCTATGAGCAAAACCATGAGCGTCACTCTTTCCAATGTGCTCAACCATGGACTTCTTCTAAGCCCATAACCGCTTGTCCCTTCTTAGACAAGCATTGCACCTCTTACACTCTTTGCTTGGAAGCAAAGAACCTTGGGATTCTTCCATCCCATCAAGCAACCCTTATACATTGAGCATTTTTCCATGCTCAAAACCAAAACTTTGAGGCAAAACTTCACAAAACCAACCTTCTTGAGGCATAATCAGTAGCATATCTTCTCTTGGCAGCTTCTCCTTGACGGTGATGAAGACTCCATAGCCTTCATAATGCTGAAATCTCCATTTTCAGCTTCCTTGATGATGATCAAGCTCTCTATGTTGCAAAACTCCATTTGCAACTCTCTTGGGCAGCTTCTATGCAACCTCTTTGTTGCAAATCTCCTCTCAAATCCTCACAAATACAAATCTCCTCTCAAATCCTCACAAATGCAAATCCAAATGATAATATGAGTGTGCATAATTTTTTTCATAATAAGCTGAAAATAATGCTTAATCAAAGAAACACACAACCAAACTAATATACATAATAATCACCCATGATCAAGAGCCCATTTGGCTCTGATACCATGTTAAGATTCTAGAAATGGGATTGATCATGGTGAAGGATATAGATTAAGCATAAGATTAAGGTGGATTAAACCACACTAGAAACTCCATGACTAGAGAGAGAGAGAGATTGCACACTCAATACTATTCCCTTGTATTGCATATAACAATGAACCATACAATGATATAGGCTCTCTAGCCTTATCCCACTTTACACATCATCATCCATGTGGCAACTCCTTTTCCACTTCTTTTGGTCAACTCTCACACACCATGCAATATTACATGTGGCATTCCTATCTCACCACAATATCTTACACCTCTAGGGTGCTTTCCCACATACACACATACACACAATATCTTGCACCTCTAGGGTGCTTTCCCACATACACACATACACACAATATCTTGCACCTCTAGGGTGCTTTCCCACATACACACAACACCGCAATTACATCTCTCAACAGGTTAAATTCAAAATTTTTCAGAAAGGTGATTGGGTGATGATGTACAATTCGAAACTAGGGCCACACCCGGGAAAGTCGAAGCTTAGATATTTTGGTCCATATCAGATTGTGCAAGAATTGGGGCAAGGAACTTTTAGATTGATAGATGTGTTTGGAACTCCTATCCCTAAGCCAGTAAATGGATTCCGACTGAAGAAGTTTTATGGAAAGATTCCTAAAATTCCAAGATGGATGATTAATAAGGCTGAAGACATTGCTGTGAGGCATGTGGAAGTTGAATTAGAAGGCAGAGCAGAATTAGTGAGGAGGAAAGTAGTTTGGCAACCTGGTTTTCAGGGGAATTTGATGGCAGGCCGAAGCGGAATCAGAATGTTTGTGGGAAAGAAGTTTTTGGATAGACAATGTGGTTGTTAGATATTTTGTCAGAGGGATAGCCAAAATGGAAGTCAAAATGAGGGGAATAAATTTTTTCGAGGGAATCTTTGCACTCAAGTTAAGAAGAGAGTGGTGCCATGTGTGACACAAATTTTGGGCACACCTTTTGAGAAATTTGCATGGGGTGCATTTTTTGAGAAGGAAGACCATGATAAACCTGCAAAAAGGGGTCGACGTGCCCGATTGGTCCAAATCGGAGTGTGTGGACGCTTGGTGTTTTTGAGGGTGTTCTGTGTCTTTTTCAAGATGTTCTCTGAGAGTTTGAGGAAGAAGTTCTTCATGCAGCCGCACAGGAGCAGGGTAGTGATCTTATGATGCAGACGAGTTCGATGAAGGTAGATTTGGAGGAATTGAAGACGCCGCGGGTTGCTGTGCAGGTGATCGAAGATGATGATGAAGCCGAGAATGTATCAGAAGCCCAGAGTGGCGACACGGAGTCAGATGAAGGTATTGGTTTGCATGAAGATGAAATGAAGGTTTGGCTAAAGCGGATTGGATTGTTTGAGTATGCACAGTTGCCTTGGTCTGCATGGCAGCAAAATCCTTATGCAGAGCAATAGATGCAGCATTTGAGGGAAGACAGGGGCTACATCACTGATGACAAAGAGGTGACGCTGCAATTAGTGGCTGAGGTGTTTAAGTTGCCAAATCAACACGGTGCAAAGCTGAAGAAGATTACGGATTCTATCATGAAAGGGGAGTTTGGGCCGCCACCCAAACTCCCCTCAGGGCACCAGGGCCTATTATATGGTGAGGAATGCGGAAAAAATGAGAAGCAAGCATCTGTTTTGGTACTTGGATAAAATCTGTTTGTTGGCAAAGACAACATACATGTCAAAAGAGGCATTTGCACCGTTGTGGAATGTAGAGCATGGGGTTCACATTGACTGGGCCTCATTCCTTTTTGAGAGACTGCAGATTGCGGAGATCAAAGATAAGAGGAGATCACCATCCCTGACGAAGCTTGTCCCATATTTGGGGGGTATTTTTAGTCATGTGTTGCAGGTACCTGTGGGACCGGTGGTAACGCTGTCGAAGGAGGCAAAGAAGTGGAAATTGGAGTACGGATCTCCATCAGGTCCAAAGCAAAAGCCAACAAATCGCATTACTTGGGTGACTCCGGAGTGCAGTGATGCGGTAGCCCAAGGGGGAGCAAGTAAGTCTACATTGTTTTCTTCTTTGCCAAATGTGCCTCATGTAGGGCAAAAGGCCAAGACTTTCACTTTCATTCCGTAAAAGTTGGGAGAACAGAAACCATTTCAATCTGTGTCCAAGCCTATGATGTCATAGAGTTTCGCTAGTGTCAATTTGCCTGGGGTATTTACTGTAAAAGTTGGGAGAACAGAAACCATTTCAATCTGTGTCCAAGCCTATGATGTCACAGAGTTTGGCTAGTGTCAATTTGCCTGGGGTATTTACTGTAAACGAGGCTATCAACAGCCTGCCGGAGTTAGGCAGATTTATGCGCAACATGAAAAAGAAACTCAAATACAGAGGCCTAGGACCCTTCCGAGTGTCTGAGATCACACCTCAGGGGGGGTCGGTTAGAATTGAGATGATTGATGATGTACAAATGGAGGGTTACATCAATGGAAGCAAACTTAAAAAATACTTTGGACCATTGACCCAAGAGATGCTCTTGCAAGAACATCTTTTAAAACAACAAAAACAGCTCGCAAAGGAAAAAATCCAGCAAGCTCAAGAAGAGGCTAAGGCAAGAGAGGCCAAAGCTAAACAATTACTCCAAAAGAGAATGTTAAATGTGAACATGGCTTCCTTGACTCTCTTGGACAAAGAGGAGCTGACATTGAGCCAGCATGACTAAGGGTGGAACTCTCTACAACTAAAGGCTATGCAACGAGCATTGCACTAATAAATACGGGATCAAGTGATAACCTGATCTCATATGAGACATGGGTAGCCTTAGATAGACCACACCTTGAACCCACCAATGCACAAGTATTTAGTGTTGATAACTACGAAAGCTGAGGGATTTTTAAGTGTTAACATTTCTATCAGAAATAATTCCTTGGTGGTTGGAAAGGTGTTTGTCATGCCTGCAAGTTCCATGGAAGAGGTAATGATCCTAGGACAATCCTGGATTTCCACCAGTAAATGTAATATCCAATGGGAGAAGAGGACAACAGTACTGAATGAGGACGACAATGTCATGTCCATACCCTTATAGATCGTGTGACAAACACATGGAAACATGCCATGAGTGAGAAGGTAGCAACACCAAGCACGGTGACATCAACTCATAAAACAGAAAAAGCATCAATTCCACAAACCCTACACAAATAATGTCCAAAGTCACAGGGTACACGGAAATGGGTGCCCAAGGTTCAACTCAATAAACCAGCCCCATAAGGAGGAGAATACGGAGACAATAAGAAATATTAAAAAAAGGGGCCAAAATCTAGAATTGGCCTTCACGAGCAGGTTGGCAATACTCCATACATACCAACATCCCACAAGGCATTCATGAGCAATGGTTCCAAAAGGATTTACTATATGGGCACAGGGATACTACCAAGGAAATAAGGTAGTGTGGGTTCCCAAACCCCGCTTAGCGCTACCATTCACAAACTGTTTTGATAATAAAGGAAAGGGTAATAAAAGCATGCAGCACCAACTCCCAACTAAAACCAATGCTAAAACTGCACAAACATTGGTATGGAGGAAGAAGACAACTCAACAAGATGGGTTGAGGGTTGCCAAAGCAATGTCAATAACCACTTCGATCAAGGAGCTGGACAAAGACCCTAAAAGTAGAAAAACAGAGAAGTTCAGCAAAGGGACACGGATAAACACCCCAAATCACAGGACCAGTAATAACATTGTTCAATTGGGTGGAAAAAGAAGAATCAAAAACTCCCACACGAAGCTAAAATGCATGCAGCAACACCTACCCAGAAGTGCCAAGGTGTCACCTTAGTTTTCATGGCAATAAAAGATGAAGGTATCCATTTGTTGCCCAATGGACACAAGGTAAACTAGGTATCATTCACTCATTTAATGCATGTTTGAATGACTGAGCATGGACAAAAAAAAGAAGTTATCAATCTTGCACATTCATGATCCAAAAAAGTTTACGCCGT
Source organism: Cibotium barometz (assembly GCF_041138505.1). Classification (NCBI taxonomy): domain Eukaryota; kingdom Viridiplantae; phylum Streptophyta; class Polypodiopsida; order Cyatheales; family Cibotiaceae; genus Cibotium; species Cibotium barometz. The sequence goes on from NC_141047.1 coordinate 63,269,419, forward strand.
GAGCCAATCCAAAAAAGTTCATGCTGTGAGCCAATCCTAAAAAGTTCACGCCGTGAACTGGTTCAAAACAATTCACGCTGTGAAATGGTCACTTCTCAACAGGCCAATTGCAAGATGCCACATGGCATTCTTCATTAAGGCAGCTGCCCAGTTTGACGGGTGCGCTATAAATTCAAAAACTCTTTCCTTTTTTGTCATTTTGCATCGTGTGTTCCATCGCAAAATGCCTTGAGCTCTCGCTTTCAATTGTGCGTCGCCTTCCTCCTTCGGTTCTTCTAGCCCTAATCGTCGGCATTCACTAGTTAAGGTGGGAGCTTGGACCATTTCTCATTTTCTTTTCTTATTCTTTTTTCCTTTTTTATTTTTATTTTTATTTCTATGATCAATCCATATCATGCTCTTTAACATCATGTGCATTAGTATCGTCCGAATTCTATTTTTTCTAAAACATTCCTTGCGGTATCATCACTTGCACACATTGAATCTTTTGATAAACTAAAACATAAAAATATTAACATCACAAAGGCCTGTAACCTCACAAAATTACCATGAAACTGTAGTTTCACGAAACAACAAAAACTTGCAACTTCACGTTTCCCTGTAGTTTCACGGAACTTTACATTTGGATTAATCTAATTGGTCCATAGGAACCTTAATTCAAAAATTTCAAAAAATCTGGACCCATAGGCTAAGGTCCTATTTACTTGATTTCAATTTATTCCAATTGCACATTGAAAATTTCTTTTTGAATATCTTTTTCAGGGGAAACCATTTTAGACACTAGGAGGATTTTTATATCCAAAATATCTCAATTTTGAATTACCTCCCTCTAGACATTTTCTCTCTCTAGGCCAAAACAGGGTAAAACAGGATCTTTCTTTAATTTTAGAGAGGGGAATAATTATAAGATCAGAAGGGGAGGTTTTTACACCTGCACACCTCAAAAGCTGGAGGGAGGAATCTTACATCCTACGCCACTTAAAAAACGCGAGATGTCCTCATCTTGCAAAATTAGAGGAGAACTCTTTTCCTTAAGATCCAACTGATTCTGGGGTTCCTTATAGTCTGGTGAACCCAACAGAATCCTGGGATAAAGATCCCTTATATAAAACTCATCATTAGATAATAATTCACTTAGATCGTATCACTCAAATCACTCAGATAATAATTCACTCAGATCGTATCATTCAAATCCTTATCACAATAATGGTCCATTAGACCAAATTTTCTATCTAAATAGTCCTTCATGGAAATTTTCAATTATACAGATTTTTAATTTAACATCCCTTAACTTGATCCACTGGGTCAAGTGTTAAAAGCAGCAATTTGCCAGCACAATCCACTAATCTCATAGTGATTTGCTGAAGTCATTAACGTCATTCCAACTACGAACATCATCACAGGGACTCGTCCCATTCATCCTCATTGTGGTTTTGCTTAGTTTATTACATTTCAACCAAAATTGAGGAATCTTCATTTTTTAATCAGAATCCAAATCAACTCATTAGTTCTTAACCAGAGTTTAAAAGCTTATCAACCACATTCGAATTCATCATCTGGATAGTATTAATACTTATAATTTCAAGTCTTAGATTTACTCGTATATACTGCAGTAAAGAGTTGTAGTTATACCCTCCGTATATACAAGTTATCACGGTCCTTGGAACTATAAGGTAAATACCATCATGTCTAGGCCTGAAGCAAGTCAGGGATTCCATACAATTGCGGTACTTCCATCTGAAGACCCAATTACCAATTTATGAATTTCAGTTTGAATATCAATTCGTATGAATTTTTTCACACAATTACAATGTTTTACTGCTTCTTCATAAATTTTTAACATTTTTGGCTTCTCGGTTGATCCTCATTAGCCAATTCCCTCTGATACCAGTTGTGGGGTCCCTTTCCCCACCGCGCAACAAATTCAGGGGTGCTAGTAGCAGAAGTAGCACTTCTTGCATGGGGCAGGGTCCCACACTCGAGGCCTTGCCCACGTATATCCGGACAAGAGAATAATCCATCGGTTCTTCCAAAATCGAACCCAGAAAAACTTCCCTTACCCGAAAAGCACGGGCGATTCCTCTAGGATAACTTTTCTATAACGTAGTCAAAAGCCTTAACTAACTGAACTGATCTGACCAAACTCGTAAGTCCCATAATCAGATTGGGGAAAAGATTGTACTTGGATCATAGAGACCAATGCTTTTTTCCTCATTGAGAGGCACAGCCGTTGATTCTTTTCCATAGAACAATTTTTGTCCGGGATTTACTTCATCTATCGAACCAAAACAGAATTGAGTCTCAATTTAAGGATCCATCAGTCCAGCCTAACCCCATCCAATCCTGTGGGTTAGCCAACCGCCCAACCACTATAGTGATGGGATCCAATTAAGAATCTGGTTAGGTTTTGTCTCATGTACCAGGGAAAAGAGTTCCCAGGCCCCCTAGCCAGATATTCATGCAAACTGAAAACTAGTCACACCACTTACACACCCAATATGAAATTAGCTTTTTCTTAGCATCAGCTATCTTTAAAACAATCATTTAATCAAACCATTGTGTCACTGATTACAATCCTCAAAATCTCCGGTTGAATCCTTATTTCCAATCATTCCTTCCTATGGCATCATTGGCAACCAGAACGCTCACCACCTGTTCACTCAGGGCCTTTTCGATAGTTCCTAGCTCATAGTAACCGGCAATATATTCACATAACAAAATAGAATCTCCGTTGAAGATAAGCAAGATCAACCAACGGATCCATATAAAAGAGCCATGGACTCATCCATTGAGGATCAGCAAGGTCAACCAACTAGATCCATGCCCGAATTCAAAAAACAACTCTTATTCCTTGTTCCAATATCTTCCCCGATGTACATGTGGGTATCTTCGGCGACCCAGAGCCCGAGCACTGTATGGTCAGCACCCTCTAGGATCCTTCGTCGTCGCTGGTCACCTAGCGCTTCACTCATAGGCCGCTTCCTTGGTCCCTCATCCACTGTACGGAAATCTCACCATTTAAATCAAACCGAGGCTGGTCAAGACCTCGGCCGCGACCTTGCTACTACGCGAGACGTCCTCCGTTGACTCTCCGTCAGAGCAGTTGCAACTTTAATAGATAGGTTTCCATGACCTCATTCACAAGACGGTCAAAATGCTTCCCTAGAATTCTTGACATAAAGTCATTTAAAAACAGATTTTACATACAAATACAGTTCCAACAATATTTCCATTTTTTCTCATCACTCCACATCCTTTCACATTAGTCCCCATCTTTTCTCATCTTACAATTTTTTTTCTTCATCGATCCCTATCACATCATATCATTCCCACATCAAATCACATCTAATCGCATTATCCACACATCAATCCACATCATCCATACATCCATCCACATCATCCATACATCCATCCACATCATCCATACCAATCCACATCATCCATACATCCATCCACATCATCCACACCAATCCACATCATCCATACATCTATCTACATCAATCCATATTATCCACACATCAATCCACATCATCCATTCACGTCAATCCACACGTCAATCCACATCATCCATACATCCATCCACATCAATCTACATTATCCACACATCAATCCACATCATCCATACATCCATTCACGTCAATCCACATAACCCACACACATCAGTCCATATCATCCATACATCCATCCACATCATCTACATCAATCCACATTATCCACTCATCCATCCACATCATCCACACCATCCACAACATCCACATCAATCAACACGTCAATCCACATCATCCATAAATCCATCCACATCAATCCACATTATCCACACATCAATCCACATCATCCATACATCCATTCATGTCAATCCACATTACCCACACATCAATCCATATCATCCATCCACATCAATTCACATTATGCACTCATCCATCTACATCAATCCACACGTCAATCCACATCATCCATACATCAATCCACATTATCCACACATCAATCCACATCATCCATACATCCATCCACATCATCCACACCAATCCACATTATCCACACATTAATCCACATCATCCATACTGTAACGTCCCTCCCAAGCCATGTATGTATGTGTCTCTTTTAATATAGATTTCAATAAGAAAAGAGAGTGTAATTAGAAAGAGTGAGACAATAAGGCTAGAAACATTAGAAAAGTGTTAGAATAAAAATATTAGCTCCAAAAATCCTAAAAGAAATAAGAACATAAGAATAGTTCTATTAAGAGATAAGTATCCCTAAAAATAGAATTTCGATTTTAGGTGATAAGAGGTCATATTTAGAGTACTTTTACACATTTAGAGTCCATGCATACTAAAAATGTGGAAAAACAATGCATTTATAAAGATGGCGCGTTTGTGGCTATATACAGACGTTTTTGCCTATTTTGCCCGCGCTGGCTTGTAGACTAGATGTCTTCCCGTTCTTTTGACTGGTTATATGACTATATTCTGAGTTTTAATCAGAGAGTTATGGCCGAAACAATTTGCTGTTTCTGTCAGGATCTCTACACAAAGAAAACTCTGAGAAGGCAGCAAGTAGTCTCAAGGTAATCCTAGAGTTTGAGATGCATATATCCCTTCATTCTTATCTAATATCTCAGAAAAGAAGCTTAGATTGCTATAGTCTTTCGGAGGAAGAGACCAAAACTCCATAGCTTTTCTTTTAGAGAAAGAATAGTATGCCGTAGCCTTGTAAGAGAAGGCTATTTTGCCATAGATCTTAGAAAGAGAGAAGAGTCATAGTATGAGTAAGAGGAGATAAAGCTTGGAGATGATTGGATGATCTCAATCATAAGAGAAGGTATTAGAAGACTCTATATTCTAAAGCTCTTGTTAATAACAAGCAAAGGCAATGATAAATGATAAATTTCTATAAGGTATATACATGTTTTATTTTTCAATTATATATCATTTTTAGGGGTTGAGGTATGGCCCCGACTTCTCTATTAATTGTTAATATTTATCTATTTGATTGATTTACTATTTAAAGTTTGTATTCTTTAGCATATGCCTTAATAAAGAATGTCTTATCGCAATCTCAAGTTGAAATGCTAAAATCTTTGTGAAAAAGATTGTTTTCTTAAAGAAGGTGACATGGATCCTAGTCATATGGTTTAGTGAGTAAATGGATTGTTATCTTGGTTAAATTAAGGTACAGGTACAACTTCTCCCTGCCGTGATGCTACCCCGTTCTTGTGCTTGTGTAGCCGGACGGCGGAGACGTTAGTAAGGCCCGGAGTTGGCCCATGGTATCCCTCATACCATTGGGAGAATGAGGTTTGCCGATTGAGGCAAGTGATTGTGATGATGCTGCCTAGTTCTGAGGGCCCAGGCTAGTGCGGTGAATTAGCCCACCCTAGTGCGCAGACGGATTATCCCTCTGAGGGGCGGGAGGATCGAGCGATGGAGCCTGAGAGGGCGACAGGCCGGCTTGAGTCCTCGCCAGCGGCGGCCGACGATGAGGTGTATGGTCCCGTAGGGTTTTGCCCAGCATGTAGAGGCTGGAAGGCCGAATTCTAGATCATCGACGGCATAAAAGAAAAGAATAAGAGAGCCGGTTTGGCTTGTATGAAATTGATTCATGTATAAAATTTTCTTTTAAATCTTGTCTTGGCATTATTGTACTGTGGAAAAAGGCTGTCTTAATAAATCTTGTGAAAAGGGCCTTAATTAAGGAACATATTTTTTTTATGTCAAACAGTGTGGTAGGATTAATTAGAAAACAAATTGACACGTGAGTAGGGTGGAAAGTGGGAGGATGGAATGCCCCGACGGCACCATCCTACGGACGGGTGGACCCGATTAGTCGGGTAGCTTTCCAACATATTAAGTGAAAGCCCTATGTTAGATAAATAGGTTCTCGAGCAACTCTATTCTAGAAGACTAGGCCAGCGGCTGTGCCTTGCATGGATGAGGAAAAAAGCGTTGCCTCTAGAAATCAAGTCTTGTAGTTGCCCAATTTATGTGATCAATTACCCTATGGGTGATTTGATTTTAGAAGACCACGCTCCCCCTGCGGGATAGAACTAGGTCTTACCTATGAATCGTATCCTTGAATCTCTGTATGGTCAAGGTGTCGATGAGTAGGAAATTTTCTCTAAGATAAGACTTAGTGGACTATCTTAAGTGTTTCCCCTATTTGTGGAAGGGGGGGAACCTTACAAGTGGTATCAGAGCCGATCTTAGTTCCTAGGATTTGTTTTTCAAAGGTTAACTATCAAGGGATTAAAACAAGTGATTGTTTATCATATGAGGACGAATCAATCATCTCTACTGGCCATAGAAGTTGTTTGAATATCCTCACATGTTGAGACAATCATCCTATGAAATTGTGCTTGTATCTTGGGGATGCACACACAAGATATTTGTACAATACACTTGAGAAATAAGATTGGGGAGAAAACCTTTTGTGAGGAAAAACATAGGGTGATCAAATTAAGAAACTAGTGAGAGACTGAATGACTAGAAGGATAGACCGAAACTTTGTTTAGAGAAATTTTTCAGGATATCTCATTAATTTGCATATTATAAATTATTAAGATTATAACTCCATTAAGGTTTGAATAGTTGACATGTGAATGCCATCCATTGGATGCTTTAGACTAGGACAATCATCCAAGATTTTGAACCCATCTCAGACAAACATGGGTCTCGGATGTGTAATTCCCAAAGGATCATGCTCTTAGATGTGTTAATCCCAAGATACCAGATGTGTAATTCTCAAAAAAATGAAGATCTCAGATGTATTAATCCTGATTGCCTTCAAATGTGGTGCTATGATAAGTATTTGATAGTTTTGAACTTTTAATGGATATAATGAAAGAAGCAAGCTCACCCTTGCTCGCGTCTAAAAAATTGTAAGAGATGCCGAATTAGTTGGAAGCACTGTTGTCAATCTAACTACTGGAGCTAGAATCACTTATGAGATGCCATGAAAGTACACCTTCGTGAAAGGTTTTGTCCTCTAGGATTTCAAGAGGATAAAATAAATGAATTTTTAAAGCTAACCCAAGAAGGAAGACCCTAAAAGAATACCACCAAAAATTTGTTAAACTTCTCCGATTTGCTCCAGAGATGGATGAGGTAACTCTTCTCCATCAATTCATTTGGAAGCTTAATCTACCTTTGAATAACCTCATCAAGAATGTAAAACCATCCTCTATTTCAGAAGCCATAATTATAGCCAGAGACTGTGATAAAGTTTTTTTATACAAAGTGTCGAGAAGGACATGAGTCCTTCCATGTTAATCAAGAAGAGGTCTCGTAATGCAAGAGGAACGTCTAGCCCACCCCTAGCTACAAGGAATCATGAGCTAGAGTAAAAGTTAGGTCAAGAAAGAGAGATAGCTGGGTTAAAGATAACCGAATTCAACAAGTATTTCTATGAGTAAATAGAAGAGGATTGGTGCAAGATTCATGTGAAGTAATGTGCATGATGAATAGAGGTATTCTACAAGACGATACTAAAATTATGAAATTGCTATCATAGGTTAGATTGCGTAAAGAATTGATTTCCTTATATTTTTCCATGAAAATTTGTTAAGTACCATATTACATGGGGGTATAGAATAAGGATTTCGAAGGTTCATATCATATGAGAGGTATATGGATGCATGAATTTAGGATAATAAGGCCTATTAACTTTAGAATGATAGACATTTTGGAGGCACAACAAAACGAGCCAAGCACATGAAATAAATGACTCTTTAAGAACAATGTTTAGATAAAAGAAGATTTTTACCTAGTGGTGGGGACACCAATTTGAAAGAGACAGGAGGATTTACTTAGATACTACCCCAGCTCACGAGATGAGGACATCTCGAATCTTTTAAGTGGGGGAGATTGTAACGTCCCTCCCAAGCCATGTATGTATGTGTCTCTTTTAATATAGATTTCAATAAGAAAAGAGAGTGTAATTAGAAAGAGTGAGACAATAAGGCTAGAAACATTAGAAAAGTGTTAGAATAAAAATATTAGCTCCAAAAATCCTAAAAGAAATAAGAACATAAGAATAGTTCTATTAAGAGATAAGTATCCCTAAAAATAGAATTTCGATTTTAGGTGATAAGAGGTCATATTTAGAGTACTTTTACACATTTAGAGTCCATGCATACTAAAAATGTGGAAAAACAACGCGTTTCTAAAGATGGCGCGTTTGTGGCTATATGCAAACGTTTTTGCCTATTTTGCCCGCGTTTGCTTGTAGACTAGATGTCTTCCCGTTCTTTTGACTGGTTATATGACTATATTTTGAGTTTTTATCAGAGAGTTATGGTCGAAACAATTTGCTGTTTCTGTCAGGATCTCTACACAGAGAAAACTGTGAGAAGGCAGCAAGTAGTCTCAAGGTAATCCTAGAGTTTGAGATGCATATATCCCTTCATTCTTATCTAATATCTCAGAAAAGAAGCTTAGATTGCTATAGTCTTTCGGAGGAAGAGACCAAAACTCCATAGCTTTTCTTTTAGAGAAAGAATAGTATGCCGTAGCCTTGTAAGAGAAGGCTATTTTGCCATAGATCTTAGAAAGAGAGAAGAGTCATAGTATGAGTAAGAGGAGATAAAGCTTGGAGATGATTGGATGATCTCAATCATAAGAGAAGGTATTAGAAGACTCTATATTCTAAAGCTCTTGTTAATAACAAGCAAAGGCAATGATAAACGATAAATTTCTATAAGGTATATACATATTTTGTTTTTCAATTATATATCATTTTTAGGGGTTGAGGTATGGCCCCGACTTCTCTATTAATTGTTAATATTTATCTATTTGATTGATTTACTATTTAAAGTTTGTATTCTTTAGCATATGCCTTAATAAAGAATGTCTTATCGCAATCTCAAGTTGAAATGCTAAAATCTTTGTGAAAAAGATTGTTTTCTTAAAGAAGGTGACATGGATCCTAGTCATATGGTTTAGTGAGTAAATGGATTGTTATCTTGGTTAAATTAAGGTACAGGTACAACTTCTCCCTGCCTTGACGCTACCCCGTTCTTGTGCTTGTGTAACCGGACGGCGGAGACGTTAGTAAGGCCCGGAGTTGGCCCATGGTATCCCTCATACCATTGGGAGAATGAGGTTTGCCGATTGAGGCAAGTGATTGTGATGATGCTGCCTAGTTCTGAGGGCCCAGGCTAGTGCGGTGAATTAGCCCACCCTAGTGCGCAGACGGATTATCCCTCTGAGGGGTGGGAGGATCGAGCGATGGAGCCTGAGAGGGCGACAGGCCGGCTTGAGTCCTCGCCAGCGGCGGTCGATGATGAGGTGTATGGTCCCGTAGGGTTTTGCCCAGCATGTAGAGGCTGGAAGGCCGAATTCTAGATCATCGACGGCATAAAAGAAAAGAATAAGAGAGCCGGTTTGGCTTGTATGAAATTGATTCATGTATAAAATTTTCTTTTAAATCTTGTCTTGGCATTATTGTACTGTGGAAAAAGGCTGTCTTAATAAATCTTGTGAAAAGGGCCTTAATTAAGGAACATGTTTTTTTTATGTCAAACAGTGTGGTAGGATTAATTAGAAAACAAATTGACACATGAGTAGGGTGAAAAGTGGGAGGATGGAATGCCCCGACGGCACCATCCTACGGACGGGTGGACCCGATTAGTCGGGTAGCTTTCCAACATATTAAGTGAAAGCCCTATGTTAGATAAATAGGTTCTCGAGCAACTCTATTCTAGAAGACCAAGCCAGCGGCTGTGCCTTGCATGGATGAGGAAAAAAGCGTTGCCTCTAGAAATCAAGTCTTGTAGTTGCCCAATTTATGTGATCAATTACCCTATGGGTGATTTGATTTTAGAAGACCACGCTCCCCTTGCGGGATAGAACTAGGTCTTACCTATGAATCGTATCCTTGAATCTCTGTATGGTCAAGGTGTCGATGAGTAGGAAATTTTCTCTAAGATAAGACTTAGTGGACTATCTTAAGTGTTTCCCCTATTTGTGGAAGGGGGGGAACCTTACAAGTGGTATCAGAGCCGATCTTAGTTCCTAGGATTTGTTTTTCAAAGGTTAACTATCAAGGGGTTAAAACAAGTGATTGTTTATCATATGAGGACGAATCAATCATCTCTACTGGCCATAGAAGTTGTTTGAATATCCTCACATGTTGAGACAATCATCCTATGAAATTGTGCTTGTATCTTGGGGGTGCACACACAAGATATTTGTACAATAAACTTGAGAAATAAGATTGGGGAGAAAACCTTTTGTGAGGAAAAACATAGGGTGATCAAATTAAGAAACTAGTGAGAGACTGAATGACTAGAAGGATAGACCGAAACTTTGTTTAGAGAAATTTTTCAGGATATCTCATTAATTTGCATATTATAAATTATTAAGATTATAACTCCATTAAGGTTTGAATAGTTGACATGTGAATGCCATCCATTGGATGCTTTAGACTAGGACAATCATCCAAGATTTTGAACCCATCTCAGACAAACATGGGTCTCGGATGTGTAATTCCCAAAGGATCATGCTCTTAGATGTGTTAATCCCAAGATACCAGATGTGTAATTCTCAAAAAAATGAAGATCTCAGATGTATTAATCCTGATTGCCTTCAAATGTGGTGCTATGATAAGTATTTGATAGTTTTGAACTTTTAATGGATATAATGAAAGAAGCAAGCTCACCCTTGCTCGCGTCTAAAAAATTGTAAGAGATGCCGAATTAGTTGGAAGCACTGTTGTCAATCTAACTACTGGAGCTAGAATCACTTATGAGATGCCATGAAAGTACACCTTCGTGAAAGGTTTTGTCCTCTAGGATTTCAAGAGGATAAAATAAATGAATTTTTAAAGCTAACCCAAGAAGGAAGACCCTAAAAGAATACCACCAAAAATTTGTTAAACTTCTCCGATTTGCTCCAGAGATGGATGAGGTAACTCTTCTCCATCAATTCATTTGGAAGCTTAATCTACCTTTGAATAACCTCATCAAGAATGTAAAACCATCCTCTATTTCAGAAGCCATAATTATAGCCAGAGACTGTGATAAAGTTTTTTTATACAAAGTGTCGAGAAGGACATGAGTCCTTCCATGTTAATCAAGAAGAGGTCTCGTAATGCAAGAGGAACGTCTAGCCCACCCCTAGCTACAAGGAATCATGAGCTAGAGTAAAAGTTAGGTCAAGAAAGAGAGATAGCTGGGTTAAAGATAACCGAATTCAACAAGTATTTCTATGAGTAAATAGAAGAGGATTGGTGCAAGATTCATGTGAAGTAATGTGCATGATGAATAGAGGTATTCTACAAGACGATACTAAAATTATGAAATTGCTATCATAGGTTAGATTGCGTAAAGAATTGATTTCCTTACATTTTTCCATGAAAAATTGTTAAGTACCATATTACATGGGGGTATAGAATAAGGATTTCGAAGGTTCATATCATATGAGAGGTATATGGATGCATGAATTTAGGATAATAAGGCCTATTAACTTTAGAATGATAGACATTTTGGAGGCACAACAAAACGAGCCAAGCACATGAAATAAATGACTCTTTAAGAACAATGTTTAGATAAAAGAAGATTTTTACCTAGTGGTGGGGACACCAATTTGAAAGAGACAGGAGGATTTACTTAGATACTACCCCAGCTCACGAGATGAGGACATCTCGAATCTTTTAAGTGGGGGAGATTGTAACGTCCCTCCCAAGCCATGTATGTATGTGTCTCTTTTAATATAGATTTCAATAAGAAAAGAGAGTGTAATTAGAAAGAGTGAGACAATAAGGCTAGAAACATTAGAAAAGTGTTAGAATAAAAATATTAGCTCCAAAAATCCTAAAAGAAATAAGAACATAAGAATAGTTCTATTAAGAGATAAGTATCCCTAAAAATAGAATTTCGATTTTAGGTGATAAGAGGTCATATTTAGAGTACTTTTACACATTTAGAGTCCATGCATACTAAAAATGTGGAAAAACAACGCGTTTCTAAAGATGGCGCGTTTGTGGCTATATACAGACGTTTTTGCCTATTTTGCTCGCGTTAGCTTGTAGACTAGATGTCTTCCCGTTCTTTTGACTGGTTATATGACTATATTTTGAGTTTTTATCAGAGAGGTATGGCCGAAACAATTTGCTGTTTCTGTCAGGATCTCTACACAGAGAAAACTGTGAGAAGGCAGCAAGTAGTCTCAAGGTAATCCTAGAGTTTGAGATACATATATCCCTTCATTCTTATCTAATATCTCAGAAAAGAAGCTTAGATTGCTATAGTCTTTCGGAGGAAGAGACCAAAACTCCATAGCTTTTCTTTTAGAGAAAGAATAGTATGCCGTAGCCTTGTAAGAGAAGGCTATTTTGCCATAGATCTTAGAAAGAGAGAAGAGTCATAGTATGAGTAAGAGGAGATAAAGCTTGGAGATGATTGGATGATCTCAATCATAAGAGAAGGCATTAGAAGACTCTATATTCTAAAGCTCTTGTTAATAACAAGCAAAGGCAATGATAAACGATAAATTTCTATAAGGTATATACATATTTTATTTTTCAATTATATATCATTTTTAGGGGTTGAGGTATGGCCCCGACTTCTCTATTAATTGTTAATATTTATCTATTTGATTGATTTACTATTTAAAGTTTGTATTCTTTAGCATATGCCTTAATAAAGAATGTCTTATCGCAATCTCAAGTTGAAATGCTAAAATCTTTGTGAAAAAGATTGTTTTCTTAAAGAAGGTGACATGGATCCTAGTCATATGGTTTAGTGAGTAAATGGATTGTTATCTTGGTTAAATTAAGGTACAGGTACAACTTCTCCCTGCCTTGACGCTACCCCGTTCTTGTGCTTGTGTAACCGGACGGCGGAGACGTTAGTAAGGCCCGGAGTTGGCCCATGGTATCCCTCATACCATTGGGAGAATGAGGTTTGCCGATTGAGGCAAGTGATTGTGATGATGCTGCCTAGTTCTGAGGGCCCACGCTAGTGCGGTGAATTAGCCCACCCTAGTGCGCAGACGGATTATCCCTCTGAGGGGCGGGAGGATCGAGCGATGGAGCCTAAGAGGGCGACAGGTCGGCTTGAGTCCTCGCCAGCGGCGGCCGACGATGAGGTGTATGGTCCCGTAGGGTTTTGCCCAGCATGTAGAGGCTGGAAGGCTGAATTCTAGATCATCGACGGCATAAAAGAAAAGAATAAGAGAGCCGGTTTGGCTTGTATGAAATTGATTCATGTATAAAATTTTCTTTTAAATCTTGTCTTGGCATTATTGTACTGTGGAAAAAGGCTGTCTTAATAAATCTTGTGAAAAGGGCCTTAATTAAGGAACATGTTTTTTTTATGTCAAACAGTGTGGTAGGATTAATTAGAAAACAAATTGACACGTGAGTAGGGTGGAAAGTGGGAGGATGGAATGCCCCGACGGCACCATCCTACGGACGGGTGGACCCGATTAGTCGGGTAGCTTTCCAACATATTAAGTGAAAGCCCTATGTTAGATAAATAGGTTCTCGAGCAACTCTATTCTAGAAGACTAGGCCAGCGGCTGTGCCTTGCATGGATGAGGAAAAAAGCGTTGCCTCTAGAAATCAAGTCTTGTAGTTGCCCAATTTATGTGATCAATTACCCTATGGGTGATTTGATTTTAGAAGACCACGCTCCCCCTGTGGGATAGAACTAGGTCTTACCTATGAATCGTATCCTTGAATCTCTGTATGGTCAAGGTGTCGATGAGTAGGAAATTTTCTCTAAGATAAGACTTAGTGGACTATCTTAAGTGTTTCCCCTATTTGTGGAAGGGGGGGAACCTTACACATACATTCATTCACGTCAATCCACATTACCCACACATCATCCATACATCCATTCACGTCAATCCACATTACCCCCACATCATCCATACATCCATTCACGTCAATCCACATTACCCACACATCAATCCATATAATCCATACATCCATCCACATCATCCACATCTATCCGCATTATCCACTCATCCATCCACATCAATCCACACGTCAATCCACATCATCCATACATCCATCCACATTATCCACATATCAATCCATACATCCATCCACATTATCCACACATCAATCGACATTATCCATACTACATCCATTCACGTCATACCACATTACCCACACATCAATCCACATCATCCATACCTCCATTCATTCCCATCTATCTGATTCACATCCCATCTCAGCACATCTATTTACCTCTCATTCCCATCACTTCTATTCCCATCAAATCCATCCATCCATTCATTCCCATCTATCTGATTCGCATCCCATCTCATCACATCTATTTACCTCTCATTCTCATCACTTCTATTCTCATCACATCCATCCATCCATTCATTCCCATCTATCAGATTCGCATCCCATCTCATCACATCTATTTACCTCTCATTCTCATCACTTCTATTCTCATCACATCCATCCATCCATTCCCATCTATTTGATTTACATCCCATCTCATCACATCTCTTTACCTCTCATTCTCATCACTTCTATTCTCATCACATCCATCCATGCATTCATTCCCATCTATAATCTATTTGATTTACATCACATCTCATCACATCTCTTTACCTCTCATTCTCATCACTTCTATTCTCATCACATCCATCCATGCATTCATTCCCATCTATCTGATTTACATCCCATCTCATCACATCTCTTTACCTCTCATTCTCATCACTTCTATTCTCATCACATCCATCCATCCATTCATTCCCATCTATCTGATTCATATCACATCGTTTTATAGAATGTAAGAGAACTCTTTTTTTTTGATATAAAGATTCTTTACGCATCTATTTATGCATAAGAACAACTTCAGTGGGAAATAACACTTTTATAAAAATCCATTTATGCATCTATTTATGCATAAATTTAATTTTAAGGAGAATAGCACTTTCGAAATAAAAATAAATTTCTTTATGCATCTTTTTACGCATAAAATCGAAATTAATTAGAGTAACTCTTTTGAAATAAAAATAAATTTCTTTAGGCATCTTTCTATGCATAAAATCAAAATTAATGAGAATAACTCTTTTGAAATAAAAAAAAATTCTTTATGCATCTTTTTATGCATAAAATCAAAATTAATGAGAGTAACTCTTTTGAAATAAAAATAAATTTCTTTATGCATCTTTCTATGCATAAAATCAAAATTGATGAGAATAACACTTTTAAAAGAAAAATAAATTTATTTATGCATCTTTCTATGCATAAAATCAAAATTAATGAGAGTAACTCTTTTGGGAAAAAAAATATCTTTATGCATCTTTCTATGCATAAAATCAAAGTTAATGAGAATAACTCTTTTGAAATAAAAATAAATTTCTTTATGCATCTTTCTATGCATAAAATCAAAATTTGATGAAAGTAACGCTTTTATAAAAAAAATTCTTTTATGCATCTATTTATGCATAAATTTAATTTTAATGAAAGTAATACTTTTATAATAAAAAATTTATTTTATGAATCTATTTATGCATAAAAATCAATTTTGATGAAAGTAACACTTTTATAATCAAAATATTTCCAATATGCATCTTTCTATGCATAGAAATTAATTCTAATGAAAATAACACTTTTATTATAAAATTATTTCTAATATGCATTTTTCTATGCATAGAATAAAAAAAACACTTTTGGAGTACGCAAGCGGTGGGGATTACTCTTTTTGAATAATAAATGATAAAACTTATTTCACAAAATTTAAGAAAATTTTACCATAACCTCCTTTGTATGGTTGACCATTTTTCAAATTTTTTCATTCTCAAGTTACTTAGAAATTATGCCAAATGGTTTAAACCATTCTAAACTAATCAAATTTCACTTTTTAAAGAGAAACAATATGAAAAGTTTAATTCTAACAATTTGATTACACATCTAGGATAAAGAAAGGCTAAATTCAAGAATGAAGAGAGGGGGAAAGCCTTTTCAACAAGGCATAGCATCATTTTTCATTTTATAGAAAATAAAAATTAGAAAACCATTAAATGGAATAAAGAAAAAGTAGGATTTCTAGCTTACATGAATTTTTGTGAGCTTTTCAGTGGCTTGATGGTTTGAGGGATCTACTCTTGTTTGCAACAAGAGTGGCCACCAATTCTTTTGAAGAGGAAATGACTAATGATTTATCAATAAATTCATTGTTTTTGGCTCTGGGGGGAGGAGGAGTAGAGTAACAGTGCATAAAACACTATTAACCATTTACAAAGAGGGAGGCTTCATTTATAGGAAAAAGTGAGCCTCTAACCAAGCAAACTGATTCTAGAATTTTAAGGGGGATTTCCTTTTATTCTTCAATTTATCTCCTCTCTCCATTTGGATTAATCTAATTGGTCCATAGGAACCTTAATTCAAAAATTTCAAAAAATCTGGACCCTTAGGCTAAGGTCCTATTTACCTGATTTCAATTTATTCCAATTGCACATTGGAAATTTCTTTTTGAATATTTGTTTTAGGGAAAACCATTTTAGACACTAGGAGGATTTTTATATCCAAAAATATCTCAATTTTAAATTACCTCTCTCTAGACATTTTCTCTCTCTTGGCCAAAATAGGGTAAAACATGATCTTTCTTTTATTTCAAAGAGGGAAATAATTATAGGATCAGAAGGGGAGGTTTTAACACTTGCACACCTCAAAAGCTGGAGGGAGGAATCTTAGTTGCATGGCCCGTACACAAGGCAATCGGATCCTCTTACCGAGGACGAAGAGTTAGATCCGGATGTTCGAAAAGCACTGCGGATAGATCCCAACCTGGTCCCTTCAAGGGTGAAGGGGAGAAATTAGGTGTGAAGTAGTGGAAAAGTGGATTGAGGCTATGGAAGAATACTTTGATGTAACTGGCTATAATGAGAGAAGCAAGATGGCTCTCGCCAGGTTAAAGATTGTGGAAACGGCCAGGGTTGCTTGGAGGAATCACTGCGAGACCAACCGTCTCGACCGGAATACCCAGATGTGGACCAATCTTAAAGCTTACCTCAGAAAGAGGTTTTGTCCTCCGGGCTTCCTTGAAACTAAAATGAATGAGTTCTTGGAACTAAAGCAGGATAGCCGGATAATTGAAGAGTACCATCAAGCTTTCGCCCTTCTCCTCAAATATTCTCCACAATTGGATGAAGAGCAGCTAATGGGCCAAGTTCATTCGAGGAATGAACGAGCCATTGGACACCTTAGTAAAGAATGCCAAACTTGTCTCAATGGCCCAAGCAGTAAGAATGGCAAAGGACTTTGCCAAAGCATTTGTAGTTAAGGTCCCGCCAAAGCTTGCACCCTCTAACTTTAAAAGATTCCAAACCTCGGGAAGTACTTCAAACTTTCCACCCCCAAAGTGACAGCAAGGCCCAATTCAGAATCAGGGTGCGAGAAGATTCAGAAGTGAAGGAAGACCCTTCCCCACAAAACACTTTCTCAGGAGCCCCACCTCTTTCAAGGATTCAAAGGGACGAGCTCAGAAGTGAGAACCAGTGTTTTGGATGCCAGGGTTTTGGTCACCAGTTGAAAGACTGCCCGACTCCTGCCATGTCAAGGGGATAGGGAAGTCAAGGACCAAGAGTGCAGAGACCAGCCCCTTCCTATCAGGTTAAATCAGGGTCCATCTCGTCAAAATCAGGGAAATCCCAGGAGAACTCTAGCTTAGCCATCTGCCTCTATCGAGAGTAGCCTCAGAACTCCTTCCCAGAATCGAGGCAACAAAAGAGAAAGAGTTCCGCCTCTCAGACTGCAGCAGCCAGAGCAGTCACAATAGCAGAAGTAGTGGAAGAGGAAAGAGGACAGACTTATGCAGCAACTGAAAACCAAGGGCCAAACCATCAATTCTCAGTCATCCATACTCCAGTTGAGTATCAAGGTAAGCCTTTATGCTTTTGATTGATTCAGGCAGTACTCATTCTTTCATTTCTCCCCAGGATGCTTGCGTAAGCTAGTCTTAGAATAGAAATCAGGGAAACCTATGCAAGTTGAATTGGCCAGTGGAAAGGTTCTTTTCACTCACCTTGAGACAGATCGTATTCAGTTTAATCTAGATGGGAATTTAACTGACTGTCAGTTCAGAGTCCTACCTTTGGGAGTTTTTAACAGGATCCTTGGAATGGATTGGCTCCACAAAAATCAAGCTGACATTCATTGTCATAATGGAACCATTTCCTTCCGTGACCTTCACGGAAGCAAAGTTCAAGGAACCGGAATTTCAGGATCCCCAAGTCTGCAATTAGTAAAAGCTTCTAAGTTACTAAAAGGACTTAGAAAGAAGCAGCTCATTTATGTTGTCAAAATGAATCTAGTAGACACAAAGTTAAAAGCTAAAGAACCTGAATGGTTAAGTGATTATGATGATTTATTCCCAACAAAATTAACAGAGATGCCTCCAATCCGAGAAGTAGATCATGAGATAGAATTGACCCCCGAGCTCAGCTAGTAGCCCTGCGCACGTACAAAATGCCAGTTCTTGAAGCCATCAAACTCAAGGAACAGCTTAGACAACTGTTAGAACAAGGGTTTGTAAGACCCAATGTTTCACCTTGGGGTGCGCCAGTTCTCTTTTTGAAAAAGAAAGATGGAACGCTAAGACTCTATGTGTGGACTACAGAGGTCTTAATGAGCTGATAGTTAAGAATAAGTATCCTATCCCCAGAATTGATGAGCTTCTGGACAGGCTAAGTGGAGCCCAGATCTTCACAAAGATAGATCTCAAATCACGGTATTATCAGATCAGGATTAATGAGCAAGATATCCCAAAGATAGCCATCAATACTCGGTATGGGCATTATGAATTCACTATCATGCCGTTTGGATTGACAAATGCCCCAGCTACATTCAATCGCCTAATGTAGGATATTCAGAGAATACTTGGATAGTTTTGTTCTTATTTTCTTTGATGATATTTTGATTTACTCAAAGAATGCAGCTGACCATGAAGCTCATGTCAGAAAAGTTCTTGAGATTCTAAGGAAGCACCAACTCTTTGCAAAAAAGAGCAAATGCACTTTCTCTGCCGACCATGTTGAATACTTGGGCTTTCTGGTATCCAAAGATAGAATTTCTCCAAATTCTGTAAAAGTCCAAGCAGTCATAGATTGGCTTGAACCAAAAATAGTGAAAGAAGTCAGGGGATTCTTGGGATTGACTGGCTGGTATAGAATTTTTATACCAAAGTATGCTCTCATAGCTTCCCCCCTGACTAATCTTATCAAGAAGAATACCCTGTTTCAATGGTCTGCTGAGTGCCAGAGTGCTTTTGATAAGCTGAAGACCACCTTGGTAACCAATCCCGTTGTTCTGAAGTTGCCAGATTTCTCTCTACCCTTTGAGGTAGTAAACTGATGCTAGTGGTTTTGCCCTGGGAGGTGCACTCATGCAGGAAGGTCATGTAGTGGCCTATGAATCCCGAAAACGCAGAACGCATGAGAGGAATTATGCTATCCACGACTTGGAACTACTTTCAGTAGTATATGCCCTGAAGTTGTGGAGACATTACCTACTGGGTCAAAGATTCACTTTGATTAACAGATCATCAGAGCTTAAAGTGGATCTTCACTTAGAAGGATCTCAACATATGCCAAAGAAGGTGGATGCAGACCCTACAGGAATTTGATTTTGAAATCAAGTACCACCTAGGCAAAGAAAATGTGGTAGTAGATGCCCTCAGCACAAAAGCCTCCTTGCTTGCAATTACTGTAGTATCAAATCCTTTGAATATTAAAGCAAGAGAGAAGATCATGCAGGACCCTACTGATGTAGGAAAGCAAAACTCCACAGGAGTTGAACCGAGTTGTTCAAGGGTACAGCTTGGATGATGGAATTATGTATTATAATCGCATGCTATGCATTCCCAATGATGAGGGAACTAAGGGTCAAATTCTGAATGAAGCCCATAACAGCGTTATTGCAGGACATCTAGGTTTCATCAAAACCTACATGTCTGTGAAGAAAATCTTCTTTTGGCCTGGACTAAAAAAGGATGTACTTAATCATGTACGTCAATGCCTGACTGTCAGAAAGTCCAAGCCGAGAGAGTAAAAATGCCTGGGAAGTTACATCCATTAGACATCCCCCAGATGAAGTGGGAATGCATTAGTATGGATTTTATTACTGGATTACCTTCAGTGCAATCAGGTTACAACTCCATCCTAGTGGTAGTTGATAGATTAACCAAAGTTGCCCATCTGATTCCTATAAAAGAAACCTACACTGCACAGTGGATGTGGCCATAGTGTTCCTTAAGGAAATCTTCAGATTGCATGGCCTACCCAAAAGAATAGTAAGTGATCGAGACCCCAAATTCACGTCAGGATTTTGGACTGCATTTTTTGAAGCATTAGGAACTTTCTTGGATCTCAGCACAACTTACCACCCTGAGACCGACGGTCAAACAGAAAGGGTAAACCAAGTAATCGAAGATATACTTCGGTCATGCTATGGCAGGGAACCCAAGAAGTGGCTAAGTTATTTGCACCTAGTCGAGTTCGCCTACAATGCTTCTTATCACCAAAGTATTGGGATGAGCCCTTTCAAAGCTCTGTATGGACAAGATTGCTTAACTCCATTAACTTGGTCTGACCCATTAATTAGGGTCGAGATGTCTAGACAGATGCTTGACAACATCGAGCAGTAGATGCAGTTTATTCGCACAAAGATATAAAAGCTACCTAGGATAGACAGAAATAGTATGCAGATAAGAAGAGGACAGATAGAAAACTCGAAGAAGCAGATATGGTCTTCATTCGAGTACGTCCCAAAAGAAGTTCTCTATCTCTTTGGAAGTACAAGAACTTATCCTCCAGATATTGTGGGCCATATCTGATTATAAAGAAAGTAGGTGACTTAGCCTACGAGCTTCTTCTGCCTCCTCATCTCAAAGTACATAATGTATTTCATGTCAGCCTACTTAAAAAGTATGTACCAAGCCCGAGTCATGTGCTTAATGAGATGAAATCTTAACTTCTTCAACCCAAGGGCAGATGGAACTCCAACTTGAAGAAATCCTTGATGTTTAAGAGAAGGTTCTTAAGAATAGAATTCTGAGAGAATTATTGGTTAAATGGAAGTTCTATCCTTTTGAAGATGCCACCTGGGAGAAAGAAGCCGAACTGTTGCTTGCAGGATTACCCCCAATTTGCGAGATGAGGACATCTCCCGTTTTTCAAGTGGGAGAGAATGTAAGACTCCTCCCCAGCCTCTCAAGAAGTCCAGTATCTTCCCATGTAATCAAATCCCTCTTCAAAAATATAAAAGATCTTGTTTCTACCTATTTTGGCCTAGAGAGAGAAAATCTTCTAGAGAGAGGTGATTCAGTTTTTAAATATTTTTGGATGAAAAAATATCTCATCTTATTAAAATAAATTTCTTTATGCATAAATGGATGCATAAAAGAAATTCTTTTATATTAAAAGAGTGATTTTCATCATAAATGATTTGTATGCATAAACATATGCATAAAAGATATTTTTTATATTAAAAGTGTGATTTTCATGATAAATGAATTTTATGCATAAATGGATGCTTAAAAGAAATTCTTTTATATCAAAAGAGTGATTTTCATTATAAATGATTTGTATGCATAAACATATGCATAACAGATATTTTTATATTAAAAGTGTGATTTTCATCAAAAATGGATTTTATGCATAAATTAGATGCATAAGAGAAATTCTTTGATTCTAAAAGTGTAATTCCTACTAAATTAGATTTATGCATGGAAAGATGCATAAAGAATTTATTTTAATCCAAAAGTGTTATTCTCATCAACTTGATTTTATGCATAGAAAGATGTATAAAGAAATCCATTTTTATTTCAAAAGAGTTATTTTCATCAATTTTGATTTTATGCATAAATAGATGCATAAAGAATTTTATTTTTGATTCAAAAGAGTTATTTTCATCAATTTTGATTTTATGCATAAATAGTTGAATAAAGAATTTTATTTTTATTCCAAAAGGGTTATTCTTATCAATTTTGATTTTATGCATAGAAAGATGCGTTAAGAATTCTATTTTTAATTCAAAAGAGTTATTTTCATCAATTTTGATTTTATGCATAAATAGATGCATAAAAAATTTTAATTTTTATTCCAAAAGAGTTATTATTATCACTTTTGATTTTATGCATAGAAAGATGCATAAAAGATTTATTGTTATTTCGAAAGTATTATTTTCATTGAAATTAAATTGTGCATAAATAGATGGATAAAAGGATTTTTATAAAAGTGTTATTTCTACTAAAGTCATCTTTATGCCTAATTAGATGCGTAAAGAATCTTCATATCAAAAAATTAGAATTCTCTTACATTCTATAAATAGATGTGATGAGATGTGATAGGAATCAGATAGATGTAAATGGATGGATGGAAGTGATATGAATTAGATAAATGTAAATGGATGAATGGATGAGGATGTTTGTGAATATGAATGTGAATGTGAATATGGGATGTGGATATGGATGTATGAATGTGGAATGTGGATATGGATGTATGGATGTGGATGTGGACGTGGATGTATGAATGTAGATGTGGATGTGGATGTGGATGTGGATGTGGAAATGAATGTATGGATGTGGAATGTGGATATGGATGTATGGATGTGGATGTATGAATGTAGATGTGGATGTATGAATGTAGATGTGGACGTGGATGTATGAATGTAGATGTGGATGTATGGATGTGGATGTGGATGTAGATGTGGAAATGGATGTATGAATGTGGAATGTGGATATGGATGTATGGATGTGAATGTGGATGTGGATATGGATGTATGAATGCAGATGTGGAAATGGATGTATGGATGTGGATGTGGATGTGGAAATGGATGTATGGATGTGGATATGGATGTATGAATGCAGATGTGGAAATGGATGTGGATGTGGATGTGGAAATGGATGTGGATGTGGATATGGATGTATGAATGTGGATGTGGATGTATGGATGTGGATATGGATGTGTATGTATGAATGCGGATATGGAATTGGATGTATGGAATGGGATGTACGAATGTGGATGTGTATGTGGAATAATGAATGCAAATGTGTATGTGAAATGATGAGATGTCGATATGAGTGAATGGATGAGATGTGATGACATGGGAATTGGGATGTGAATAAATGATATGTGATATGAATGAATCTGATGTGATGAGATGGAAAATGATGTGATTGGATGAGAATGAGTACACATATGAATGGAATGTGGAATAAGTAATGTGGACTGATGAGGGATAATGTGGAAAGACGAGAGTTTATTATAGAAACTGTATTTGTGACCTGTTTGTAAATGACTGTTTTATGTCAAGAATGCTGGGGAAGCATTTTGACCGTCTTGTGATTAAGGTCGTGGGTGGAGACCTAACTAATAAAGTTGCAACAGCTGACGGAGAGTCAACGGAGGACGTCTCGCGTAGCATGGTCGGTCGAGGTCTTGACCAGCCTCGGTTTGATTTAAATGGTGAGCTTCCGGTATGGTGGATGATGTCAAAAATTTATAAAGTAGCAGTATAAGATCAGAATTGTGTGATGAAATTCATACAAATTGTTATTTGAACTGAAATTCATAAATTAGTAATTGGGTCTTCAGATGGAAGTACCACAATTGTATGGAATCCCTGACTTGCTTGAGGCCTAGACATGATGGTCTTTACCTTATAATTCCAAGGACCATGACTACTCGTATATACTGAGGGTATAACTGCAGCTCTTTACTGGCAGTATATTCGAGTAAATCTAAGACTTGAAATTATAAGCATTAATGCTATCCAGATGATGAATTTGAATGTGGTTGATATGATTTTTAAATTGTGGTTGTGAACTGATGAATTTAATTGGATTCTGATTGAAAAATGATAATTCTTAAAAATTGGTTGAAATGTAATAAGCCGAGCAAAACCACAATGAGGATGAATGGGACGAGTCCCTATGATAATGTTCATAGCTAGAATGACGTTAATGACTTCAACAAATCACTATGAGATTAGTGGATTGTGCTGGCAGATTACTACTGTTAACTTTTGATCAGTCGATCAAGTTAAGGGTTGATAAATTAAAAATCTGAAAATTTGAAATCCCCATGGAGGATTGTTTAGATAGAAAAATTCAGTTTGATGGACCATTATTGTGTTAAAGATATGAATGAGATAATTTTGAATGAATTGTTAACTGATAATGCGTTCTATATGTGTATCTTTATCCCTTGACTCTGTGGGGAGCCGACCTATTTAGAGAACCCCGGAATCCAATGAGTAGATGCTCATGAGTTGTCAAAATTATCCATTTTGGGGGTCATTTATGAGGGCTATAAGGGGTGTCATTAAAAGGTTGACTTTTTTAATTCCCACTTACCTTTTTGGGAAAATGCCCATACCCCTTTCATTTTAAATTCAAAAAATATTCCCCCCAAAAAGAAAAATTTGTATTTCCCACCATAGACTCCCAAAAAAAAAATCGACGAAAGTTCAGGCCGTGAGCCGTAAAAGTTTAGTCCATGAGCCGTGAAAGTTCAGGCCGTGAGCCATGAAAAGTCAGACGTGAAAAAAAATGAATTTAATATTCCGTTGAGTCTGGTTCTTGGTGTGAACCATTTTCTGCAATTTCATGGAACTAGAGTTCACGAAAAAAAAATTAAATAAAATTTTTATGAAAAAATCAAAATTTATAAAACTCGTGAAGTCCGTCGATGTAAAAAGGGGTCCGTTGGCCCAAAAAAAAACTCTAGAAAATACCCTTGTTTGGAGGCCCGTATATCTACTAAACCGTATGTCCAATGAAGGTGCTCTAGGGCTCATCGGAAAGCTGACATCGAGCTCTTCGACTTTGGACTGGGCTATCCGAAGTCAAAATCGACCATTTTGGCCTCTAACCAGCAGCCTCAAAATTCGACCCGTAAATCGAGGTAAAAAATAGCCCAAAAACTACAAAAAAGCGTTAAAACGATGACGAGCCATATTCGGGCTACTTTTTGAGAGTCTAAACAATAAAATCACGGATGACTCAGGGAAACAAAGTTGTAGTACTCCAAAAATACTACAACTCCCTCATACAGAGTTTTTCAAAATTCCTTTTGGAACACCCTAAAAAACGTACTACAAAACAAGAAAAAAATTCTCAATTTTTTTTTCGTCTTGAGGCAGTGATGGAAAATAGGTTTTAGGACCTCCTCTTCCATCGGGGAAGCTCCTAGCATACGCTTTTTTTGAAAAAATATCTCTAAGAGGTTCATGTGCGTATAGCGCCTAAGCTAATTTGGACGAACGGACACCCGTTTGATTCAATGAAGAGTACGCCAAGCCTCTTGAGGCTGTAACGGGCTGTGAGAAAGTATAAAAAGCAAAAAAAAAAACTGTGATTGCTCATTCATTAGGGGAAGGTTGAGGTCTATAGGGGCCCTTTAAGCTGTCATATTATGATTTTAATGACTTTTTGTTAAAACGTTAAGTTTCTTTGACTTTAGATACCTTCTTGTTCTTCAAACGGCTAGAAGTTTGAATTTCAAAGTTTTTCGCCAAAATTGAATTTGAAATCGAGCGAGCAAAACTATATCATGTGACATATCTATGGAAAGAGCTCGACAAGTAGATTCTGGATCTGTAATCTTCGACAAATTTTGAGCTCATATGTAGAAGTTATGGACGTCCGAAATTTCAAAAAGTTTCCCCCCACTTTTTGGAAATGAAAACTACAAAAAGGCATCTTCTAGAGAATCTTTTGACCACCTTTAATCACCCAACATTTTTGTATACATGGCATCACACGATTGGCTCTTTTCCTTAATAACCTTTTAATCACATGGCATCTTAAAGGGCCCCTATAGACCTCAACCTTCCCCTAATGAAGGAGCATCTAGGTACTCTGACGTGGCCACAATAGAGGGATTGCTAGGAACCACACAAGCACTGAACCCAATGGCTGACATCTTCAAGCCATTGAGATCTATGCCGCAAATTCATCTCCCCATACCATTCGCCATGCTTATAACAACCGTGTCATCGGGTTTTACACCCCCTATTGCTGCGATTCCATTGAGCTTTGGTCCCTTACCTAACATTCCCGCAAATCCTATTAGTACCAACCCTTTCCTGGATGCCCACACCTTGGACATACTGGCTAGTCTAGGAAGGGAGTTGGCCCAAGGACTCACTGAGTCTCTTCCAACAAGAGAACTCACATACGGCCTCAGTGACATATAAAAATATGGCCATTCAAAATTCTAAAATTATGGACAAATACGACAGAACAATAGACCCTGTTCAATTCATTCAAATGTTTGAACAGAGATGTGAAACCTTTCAAAATCCCAACTTCCCCACTAAGGTACATGCGTTGAACTTATGCTTAGGAAAAAAAGCTAGTTGATGGTTCATCGCATTAATGGGAGCAATCAAGACCAACTTCAAAACCTTGAAATCAGCCTTTATACATGGCTTTTCTAGACAAGGTGATCGGTGGAGTGCAATAACAGAACTCTATTCAATTGAGCGTCAACCAAATGAATCCATTTTATCCTTAGGATAAAACTCTTGGACTCACGTTGTGAGTCGTGGGAAAAATTAAACGATGTTCAATTAAAGAGATGTTTCATTATGGGCTTGAAGAATAACAGCTTACACAACTTGATCATTGCAACATTCGATCAATGTTGCAAAGAAGCAATATGTTTAGATGACAACATGCTAGAATATGATCATGCTATGAGGTGTTCCTCGTCTAAACCAAGTGAAGCAATGGCAAAAGAAAGATCGATCTCGGAATTGACATTCCCTGAATTTTATGCAGCCTTACTTAAAACCTTACAGTAGCAAACATCTCTAAGAGAGGATGAAAACCTTCAAAACCAGACATCCTTGATGCCTCTAAAAGTGAGGAACGAAATGCCTTGTGTGTTGAATGCAATCACTACGACCATCCCAATCCTCATTGTGCATACAAGGCACCTGTTCTTCTATACTGCATATACTGTAAAACTTGACCATGAGACTAAAAAATGTCTTGCTTCATCCACAATAGACTCAAAACCTTCATCTCCCGTGCACCAAACAAAAACAGTCCAAAGGATAGAAATTGCTCAGGAGGTAGTTAATACACTTCAGTGTTTCTATTGTCGTGGACCTCACAACGTGGCATACTACATAGTTTGGAATACTTCCATGCCCATAGTCACTGACTTGTGACTAATGTGTGAACGATGTGGCATTACATGTTCCAAGATTACCCAAGACAAGTTGCTTCAATGCAACTTGTCTCACAAAATACAACTCTTAACATCGTAAGTGTACAAAACGGGCAATTTTCCACGGTGCCCTTGAATGTGCTTACATGCTTACAAGCCAAGGCACAAGAAATAGTCAAAAGGAACACAAAAGACAATACCTCAACATGGGTAGAAGAACATGCTTTAAAACAGAACCCAAAAGAGAAAAAAACCTTCTAAAACCAAGAAAAACAAAGGACTACAACTTGTGACTATCGAAACCAAGGTCGAATTAGGGAAAAGGAGTCTGTAGAGGACATAAACCCAAAAAAGGACATAAACACGAAAGAGCCAAAAGCTACACATGATGTAGAAGCATCCACCTCAAAGACCACCACACAAACCTCAACACCCATATATGCGACACATAGGATACAAAAACCCAAAAGAAAATTTGCTCTCATCGCATGGGAAAACATAATGAAAAACTGACAAACCAAAGAAAGTCAGAGAATGAAACAAGTTCTAGTACATCACTAAGTGAGGATGAAACAAGTTCTTACTCAGTGCACCACATAGACCAATCAAGAAACTAGAACCCACCCAACCACCCCAAATGGATAATAATGATCACATGACATATGCGGAATGCAAAAAGCAAGCTCAGGAGAGCATGCTTAGCTTGGTTGAATGTGTTACAGGGTCCCCGGTTGTGATTGAGCCTCATAATGCCAATCCTAAACAACAACCAAAATGCAAAGCCTAGAGGAGTACCGTTTTCCCTTTCAAGAGAAAGACATACTCTCTACAGAAGAGTCATTTGGGACAGATTGTACAAACTATACGCTTGAGAAAGCACGTGAGGAATTTGATAATTCCCTTATAAGATTAAAACAGTCTCTCAAAACCTCATTCGGAGAAATGCTCTTCTCTCATGATAAAGCCAGCATCACATCAGCACTTGCACCTTTAATGGCTCAACTTGAGTTATACAAGGACATAACAAACTCCATAAAATAGGACTATGAGGATTTGCAAGTTTCCAAATAGCCCTCATTAAGAATTGTTAGAGGGCCAAGTGTACCCAGTGTACACATTGGGTACTCTTAAAAAAGCTAAGACCCAAACAGAGGATGAAAGTGAATGGGAATATGAAACAGACACAGGATCTGAAGCTGAAATAATAACCAAAACACCCATGGTTCCTTTCGAAGACTCTATCATGGTATGGTTGGATTTCCCTACAAGCAATGATGTTAAGCACAAATACGCATTGATTAGTCCTCAAGCTAGTCATAACATCGTGACAATAGACACTTGGGTGTCATTGGGACAACCTAAACTCATCCCTACAAGCAATAGTCTTGGGTGTCATTGGGACACTTGGGTGTCATCATTGGGACAACCTAAACTCATTTCTACAAGCAATAGTCTTGCAAAAAAGGAACCAATGGACAAAACATTGAAGTTCCAAGTTACTTTAACTACACTACTCAAACAATCGATGTGGCGATATGGAATTTACATTCCATGCTACCCTAGATTCCCTTGAGTATGATGTCATCCATGGCGGAACTTGGATAAGTGAATTGTTGTATTCACTAAGTGAATTGTTGTATTCACTATATGAATCCATGCAAATAGTCGCCTCCTTGAACACTCCTACAAGCAATGTACAATTGCTATTACGGGAGGAAGAGACCTTGTAAGAGTTGGAACTTCCAACATATATTACTGAAAAGATCCCGATGATTTTGGTGGGATTGGAAACTTCAAATAAAACCACCACAGCTCAAGCATAGCTTTATCCAACACGAGAACACAATCTCATGACCCTCGAGCTATGGGATTTGTTAGGTCAAGAATTAAACATGCCATGTTTGGGGTACTTTGAACATACAATGTATATTGACAATGTATATTGAAACTAACCCCCTTACTTGCAAGTTTTTTATGGTTGAGTATGTGTTGGAAGCAGATTTGATCTTGGGGCATAAATGGACTATTTCTTCCCAACAAGCACCAATGTGCTTTTCTAGCGATAGTCATCATGATGGTCAATGACAAAAAGTTGACAATACCATACTGCAAGGAAGAGGATCCAACTTTAATGGATTTCTATGATGCTGAATGCAAAAGGATGCAAGCCTCTTCCACCAAATCCCCTCTACACAATGACCTACCATATGCGTCAAGATCTACTCCGATAAAGCATCTACTCCTTCAACCCCATCCTCACCTACGAAGCTTGATGCCAAAACCTTGCAAACAGTAGCTATTCCTGAAGAAGTTCCCAGAGCCCAACCATCTATATCTAACAAGGAAATCAAAGGAAAGACCTAGAAGCCTATGCATCTTCATCAACAAACCTCGCCAAAGGAGACAACCACATGCTCAAATGCCTCGTTATCCCGACAGCCACTCCACAAGAGACTCTAACCTCATCATCATCAACAATGCCCATGAGTCTCAAACTTGTAGCCTCAATGCAAACCAAAGTCAAGGAGGGCCCCAAACCTTCCACATCAACCCTAAAGAAAACTCCACTAATACTCCCACAACCACGATATCTTAATAGTATCAAAATGTGGGTGGAGAAGCAGCTACTTGTAGCTCAAGGCTACTATTAAGGTGCCAATCAAATTTGGGTGCCGCGACAGTCAAAACCTCTTCCTCAATGCAGCACTCGAAAGCCAAGGAAGAAAAAGAGTACTCCACAACACCGTCCACAAAAGCCTATGCCAATTCCTCAAAGAACTCCACCAATGCAACAAGTGTGGGTACCAAAAACACTACTGCTGCAAGCACAAGGGTACTACCAAAGAAATACCAAATCTTGGGTCCCCAATCGCATCACAAAGTCCCCTAAGCTTGCACAAAGAAGAAAGCCTCAACACCAAGCACATGGCATACCAATTTATAGTGTTGGATCAAAGATGGGTGCCTGTGCATGTGCTTCAACAACAAGGATACTATGATGGTAATTCCATCATATGGTTGCCAAAATCGAACAATGTGAAGAAAACCTCACCACCAACTTCAACCCCAATAGCTTCACCTAAAGTTCAACAAGAATGGAGGCCCAAGCAACAACAAGCAAATCACGCAACCACTCTCATGCATTCAGCACCAACACAAAAGCTTGTCTATTCAAGCAAACAATCAACAGTCTTCCCTACTACCTCAACAATATCTGAGCAACAAATTCCAGAATCAATACCTACATCTGCAACAAAACAGAGATTTATGATCACATCAAGGACAAAATAACAATGCTCTTGTCACCCCTCTGGATGTGAGAAATAAATGCATAAGAAGTAGTTGCTCGCAAGTCATGACCTAGCTGACCCAAAAAAAAACTATCAAGTTCAAAACCTACACCTTCATGAGGTCAAAACCTGTAAATTCATGGATTCCATCTCACGAAATTACAATTCACGGAGTTCCATCTCACAGCTTAAGAACCTACACTTTCATGATTTAAGCCTGATCTTGGATTAAGCCATATCACGTAATAGCCATTATATATTTGTTAAGCTTATTGCTTACTATTCTTTTGGCTGAATTAATGTAGCAGCTACTCCATAAGTACATATCCATACTCATGCACTGGAGAATATTTGCACCAAAGCCTCACCATCGACAACTTCTAGGTACATCTCTGGATGGGGGGCCATGGTGGGCAAAAGCCTAGTCAATGGTACAACCCATCGCCTGGAATTTTCCTTCAAATTACAAACCTCTCCAAACAATGCCACCATCTTCATAAATTAATGATCTTCAATCCTTAGTGAAGATATCTATATTAGCCTTGCAAGTCGACGTAATTCTTTCAATCCTCTCCAACAAGTGGCATTAGGAGCAATTTGGACTCATTTTTGGGCCCTCTAAGAAGTGCTAAGTCATCATTCTATTGAAAAAAGGGAGCTTATGTAACTCTACTCTTCGTACCTCAAAACTATATGATGTAACATATCATTGGAAAGATCTCAATGAGAGGATTCTAACGCACTGACCTTCGACAAATTTGGACTTCATATGCTCAAGTTATGGCCAAATGCTCTAAATTCAACCTCAATAATATCGTGAATAGTTCCACAATACTCAAGATTATCGTCTATGACATTGGTATCATGTTTACTGGCTCGACTTTCTTGCTCAAAAGTTACCACCATCACACCACAATCAAATGTGTTTCTTTTAGAATCCACACGCTTCATGCGAAAGTGCCTTCCCTTTGACCATATTGCATTATATATAGTGCATTAAACAAGGCATATACGTGAGATAGAGATGAAGAATGTACTCACTTGAGGGTCACATCCTCGGGTTGTTGCAAGATCAGGGTGTCCAGTTTTGTCCAGTTTATGCTAGACTGGGACAATGCTTGGAGATGAAATTTAGGGGAGCAAGGTACTTCAAATGAGATCAAGCAACTAATATAAAATACACATGCACTCAAATTAACCCAGTATAACTTCAATTAACACAAATTAGTCTAATTAGTCAAAATTCAAAAAAATGTGATGAAATGATTTAAAAATTACCTTTCCATACTTAGAGTGATCCAAAAAAATGTCATAGATGTACCATTACAAGTACACAAGTCCCTATAGGTTTTAGATGATTTACATCAAAAATATAATTTTACTAATTAGATTATTAATATTTTCAATCCTTTTGATATCTTAGAAGAATTTTGGAAAAGAGATCATTAAAAATCTAACCATTTGATTTGCAATTTTGACTAACCACCACATTATACTAATGTCTCACTATCTACCACTCTTTTGATCTACAAGATTGAGCATTTTAAGTGGTAGTTATGGTGGGTGCAAAAAGTAACATATATTATAACACTTTAAATACCTTGAAATATTTAAATAAAATAGACTAATAGCTTAACATTTTCTTAAAAAATCAAGTTAAGCTCTATATTATGCGAAGATCTAAGGTCCAAAGTGGGAATCTCACATGAGTGTATATGTAAAAGATATTAGCACTTTATGGAATCAATCCAAATTTGGGACAGGATGTATACATTAACTTTGTACCTAAGAAAATGAAGACTTTCGACTATCTAATGGCGTAATCAGATTCTACAACTATATTTCCAACTTTGCATATTATGTTCCAACAAAAGAACTTGAAAGGAAATTCCTTCGTTAGCTAGGAGAGATTGGCTACTAAAGGTAAACAAATACCTATTTTTCTACTGTTTATAGGATGCATGAGTGGACAAAACTGGGCACCTTGATCCTTGCATACTCATGCTCTTTTGTGATCATCTCTTCATTTTGCGGTGCCATAAGAAGCCATTTTATATTGATCACATTTTGTAGAGGTTCCAAGCTAGACAGGAATGGCAAGCGTCTATTTACTCTTCTAAAAGCTCTTCTCTCATCCTTTCATCTATTGATTGCATCCTTGTATCTCCCAATCCACTTCTCCATGATGGGACTATTTACTCTTCTAAAAGCTCTTCTCTCATCCTTTCATCTATTGATTGCATCCTTGTATGTCCCAATCCACTTCTCCATGATGGGACTATTTAGAATGCATAATGTATTCACCTTGTGGGTGGCATAATGCTTCATCTAGTCTTCATTGTCTTCCTTTTCTCCTTTTCTCCTTGAGGCACATTTTCTTCTTCATTGTCTTCCTTTTCTCCTTGAGGCACATTAGTGATTAGTCGATCATCCTCCTCATTGCTCCATAATCGTGGCATGGAAGGATCTATGCAAGATAGATGTTTTGAGATATACACAAGAGACTCTTGCATCAACCATCCCTCTACCATGCTTACTTCTGGCCTTGCTCTTTGTCTCACAAAGTCCTTCAACGTTTTCATGAATCTTTGTCTCACAAAGTCCTTCAACGTTTTCATGAATCTTTGTCTCACAAAGTCCTTCAACGTTTTCATGAATCTTTCAAGGAAAAACATCCATCGAACATGAACAACGCCACACAATGTCACACACAATGCCACTTCATCAACCAAATGCACCACCACAAGATGCAATTGGCTACTGAGAATCATTCTAGGGAAGTTGTCCTCGATCATACACACTGCCTCAATAACATTGAGACGAGCCATCTTAATTATTCTAGGGAAGTTGTCCTGGATCATACACACTACCTCAATAACATTGAGACGAGCCATCTTAATGGATGTAGGATCTATCTCCTTTAAGGATATGTACCTACATACATAGCAATTACGTGTACTATTTACCAATACATAACTTGTGAACGCATAAGAATTCTAAATAAGCAATATAACTTAGTGAATTGAAGAGAAGATTCATACCTCACCAAGCTTCCCATTTTGTAAATAGCCTCTCTCACCTTCTTGTCTCCACAACCAACTATAGCAATTGGAAGAATAAACTATGCATAGAAAAAATGAAAGTTAGTATATGAGCTTACAAATTATGTACCACAAAGAGAAAATGAAAAAGCGAATATTTATATACCTATAATATCTTGTGCCAATCACGTGTCTTGAGGCCATATAAATATTTCTCTCCTTTCTTTTTGTTCTTTGTGAAGGCACCCTTCAATAAATGCATTACTCCCATTGGTGTACGAAAAGAGGCAATCACACTTTTCACCTTATTGTGCTCCCTCTTGGTTAATACCCATGGTGCCGTTGGTAGGACTATTTTACCACTCTCACTTTCAATTGGCCATGCACTTTGAAGGCGTCCAATGTTTGTAGGTCATTCCTTGCACCCTTTGTATCTCTTTTACCAATTAAATGGTCCCAAATATTTGTTGCCACATTCTTGAAGATATGCATGGGATCTAAGAGATGATTGATCTTCATGTCACACCAATATGGAAGTCAAAAGAAGATTGAGTGTCTAGACATCCCATTTGGTGGTGGATTGGGAGTGCTTCTCCATGCTGCAAACCAATCTCTACCTCTCAACACAAGTGGTAAGACATCATGTGGCACATACTTGGGATGTGAAAAGGAGGGAGAAATTGATTATGTTTGTCATACACTACCTTCTTAAGTGTAGAGGGTCTTTTTGAGACAAGTGATGGTCCCACAAATTGGACATGCATGATGTCCAGAGGTTGCCAAACTTATTTTAATTGAGATGACCTGAGCACTCTCAGAACTCGGGATAGTCATGTATCATCCAAAGCAAAACTCCTTTAACCTCTACCTCATGCCTATTTATTGGCCTTGAAACATTGTACTTTGATACCTTGCCATAGTATCTTAGGCTCCTCAATCAAAGGCTCGAGGTACACATTTATGTTTGTCACCTTATACTTTCTTGGTACAAGGAGAGCAAGCATGATATGACCTTTCTTGATTGCCACCCATGGAGAGAGGTTGTAATTCACCAATACGATAGGCCAAGTAGACCATGATGTGGACTTGAAGCCAAATGGGTTAACACCATCCATGCCTAAGCCAAATGGGTTAACACCATCCATGCCTAAGCTAAGACGTAAGTAACGAGGCTCATCTTTAAACTCTGGCCATTGATGCTCCACATGTTGCCATGCCAGTGAATCAACCTTACGATCCTCACATGATGCCATCGATCGAGCGATGAGTAGCATGGCATGTCATGAGTTCTGCAATCCCCTTACATTTAAACATGTCATGAGTTCTGCAATCCCCTTACATTTAAACATGTGTTAGGTGTGAGGAATGATAGGGAAGTGTCTCAAAACCTTTCAGGGAACTTTATCACCTTGCAAATCATCCCTATAGCAGCTCTCCCCACATTGTAGACATTGTGTTGCATCTTTATTAACCCCTCTAAATAGCATGCAATCATTGGGACATGCATGTATTTTTGTGTAATCCATACCTAGCATAGAGAGCATTTTATGATGCCCATCTCATGAGTTAGGTAATAGATTTTGAGGGGGAAGAATCTTCTTGAGAAGCCTACAACATAGGGTAAGAAATCATACGTCAAAATATTAGCAAGGAGAGTATATAGAACATGAAATATTTTCAATAGAATGAGGGGATCTTACTGAGAAGAAGACTTGCATCACTCCATCCATAAGTTGTTTGCAAGTTCAATAGCTCCAAGTTTGCTCGTAGTGTGGAGTATGAACATCTCTCATACAAAGGTGTGCTTGCCTCTCTATGCAAGGTTTTCTCCTCTTGTGACATTGGAGCTTGCTCACTATCATCTATGACCTCCCATCCAAAGAAGTCATTCACCATAGTGTCCATGATGAGATTCTCTTCCTCCTCATGTGGCAATGGTGGAGGCACCTCATTCATTGGTTGGGGAAGATGAGTCTTAGCCATGCTTTCCATATGAAGCTTTTCCACCTTCCGCACTCTACCCGATGTCACTGAATGGTGTGGCATGTTACCTAGAACTCTCCTATGGTTCTCCTCTATGTCATCATCCGCACTTGGTCGTGCCACTGCCTCATGAAGACCATATGTTCAAACATGCTCAATTATTATACGATGTCTTATATACAAGCCCTTGCATCAATCACACACACATCAAATTTTCTCTCTCAACCATGCCTCGGATCCAACCTTCGGGCCTTGATGATCACTATCAAACATCTTTAACCTGGCCAAAACTGATTTAGGGTTCAGACAAAACACACAACAACATCCAAGGCTACAAACAAAAATTTAGGTCCAGCTTTTCGCTCTGCTAGACATCGATTACAGTAGTGAAAATACTGTAATTTACCCAGGTTTTTTCGCTCCACAGTAGTGACAATACACTGCCCAGCAGCGAAATTTCGCTACTCAACAGGCGACCTATGAAACTATGTCTGCCACCTAAATCGCCACCGCCCGATGGGTGTCAATACCTACCTACTTCCTTATTGCTGCACAAGCAGAGCTATGCCTGTAGCGCAAGTTTTCTTCCCACCTCTACTCATCCCTCAAGGGTATTCAATCAATCAAGTATCCCTCTCCAAGGTAAGATCTCTTCGTGCTTTCTTCCCTTTTTCATGCTTTTATGTGTTCTTCCAAGCTTTCATGGAAAGCTTGGAAATAGGGTTTAGGTGAGCTTCTCTCCCTTCCCTCTCTCTCCTTTTCTCGCTTCCCCTCTCTTTCCTCTCCCTTTCCCTAACCCTAGCCTAATGCATAGAGCTCTAATAGAGAGCTTTGATGGAGAGCTCTCCATCAAAGCTTTCTATTAAGCATTATATTCATTATGCATAGGTTTAGGCTTAACGTAAAGTAGTTTTTCCATTCACTTATGCATTAAGAGTAGGGTTTAGGGCACTCACCTCTTTTTTCTCTTGTTCTTCTTGCTTACTAATGTGTTAATGAGGACTAACATTTTTACTTATTATGGTTCTTTTTTGTAGGCATATTCAAGTGAGCAAGGTTTTGGGCAAAGCCTCTCATATGGTAAGCCCTCTTTCTTTGCTTACTAATGTGTTAATGAGGACTAACGTTTTTACTTATTATGGTTCTTTTTTGTAGGCATATTCAAGTGAGCAAGGTTTTGGGCAAAGCCTCTCATACGGTAAGCCCTCTTTCTTTGTGCTTTGTGCTTCTTGTCTTTGTGTTTTTGCACCCTTGGGTGAAGGGATTAGGGCTAGGTCAATAGGCTAGGGCTATGCATAGCCCTCTTTATGCATAGGGCTATGCATAAGGGCTAGGCTATGCATAGCCCTCTTTATACATAGGGCTTATGCATAGGGCTACGCATAGCCCTCTTCATGAATAGCACTCTTTATGCATAGGGCCATGCATAAGGGCTATGTTATGCATAGCCCTCTTTATGCATAGGGCTTATGGATAGGGCTATGCATAGGCCTCTTATGCATAGCCCGCTTATGCATAGGGCTTATGGATAGGGCTATGCATAGGCCTCTTATGCATAGCCCGCTTATGCAATACCGCTTATGCATAGGCTTATTATGCATAAGCCCTATTATGCATAATGAACTAATGTTTGATTTTGTATGATAATCTTTTGTAGGTCTATTCAAGAGAACGACCTCTAAGGGTATAGGCCACGCATACGGTTCACATGGATTCGGCTAGTAGAGGTAAGCCCTCTTTGTTTATGCTTCGTCTATTTGTGTTTTTGCACCCTTGGGTGCCGGGATTAGGTTTAGGGTTTAGGTACGCATAGGCCATATGCATACGGCTGATGTATATGGCCTATGCATAGGCCATATGCATAGGCTGTATACATAGGCCTTATGCATATATGACATATGACTTATGCACAGGCCTTATGCATAGGCCTTATGTATAGGCTATCAAGAGACTAAGGTTATGTAGAAGGGTGAGAGAAGGGTGTAAGTGTGAATGGACTTGAGGTCCACTTGTTCACCTATTTAAAGGTGAGGCCATGAGGCATTTTGTATGTGAGCAAAGCCTAGTTGTATGCATAAACAACTTAATAAGCAAGAGTTTGTTCTTGTAATTTTTGAGTCTCTCCTCTCCACACACTTAATCTAGCATGAGCACCACGTTTTATCAACATGGTATCTAGAGCTTGGTTGATTAGAACCACTTGTGGTGTAGGTTAGGTCAAAAATATCCATTTTTCCTTATCTTCTACTTGTGGAGCTCAACCCCCAGCCATTGGAGGCCTTCCACAAGCTTGTAGGCACAAGATCTCTCAGAGATTCCAACTAGGGAAGTGGAGAGGAGCTGTGGGCATTTCAAAACGTACAGCCAATTGATGAAATAGGCGCTTCCACGTAGCGGCATTCCTCCTGCAGGCAGCAGCCCAGCGTTAATTTCCAGCAGTGCAGCAGTCCGTACAAGCATTCTGCTGCCTGTGAGTGATCATTTGCCAAATTGTTTGAGGGGTTTTGAAGCTTACTCCATGCCGTATCTACAGCTCAAATTTGAGAGCATTTCATCCACTGTAGTGCCAGCTGGAAGCAAAAGACCAGGCGCCATTTCATCTTCACCTTCAAGCTTCCATTAAAGCTTCATTTTGGAGGTTTTTTCTTGCTCAATCATCTTCTCCCTTGCTCTAATCACTCAAGTTGTGGTGTGAATGTTTGTTGCTGAGTTCTCTCTTGATTTTGAAGAGCTCCCATCCACATGAGGTAGCCATAAGCCTCATGCCCGTCAAGCATCAACATCAACATCAATTTTTAAGCT
Organism: Cibotium barometz; assembly: GCF_041138505.1. Lineage (NCBI taxonomy): Eukaryota > Viridiplantae > Streptophyta > Polypodiopsida > Cyatheales > Cibotiaceae > Cibotium > Cibotium barometz. The sequence continues at coordinate 63,307,678 of NC_141047.1, forward strand.
TTGAAAGTGATTAAGTGTGCTTCCAAGCACTAATTATGTTGTTTAACACTAATTACTCTATTAATCCAGCAAAGGGAAAGTGTTCTTAAACATTAATAGTGTTATTAAACACTAATGGTGAGTTAATCACCAAAATAAGTGTCATTCGACACTAAAAATGTGCTTTTTAGCTGTGTTTTATACACACTAATGGTGATATTAATCATCAACCAAAGTGTTGCTTAACACTAAGGTGGTCTTAACCATCAAAGGAGGAGGTCATTTACATTAAGAAGGCTCTTCTTCATCAACATGGAGGCCAGGCACACACCATAAGTGCCACATTCAAGTCTTCATCGTCAACCCGTTTCTTCCAAGGAGAAATGGTGCAACCATGAACCAAGTGTCTTCATCCCATCACCCAAAGAGGTTGAAGAATTCTGGTTTTTTCATCATCAAACTCAGATTTTTGAGTGTTTTTAAACTTGAACACATGTACACTAAGTGTTCATCTTCAATGTTGTTGTGTATTATCCTTGAGGCCCTTGTTTGTAAGAGGCATAGGCATGTAATAAGCCATATGTTCTCGTTTCCCAAGCCCAAGGCATGTCATTCCGCTGCATATTCTGCATTTTCATCGTATAAGATGAGTTGTAAGGTTGAGCGTAGAATCCCTAAATGCTCTACCTTATTGGTTGTCATGATTTTAAGCATCTTTTGGCATTAATTTTGTAAGAGGCATTGGCAACATTATGAGCCATGTCCTCTCCTTCTTGAGCCAAAGATGATAAACCTTATTTGTTTGAGCATTTACCTCAACCAATTACTCATTTTCACTAAGCTTGAATCTTCAAACCCTAATGGGTATCTTGTAACTAACATGCATAAAAGCTATTGTAATTGTAGAGTAGACAGTGCCCTTGACCAATGCATAAGGCAAGTGGTAAGACCCTCCCTTTCCCTTCCCTATTTAAATCTACCTCATTACTCATGGAGGAATACTCATGGAGGAGATATATTATTCAAGGAAGCATAAAGCATGTTGGAGGACCATCTAAAAGCAAACCACTTAAGCAAGGGTGGCTGCCTTGTCTCATGATCATTGTGTGAGAATGGTCAAGGTGGAAAGCATGTGGTGGAAGCAATGGCATGTATGTCTCAACCATGTTATCTACAAGAAGTCAAGCAAACACAAAGAGTGGGGTGCACCATCATCGAGGTGTACATCTTCATTGACAACTTATAAAGACTTAGATTGCAACAATGAATTAGCCTCTAAGGCTCTAGGAACACATTTGCAAATCCTAGATAATCACACCTATATTCCAAGCCTTGTACACCTAATGTTATAAAGGCATCTTATGTCCAATACCACCTATTCCATCCTTCCATAGTTGGTATTGAGAGGGGGTATTAAGAGACTAAGGTTATGTAGAAGGGTGAGAGAAGGGTGTGTGTGAATGGACTTGAGGTCCACTTGTTCACCTATTTAAAGGTGAGGCCATGAGGCATTTTGTATGTGAGCAAAGCCTAGTTGTATGCATAAACAACTTAATAAGCAAGAGTTTGTTCTTGTACTTTTTGAGTCTCTCCTCTCCACACACTTGATCTAGCATGAGCACCACGTTTTATCAACATATGCCGTATGCCATATGCATACGGTATGCATAGGCCTTATGCATACAACATACAGCTTATGCATACAGCCTATACATAGGCCGTATGCATATAGCCTATGCATAGGGCTTCTGCATAGCATTATTATGCATAAGCCCTATTATGCATAATGAACTAACGTTTTGATTTTATATGATAATCTTTTGTAGGTCTATTCAAGCGAACGACCTCTAAGGGCATAGGCCACGCATACGGTTCATATACGGATTCGGCTAGTAGAGGTAAGCCCTCTTTGATTATGCTTCTTCTACTTGTGTTTTTGCACCCCTGGGTGCCGGGGATTAGGTTAGGGTTTAGGTATGCATAGGCCTTATGCATAGGCCCTATGTATACAGCCTATGCATATAGCTTATGGATAGGCCTTATGCATAGGCCATATGTTGTATGCATACGGCCTATGCCTATGGCTTATGCATACAGCCTATGCATAAGCCATACAGCCTATGCATAGGCCTATGCATAAGCCATACAGCCTATGCATAAGCCATACAGCCTATGCATAGGCCGTACGGCTTATGCATACGGCCTATGAATAAAGCCTATGCATAGGCCGTATGCTTAAGCCATATGCATACGGCATACGGCCTATACATAAGGCCTATGTATACGGCCTATGCATAGGCCATATGCATAAGCCGTATGCATACGATATACAGCATATGCATAAGCCGTATGCATACGACCTATGCATAAGGCCTATGCATAGGCCGTATGCCATATGCATATGGCTTATGTATACTGCCTATATATAGGCTGTATGCATACGGCATATGGCTTATGCATACGGCCCATGCATACGCCGTATGCATAGGCCTTATGCATAGGCCGTATGCCTATTAGGGCTTTCTTATGTAATTCTTAGACCTTAGTCAAAGGGCTTGGGGGTTAGTTACGTGTGGATGTACCCTTTGGGATGATCTGAACCGAGTAGTTATTACCTTGACAGTTGCATCTAGGGATTAGAAGGATGGAACGTTGATTCTGATCGCTAAAATGAATGAAGGAGAAGTTCTGCTATGTCTTTACTCAGTGTTTTATAATGTCTTTCTTGATGTTTGTGCAATCATTATGCTGTCGTGATAAATCAGAGTCTGTGCTTTGATGTGCTCTGAATGGTGTTGAGTGAGTATTATTCATTAATGCCTTGTACAGAATCTTTTAGAGGGCCATGTACACATTGGCGATCCTGCGAGTTCGAATGCCCTGAGTTCTGGGAGGATATGACATATTCAGATGCGAAATCAGATTCAGATGCAAAATCGGATTTGGAGGTGAAATCAGATTCAGATGCGAAATCAGATTGACATAATCAGTTATGGTTCTTGGAAGTCAGATACTGAATGATTGCTCTGATCTTGCAGAAAGTAGACTACTCTGAATCTGTAGACTGCTCTGATCCAGCAGACTACTTCAGAACCTGTAGTAGGTGGAGCAGAATCAAAATCTGCAAGTGCAGTAAAATCACAATCTGTAGGTGCAACAGAATCAGAATCTGCATATCCTTGGTGGAATTCCTCAAAGTGCTACTTCACATTGGAGGTTGACGTGTTCCAAGTAAGCCATCATTCAGATTTTGCATAATAAACACCTCAAATTCTGATTTTAGAAAGTTTTTAGCAATGTTTGAGCACCTATTTGTCATGAGTGGGGTGGATCTCGGTATAGCACCGCAGCTCTCCATTCCAAGCATACATATGGGCTCTATTTGGTGTGGTGCATTGAATATGAGAGCTCACATAGCTATCTAATTTCTAACTTCAAATATGGTTCAAAAGAAGAAGAAGAAGTTCTCTATTTGTTTGAAGCATGAGCATTGCACGGAGTGTCCATACATTTGTGAGGAGTGTTGCATGGGAGATGATTGCAAGAAGTTTTGCATGATTGATCTATGCATAAAATTTCACAAAATCATAGCATTTTCATAAAGCATCATCATGTGAGAAGATGAAGAGAGCTAGAGAGAAGCTAGATGTATTTGAAGGAGTGTTGGAAGATGCATATGAGTATCATAGGGATCATGAGGGTAGAAGATGTAGATCTTGTTCTAGCAAGAAGAGGGTGAAAAAGTTGGAGAAAGCATGTGAGAAATTGAGGGAGAAATATGAGGATGAATTTGAGGGTGAATCAAGTGATGATGATGAATGGTTTAGCTACCAAATGGAGATGCCGGTGATTGGAGTGAAGGGAGTACAAATGGGTGAGAGCCAACAAAACCCAAAAGATACCCCTAGCCCAACATTAGAGCTAGCTCATAGAGTAGTTAAAGATTATCCCCATCAAAAGACGTGATGAGAATGATGTCATGGTGTATTAGAGTTTGCATTTCTTGTGCAATTTGTGATGCATTGCAACATAGCAATAAATCCCAAAAAGATGATGTTTACTTGCATAATAAGCATGTTTGCGATGGAGATGGGATGGAAAGGATGGAGCCTAGAGGCATAATTGAGAATCTAGAGAGCCAAAGAAGCCAAATAGAGTCCCAAGATGGCCCTACACTCACATCTAACACTACCCACCACAATAAAATGGTTGATGAAAATTGTGATGAGGTGATTGAGAAATTCTAACTTTTTCTTGATGATGTGGATGATTATAATGTGCATAATTCTTGCATTTTTCATGATGAGCATGATGGGGCTTTAAAGCTTATCCATGCTAAGGAGAGGTGTGAAGCTGGTGGAGAATTTAATAGATTTGAATGCCATGATGAAGATAAGTGGTCACATTGTCCCATTAATCTTCAAGAACATTGAAGAAATTCAGCAGGGAGCAGTCAGTAAAAGACAGGAATGTTTTCCTGAAAGTCAAGAATTTCACCAAATGGTGCAACTGTTATTAGATAATCCATTGGATGTTCAAATTGACCATCGACAAATGCAGGAGAGGAAAATTTCTTCACAACCTGAAGTTGGAGCAACTCAGTTTCAATGTTTACTGAATCATATTTTCAGATCTGTGTTTATTTTTGGAGTTCAGTTCAAATCTGAATGGTGTGTGACTATCATTGAAGCAAAATGCATACTCAGAATGGATCAGATATGGAAGAAATTGAATAAGATTGAAAGAGAAGCAGTTAGGGGTTCTCAACAAAGTCAGGGGAATTTACAACTGCAAAGAGATCAGTCTTTGTATGATCACAATGAAGTTTATGAATCCAAAATCCAAGTTGATAGAAGAGAAGTGTTTATTCAATTTGTGTTTCATGGAAAAAAATGATCAGAATACAGTAGAAGTTGCAGATTTGAAGAAAAACTCATTCAAATGCAGGTCAATTTTTCCTGTCAAGAGGGCAGAGCTTCAAACTATTTGGAGATCATGTTTTCCAGCTTTATGGGGATCAGATTATGTCATAGGAGCAATTAAATCAAATCAGAATTCTGTCAATAAAGTTTTTGCAAAGACAGGATTGAATCAGATTGTTGAGATTTTTAATTTGATTTTAAAGAATGATCAGAAAATTTAGTTTCAGGTTTTGGGAGTGCTATTCCAATTCAGAATATCAGGGATATACAATCAGATTTCAAAAAACATAATTTTTTAGATTTCAAGAATTCTGACTTATGCAAAAATTCAGAAACTTCAATCTGACATCATGTTGGGAGTGGTCTCTCAGATCAAATTAACAGGAGTATGTGATCAAATTTTGAATAATCTGAATTTTCAAAAGACAGATGGATTTGCAATTTTAGGAGATTTTCTGATTTCAGATTTTCAGAAAGAGATTGCAGATTTTCAAGTTGCAGAATGTGAAAAACAAATTTCAGAGAATCAGATTATTGTAGATTTTCAAATTTCAGAATCTGAACATCAGATTTTAGAGTTACAGGATGCAGATTTTCGGAATTCAGAATTTCAGATTTCAAATGAGAATTTTCAGAATGCAAATTTTTTGAAGCATATTTTTGATTTATTGAATCAGTTTTTGAAGCCAAAGATGTATGCAATGGTTTCAATTAACCAACTGTTCATGATGATAATGATTCTAACTTGTTTGAAGTACATTGGAGTGCCATTTTTGGTACATGTTGAAGATGTTAGATGATCTTTATCAAGATATGTTGCAGATGCTGAAGAGTCATGCAAATTATTCTGTCCTATTCCATGTTCTTGGAGTATGGATATCTTTATTCATCTATGCTTCTTCATTTTTAGCTTGTATGAAGCCATATGGATGTAATCTAAATCTGCAGAAATCAGATTTTGCTGATCAGGGATTAATGGGTTCAGGTCAATTTTTTGGGAAAAATTTAGCCACCAGGCTGTGCCAAGTGTTAGGGCTTTCTTATGTAATTCTTAGACCTTAGTCAAAGGGCTTGGGGGTTAGTTACGTGTGGATGTACCCTTTGGGATCTAAACCGAGTAGTTATTACCCTGACAGCTGCATCTAGGGATTAGAAGGATGGAACATTGATTCTGATCACTAAAATGAATGAAGGAGAAGTTCTGCTATGTCTTTGCTCAATGTTTTATAATGTCTTTCTTGATGTTTGTGCAATCATTATGCTGTCGTGATAAATCAGAGTCTGTGCTTTGATGTGCTCTGAATGGTGTTGAGTGAGTGTTATTCATTAATGCCTTGTATAGAACCTTTTAGAGGGTCATGTACAATGCCGCGATCGACATTGCTGCTACATACATTGCCTCTTCTAGAGCCGCCCCCGCTCCCTCACGTCCATCTTCACCACCACGACAACGACGTAGTAGGGTGTCTAGGGGGATAGTAGACGTACTAGCGGGGGGGAGCCGGCTGCTTTTGCTTTGGCAAAAGCAGCACTAAGTCTCCCAATGCATCTCCCCAAGAGGGGGGCTCATCATCTACACATTATGAGCCAGCCCCCAGGAGACCTATTCCACCGTTCAATCCACGCCTCCTACTATACACCATGGATGTGGATGGTGCCCTCGTGAGATGGATGCACGAGGTAAGCAAGTCATGAATCGTATGCATGTACTTGCGAACTTGGAGTTCGTGAACTCTTTCAAAAAGTGGAAAGCACAAGATGAACTTTCTAAGCAATATGTTATCGATGTGCTTAAGTCGGAGTTCCCCATGCCACATGTGGGTCTGTGCTTCTCCGAGGAGTGGATGAAGCGGCGCATCAAGCTTTTTCTCTCTAATAGGAGAGAGAATATCAAGAGAGAAGCGAAAAATAATTTGGAGAAGCCTAGCGTGTGTACGGACGAGGAGTGGAGGCACGCACGCAGTTTCGTAAAGAAAGCACCAGGTGCTTTTCAACAATAAGCGGCGGTGAGTGCTTCTTCCCGACTACAGAAGCAAGGGGCTTTGCACTTCGACTCCGGCGGGAAATCCTCCTTTCTTGCTCGTTTCGTAAGTATCATTTCTTCTCTCCTTTCATTTCATTTTGTACTATATTGTTTTCTTGAAATAATTATATATTTTCTTAATTGTTTTTTGTAGAGGGAGGTTGTTGGGCATGACCCAACAAAGGAGTAATATGACTATGCGTATAGAGCCCCACACTCATAATTATGGGCATGTATGCGTACGCGAGGTGTACGCTTAGATGAGTCCGTTTTGGGGACTCAAGTTGATGAGGTAATGTGTTGCCTAAACCATTCTCTTTTCTACATCTAATTGTATTTCCATGCTTTCCTTACCTTATGCTTGATGGCATGTATGCAAGATGAAGGGGAAGAAGAAGAGGAGGATCCAAATTATCAAGCAAGTGAAGAGGACGAGGAATCGGATGATGAAGATCACTTGGAATCTGATGAGGATTCTAGTTAGACACCCACCTCTTCATACCTCTTTTGTAAAAACTTTATGTATATATGGCCAAAGGCCCAAAATTTTTTAAAATATAATAACTTTTTGGGTTCAATTGCATTCTCCACAATGTATGTGTTTCTTGTATTTGTGTTTGTGTTATAAATCTGAATTTGGGACTCTGTTTTAAAAATTTTTTTAAGACCTAGGGCAGACTGGGGAGTCCTGTGACTCCCCAGCCTACCCCAGCTCTTTTTTTGTTGTGCAGGGCATTTGCTGCCTCAACAGTGAAAATAACAGCAAAAATAGCAATGAAAATAGCAGTGAAATATCGTTGCTCAGCAGCAACGTTATTTTCGCTGCTCTCAGTATAGCGAACCCGTTGTAACAAAAATAGCAGTGTTTCTATTAGCAAAAATGGCCCAACACTTAATTGTGCTTATAGTTATAAAAATGCTCCTATTTTCACTATGCTAGACCCTTATTCTGTTGTAGTGATGGCAAAGGATTGCTATAAAAAGCAGAATGACATTAAAAGTGGAAACTTGCAGTAAGGTAACTACGCATCATCTAGTAAACAGGGAGGTGATGAGACAGAAGTAAGAAACTGTTTGTGATGTAGCACATGCTCAGTTCAATAATAGGAGATGTGTCAGGATCTCAAGGTACATGGTATGTGGATTCTGGCATCTCTAACCATATGACCAGTCATGCTAAGTGGTTTAGAGACATGAAAAAAAATTAAAAAACCCAAGTTATGTAGAAACAAGTAATGACACTATGCATCCAATTACGCATGTTGGTAAAGTGCCATTATCTATGCAAGATGGAAGAATGATTCAGAAGTATTTAGTAGATGTACTGCATGTCCCAAATATAACAAAGAACCTGGTTTCTATTGGACAGATGGTTGAGCAGGGTCTAGGGTCTGCAAAAGTGAGGTTTAATCCTCAAGGATGATTTGTGGAAGACTTCAAAAATAAGTGTCTCTTGGTTGCAAAGGTAACAGAAATGGCAGGATGTTTACTTTGGATGTGAATATGCCTGAAGTAAAGGCAACCATGTTTACGCATGGAACATGTGTCATTGCAGATATTGACATATGGCATAAGCGCATTGGTCATGTGAATGTACAACGATTGAAGTCTATGCAGGCCCAAAATATTGTTACAGGTTTACCAAAGTTTAAGGTCGATGGTATGAACAAAGTATGTGAAGCATGTAAGCTTGGTAAGAAAGCCAAACATGCTTTCCCGCATGAAAAGCATGTCAGTGCAAGGCCATTAGATGTTCTATATTCAGATGTATGGGGACCGACCAAGACTACAACAATTGCAAGCTATAGGAATTATGTTACATTCATTGATGACCACACTAGGAAACTGTGGGTTTACTTCATGAAGGAGAAAAGTGAGGTGTTTGCTCACTTTTAGAGATTTAAAGCCTTGGTTGAGAAGGAAAAAGGCATGGAAATAAAATGCTTTAGATAAGATCGTGGGGGAGAATATTTCTTCAATGAGTTCAATGATTTCCTGAGGAAGCAGGGAATCAAGAGACAATTTACATGCAGGTACACTCCATAATAGAATGGTGTTTCAGAAACATAAAAATAAGCACATTGCAAAGTGGCACGTGCCTTGATGGCTGAAAAGAATATGCCACATTATTTTTGGACAAAAGCAGTACCAACTGTTGTGTACATTATGAATAGGACACCCACTCCAGTTGTTCATGGTATGACACCTAAATAAGCATAGGACTAGATGTGTCTCACTTGAAAGTGTTTGGGTGGATTGCATATGTGCATGTTCCTCATGAAGTGATAACAAAGGTGGATCCAAAGGCAGAGAAATGCATCTTTATTGGTTATGCTATGGAGAAAAAAGGTTATAGATGCTATAACCCTACCACTAGTGAGATGCAAGTAAGTAGTGAGAAAAAAGGTTATAGATGCTGTAACCCTACCACTAGTGAGATGCGAGTAAGTAGAGATGTTGTTTTTGACAAGATGAGTAGCTGACATGCACCAACAGTGAAGGCAACAGAAGATGCAGATGTAAGAAGTGTTGATGTTGTACCACATGTAGAGCAGCAATCACAGGTGCTTAGTGAAGACCTGGAGAAAAGTATTACTTTTAGCATAATTGAATTTCATGCATAGAGGTATGCATAAAAGATGAATATTTTATTATAAAAGTGTTACTTTTAACATAATTGAAATTCATGCATAGAGGTATGCATAAAAGATGAATATTTTATTATAAAACTGCAAAGAAAAAAATGATTATTTTATTATAAAAATGTTATTTTCATCATATTGAATTTTGAGCATAGAAATGAAAAAAATAAATAAATTATTATTTTATTATAAAAATATTACCAAAAAATGATTATTTTATTGTAAAAGTGTTACTTTTATCACAATTGAAATTCTTGTATAGAGGTATGCATAAAGGATAAGTTAGGATGTGATAAGAGGAGTTAGGATGTGATAAGGGTTGTATGAGATGTGATAAGGGGTGTATGAGATGTGATAAGAGGTGTATGAGATGTGATAAGATGAGATAAGATGCATATGAGATAAGTTAGGATGTGATAAGAGGAGTTAGGATGTGATAAGAGGTGTATGAGATGTGATAAGAGGTGTATGAGATGTTATAAGATGAGATAAGATGCATATGAGATAAGTTAGGATGTGATAAGATGAGTTAGGATGTGATAAGATGAGTTAGGATGTGATAAGAGGTGTATGAGATGTGATAAGAGGTGTATGAGATGTGATAAGATGAGATAAGATGCATATGAGATAAGTTAGGATGTGATAAGATGAGGTAGGATGTGATAAGATGAGTTAAGATGTAATAAGAGGTGTATGAGATGTGACAAGAGGTGTATGAGATGTGATAAGATGAGATAAGATGTATAGTTAGGATGTGATAAGATGAGTTAAGATGTGATAAGATGTGTATGGGATGAGATAAGAAGTGTATGTGATGAGATAAGATGTATATAGGTTGTCATAAGGCGAGAATGGATGTGATGTAAAAGAATAGATGTGAAGGAGTATGGGGCTATATGAATGGGAAGGAAAAAAAATAGATGTATGTATGTGGAGTATGGATGTGAATGTGCATGTAAATGTGGATGTATGGATGATGATGCATGAATGTGCATGTAGATGTAGATGTAGGAATGAGGATGTGGATGTATGTATATGGATGTGTATGTATGGATGTATGCATATAGATGTGGATGTATGCATGTGGATGTGTATGTATGGATGTATGTATGTGGATGTGGATGTATGAATAAGGATGTGAAAATGGATGTATGCATGGATGTGTATGAAAAATAATGAAGGTGAATGTGTATGGGAAATAATGTGTCGTTGATATGAATGAATGGATGAGAATGAGTACATATGAAGGGAATGTGGAATAAGTAATATGGATTGAGGAGGGATAATGTGGAAAGACGGAGTTCGATATAGAAACTGTATTTTGTGACTGTTTGTAAATGGCTGTTTCATGTCAAGAATGCTGGGGAAGCATTTTGATCGTCTTATCATCGTGACCTAACTGTTAAAGTTGCAACTGCTGACGGAGAGTCAATGGACGTCTCGCGTAGCAAGGTCGACCGAGGTCTTGACCAGCCTCGGTTCGATTAAAATGGTGAGCTTCGGGTACGGTGGATGAGGGACCAAGGAAGCGGCCTATGAGTGAAGCGCTAGGTCACCTGCAAAGGATCCTAGAGGGTACTGACCATACGGTGCTCGGGCTCTGGGTCGCCTAGGATACCCACGCGTGCGTCGAGGAAGATATTGGAACAAGGAGTAAGAGTTGTTTTGTGAAACCGGGCATGGATCTGGTTGATTGACCTTGCTGGTCTTCAATGGATGAGTCCGTGGCTCTTTATATGGATCTGTTGGTTGATCTTGCTGATCTTCAACGAGAGTCCATCTTGATTTTTATAAGTGATTATATTGCCGAGTATTATGGGCTAGGAACTATTGAAAAGGCCCCTGAGTGGACAGGTGGTGAGCGTTCTAGTTGCCAATGATGCCATAGATACTCTGATGAAGGAATGATGGGAAATTAAGAATCAACCGGATAATTTGGAAGATTGTGATCAGTGGTACTATGGTTTCATTAAAGGATTGTTTTAAAACTGGTTGAATCTGTGAGAAGGTAATTTCATATTGGGTGTGTAAGTGGTGTGGCTAATTTTATGTTTGCATGAACTTCCGGCTAGGGGGCCTTGGAACTCTTTTCCTTGGTACCCAGGACAAAACCTAACCAAATTCCAAATTGGATCCCATCACTACAGTGGTTGGGCGGTTGGCTAACCCATGGGACTGGATGGGGTTAGGCTAGACTGATGGATCCGTAAATCGAGACTCAATTTTTGTTATTACGATAGATAAAGTAAATCCCGAATAGTAATTGTTCTATGGATAGGAATCAACGGCTGTGCCTCCTTGATGGGGAAAAAAGCATTGATCCTAATGATCCAAGTGCAAGTTTCTTCCTTGATTTGATCGAGTATCTTTATAGGTGCAATCGGATCAGCTTGATCAGTAATGGTCTTGACTACGTTAGAGTAAAAAGTTATCCTGGTGGAATCGCCCATTCTTTTCGGGTAAGGGAAGTTTTTTCGAGTCCGGTTTTGGAAAAACCGACGGATTAGTCTCTTGTCCGGATATCCGTGGACGAGGCCCCGAATGTGGGACCCCTGTCCCACGCGAGAAGTGCTACTTCCACTGCTAGTACCCGAATCCATTGCTTGGTGGGAACAGGGGGATCTCACAGTTGGTATCAGAGCAAATTGACTAATAAAGATCAACTGAGAAGCCAAAGATGTCAAAAATTTATCAAGAAGCACAAAAAGGTTGTAATTGTGTGATATAATTTATACAATTTGATATTCAAACTGAAAATTTGTAAATTAGCAATTGGGTCTTCAATTGGAAGTACCGCAATTGTATGGAATCCCGGACTTGCTTGAGGCCTAAACATGATAGTATTTACCTTATAGTTCCAAGTACCATGACTACCCGTATATATCGAGGGTATAACTGCAGCTCTTTACCGGCAGTATATCCGAGTAAATCTAAGACTTAAAATTATAAGCGTTAATGCTATCCAGATGATGATTTCGAATGTGGTTGATATGATTTTTAATTCTGTTTGAGAATTAATGAATTGATTTGGATGCTGATTGAAAAATGATGATTTCTGAAATTTAGTTGAAATATAATAACCTGAACGAAACCACAATGAGGGTGAATGGGACGAGTCCCTGTGATGATATTCATAATTGGAATGATGATAATGAATTCAGCAAATCACTATGAGATTAGTGGATTGTGCTGTCAGATTGCTACTGTTAACACTTGACCGGTAGACCAAGTTAAGGGATGACAAATTGAGAACTTACTTGACTGAAATTTTCGTGGAGGAATGTTCAGAAAGAAATTTGCGGTCTAATGGACCATTATCGCGTTAAAAATATGAATGTTATGATGCGAATGAATTATATTCAATGATGAGTTCTATATAAGGGATATTTATCCCAGTATTCTGTTGAGTTGACCAGAATATAAAGAACCCCAGAATAAATTGGATCTTAAGAAAAAGAGTTGTCCTCTACCTTGCGAGATGAGGACATCTCGTATTTTTAAGTGGGGTAGAATGTAAGATTCTCCTCCAGCCTTCGAGGTATACAGGAGTAAGAATATCCCTTTTTTATCTTATAATTATTCCCTCTCTAAAATAAAAGAAAGATTTTGTTTAAAAAAGAAAGACCCTTTCCCTAGAATACTTCTTAGGAGTCACGCCTGTTTTAAGGATTCAGAACAATGAGTTCAGAAGTGAAAATCGGTGTTTTGGATACCAAGGTTTTGGTTTTCATTCGAGTACGGCCCAAAAGAAGTTCTTTATCTCTTGGGGAGTATAAGAAGTTATCCCCCAGATATTGTGAGCCTTATATCTGAATTCAATGAAAGTAGGTGACTTAGCCTACAAGCTTCTTTTACCTCCTCATCTCAAAGTTCTTAATGTATTTCATAGAAATATGTGCCAAACCCAAATCATGGAAAGATGGTAAAACTTCAGTGACAAGATACCATTGGCTTCTAAGTTACGCTAGCTCCTTCCTTTATATAAGCCGTAACTTTTACCTATCGCTCACAGTAATCTTACTTCCATCGATCTCCCTTCTTCTTAATCTCCTTCATGGCTTGGCAACAGGAATTAGTTTTATCCATGATGATTTCTCACCTTCAAGACGCAAGCGAGTCTGTGAAGAAAGATTTTATAGAACAGTATGAGCGCTCACTTTTTCCTCACTTGGGAACTTCTGTAGCTCATACCAAATGGCGGACCTATCAAGACATAACTAGGGTAACACCTTGGGGTCAGCAGCACTTTTGTAACAATGTCCGCTTGGCCATGGTTATTGAAGCCTTGGGTTTGGGTCCCCGATACTACTGCATCATGAGTCTTGGGTCTTCTGAGTGGGTCTTCTTACTGGCGTGTTTTCTTCCTCATCAGAAGATATGCCTTTACCCCGTTTTTGGCTTGCCTCGCCTCATACCACTGAGATAGGTGCGGCAATAACCAACAAAATTATTCCCATATATGAGTTACCTTATACGTGCGCAGCTTGTGAGTGCTGCTTTTGTGATCATATGATGGACGGACTTATGGAAGTGTAAAGAGTTCTTCTATCTTTGCTGTATATGTTCCAAGAATGAATAAAGTTTAAATCTTGTTCTTGTCTTGATCCTTACTCTCTTTGAGACTTTTTTTATTTGGTGGTTAATCGTAATTAAATCTTTCTCTAAGTCTCATGTTCGTGCATCTTGTGAAATTATCCCAAGTTTGCGAGATGAGGACATCTCGCATTTTTCAAGTGGGAGAGAATGTAAGATTCCTCCCTAGCCTCTCAAAATGTCCAGCATATTCCCCTGTAATCAATTCCCTCTTCAGAAATATAAGAGATCTCGTCTCTGCCTGTTTTGACATAGAGAGAGAAAATATTCTAGAGAGAGAATATTCAGATTATGAATATTTTTGGATAGAAAAATAACTCATCTTATTAAAATAAGTTCCCCTGAAACAGAAATTTAAAAAGAACTTTACAATGTGCAATTAGGATTAATTGAAAATGGATATGAAGGACCTTAGCCTAAGGGTCTAGATTTTCAGAAATTTTTGGATTATGGTCAATTAAGGTTCCTATGGGCCAATAGCATCAATCCATGTGTAGGGAGGAGATAAATCCAATTTTGTAAAAGAAGATACCCAAAAATGAGTAAATGCTCACATAAGATGAAGAGTTGACTATGTACAAGGTTTATTAGTAAGAAACTATGAGTAATATCAAAAATATGAGATATTTTGGGTATCCAAAAATGAGTAAATGCTCACATAAGATGAAGAGTTGAAAATGTACAAGGTTTATTAGTAAAAAAACTATGAGCAATATTAAAAATATGAGATATTTTGGGTATCCAAAAATGAGTAAATGCTCACATAAGATGAAGAGTTGAAAATGTACAAGGTTTATTAGTAAAAAACTATGAGCAATATTAAAAATATGAGATATTTTGGGTATAATGATTCCATTTTGACACATATGTAAGGAAGGGGAGTCCATTAAAGGAGGTGCATATTTCACATGCTTGAATGAGTTTTAAACTCAAAAATAATGTGATATTTTTATCTCTCCTCTCTCTTGAACCAAACCAAATAAAAAAGGAACCAAACCGAATCAAAAAGGAACCAAACTAGGTCCAAATCTAGTCCAAATTCAACCAAACTAAAATTGGAAAATTCTAGAAATCAGTTAGCTTTGGTTAGAGCCTCCCTCTCCTATAAATAGAACATGAATCCTTTGAAAAAAAGGAGGAGAATTTTACTATTCTGAACTATACTGAAATAATGCTAATATTTACTATTCTCTAAAATTCTCTCCAATTTGTAAGAAATTGGAGCTTCCCTCTTTCTTCAATCTCCATTGGTGGCTCCATCAACATACTAAACCAATTGATTGGTTGGGGGCCTCTACCGTGAACAAAGAATCAAGCAATTTGTAAGGTAAGTATGGTGAATTTTGATCTTTTTTATAATTTCTCAATGTTTCTCTCTTCTCAACCCCTCTCAAGCTTTAGAAGCTTAATTGGTATGGTTTTTGAATGCTATTGAAGTTAATTGATTAATGATAGTAAAGAATTACATAAATTTCCATTTATGTTTAATTCTAATGGTTTTTTCTCTCTCTCACTTAAGAAATAGTCATACTCATGACCCATTCTCAATCCAAATGAAGCTTTTCATAAAGCTTTTTCTTAATCCAAGATTAATCTATGCTTGAGAATAAATTAATAGTTTTTTTTATCTATGCTAATAGTTTATGATTATTTTTTATTTAATCCATTAAGGGTTAATGATCCAATTAGGGATCATTCTAATCATTCCCTTAAAGATAAGCCTTATCTTTTAAAATAATTGAGATTTATCAGTTATAGTAGCGGAGCTATGGTAAAATTTTATAAAAATTTACACATAAAATAATTTCACTCAAAGTATGAAAAGAGGATTTCCTACCATATTCTAAGAATTATCATCCTAGATTAATTGAAAGAATTTCATTGTAATTATGGGAAAATTGAATTTTTATATTATGCATAAAAGATAAAATTTTATATCAAAAGTATTACTTTTATCATTTTAATTTATGCATAGAAGAATGCATAATGGATAAATATTTATTATAAAAGTGTTACTTTTAACAAAATTGAATTTCATGCATAGAAGTATGCATAAAAGATGAATATTTTATTATAAAAGTATTACTTTTAGCATAATTGAATTTCATGCATAGAGGTATGCATAAAAGATAAATATTTTATTATAAAAGTATTACTTTTAACATAATTGAAATTCATGCATAGAGGTATGCATAAAAGATGAATATTTTATTATAAAATTGTAAAGAAAAAAATAATTATTTTATTATAAAAATGTTATTTTCATCATATTGAATTTTGAGCATAGAATGAAAAAAATAAATAAATTATTATTTTATTATAAAAATATTACAAAAAAATGATTATTTTATTGTAAAAGTGTTACTTTTATCACAATTAAAATTCTTGTATAGAGGTATGCATAAAGGATAAGTTAGGATATGATAAGAGGAGTTAGGATGTGATAAGGGGTGTATGAGATGTGATAAGAGGTGCATGAGATGTGATAAGATGAGATAAGATGCATATGAGATAAGTTAGGATGTGATAAGAGGAGTTAGGATGTGATACGAGGTATATGAGATGTGATAAGAGGTGTATGAGATGTGATAGGATGAGATAAGATGCATATGAAATAAGTTAGGATGTGATAAGATAAGTTAGGATGTGATAAGAGGTGTATGAGATGTGATAAGATGAGATAAGATGCATATGAGATAAGTTAGGATGTGATAAGCTGAGTTAGGATGTGATAAGATGAGTTAAGATGTGATAAGAGGTGTATGAGATGTGATAAGAGGTGTATGAGATGTGATAAGATGAGATAAGATGTATAGTTAAGATGTGATAAGATGAGTTAAGATGTGATAAGATGTGTATGGGATGAGATAAGAAGTGTATGTGATGAGATAAGATGTATATAGGTTGTCATAAGGCGAGAATGGATGTGATGTAAAAGAATAGATGTGAAGGAGTATGGGGCTATATGAATGGGAAGGAAAAAAAATAGATGTATGTATGTGAATGTGCATGTAAATGTGGATGTATGGATGAAGATGCATGAATGTACATGTAGATGTAGATGTAGGAATGAGGATGTGGATGTATGCATATGGATGTGTATGTATGGATGTATATATGTAGATGTAGGAATGAGGATATGGATGTATGCACATAGATGTGGACGTATACATGTGGATGTGTATGTATGGATGTATATATGTGGATGTGGATGTATGAATAAGGATGTGAAAATGGATGTATGCATGGATGTGTATGAAGAATAATGAAGGTGAATGTGTATGGGAAATAATGTATCGTTGATATGAATGAATGGATGAGAATGAGTGCATATGAAGGGAATGTGGAATAAGTAATATGGATTGAGGAGGGATAATGTGGAAAGACGGAGTTCGATATAGAAACTATATTTTGTGACTGTTCGTAAATGACTGTTTTATGTTAAGAATGCTGGGGAAGCATTTTGATCGTCTTATGGATTGAGGTCATGGTGACCTAACTGTTAAAGTTACAACTGCTGACCGAGAGTCAATGGTGGATGTCTCGCGTAGCAAGGTCGACCGAGGTCTTGACCAGCCTCGGTTCGATTAAAATGGTGAGCTTCTGGTACGGTGGATGAAGGACCAAGGAAGCGGCCTATGAGTGAAGCGCTAGGTCACCTGCGAAGGATCCTAGAGGGTGCTGACCATACGGTGCTCGGGCTCTGGGTCACCTAGGATACCCACGCGTGCATCGAGGAAGATATTGGAACAAGGAGTAAGAGTTGTTTTGTGAAACCGGGCATGGATTTGGTTGATTGACCTTGCTGGTCTTCAATGGATGAGTCCATGGCTCTTTATATGGATCTGTTGGTGGTTGATCTTGCTGATCTTCAACGAGAGTCCATCTTGATTTTTATAAGTGATTATATTGTCGAGTATTATGGGCTAGGAACTATTGAAAAGGCCCCTGATGAGTGGACAGGTGGTGAGTGTTCTAGTTGCCAATGATGCCATAGATACTCTGATGAAGGAATGATGGGAAATTAAGAATCAACCGGATAATTTGGAAGATTGTGATCAGTGGTACTATGGTTTCATTAAAGGATTGTTTTAAAACTGGTTAAATCTGTGAGAAGGTAATTTCATATTGGGTGTGTAAGTGGTCTGGCTAATTTTATGTTTGCATGAACTTCCGGCTAGGGGGCCTTGGAACTCTTTTCCTTGGTACCCGGGACAAAACCTAACCAAATTCCAATTTGGATCCCATCACTACAGTGGTTGGGCGGTTGGCTAACCCATGGGACTGGATGGGGTTAGGCTGGACTGATGGATCCGTAAATCGAGACTCAATTTCTGTTATTATGATAGATAAAGTAAATCGCGGATAGTAATTGTTCTATGGATAGGAATCAACGGCTGTGCCTCCTTGATGGAAAAAAAAGCGTTAATCCCAATGATCCAAGTGCAAGTTTCTTCCTTAATCTGACCGAGTATCTTTATAGGTGGTGCAATCGGATCAGCTTGATCAGTAATGGTCTTGACTACGTTAGAGTAAAAAGTTATCCTGGTGGAATCGCCCGTGCTTTCCGGGTAAGGAAAGTTTTTCCGAGTCCGGTTTTGGAAAAACCGACGGATTAGTCTCTTGTCCGGATATCCGTGTGGACGAGGCCCCGAATGTGGGACCCCTGTCCCACGCGAGAAGTGCTACTTCCGCTGCTAGTATCCGAATCCGCTGCTCGGTGGGAATAGGGGGATCTCACACCTGAGATTAGATGGTGGGGGAGAGAATTTCTCCAATGAGTTCAGCGATTTATTAAAAAAAGCAGGGATTCAAGAGACAATTTACAGGCAGGTAAACTTTGCAACAACAGAATGGTGTTGCAGAAAGAAAAATAGGCACATTGTAGAAGTGCCACATGCCTTGATGTCTGAAAAGAATATGCCACATTATTTTTGGGTAGAAGTGGTAGCTAGTGCTGTGTACATTATGAACAAGACATCCAATGTAGTTGTTCATGGTGGTATGACACCTGAATAGAAGTTTACAAGTATAAAACCAAATGTGCCTCACTTGAAAGTGTTTGGGTGTATTGCATATGTGCATGTTTCTGTGATGAAGTAAGAACAAAGTTGGATCCAAAGGTAGAGAAATGCATCTTTATAGCAAAAAGGTTATAGATATTATAATCCTACCATTTGTGAGATACGGGAAAGCATAGTGTTGTCTTTGACAAGATAAGTAGCTGGTATTCATCACCAGCACTGAACGCAACAAAAGATGTAGATGTAAGAAGTGTTGATGCTACACTATATGTAGAGCAGCAATCACAGGTGTAAGATTCTTCCCTCCAGCTTTTGAGGTGTACAGGTGTAAGAACCTTCCCTTCTGATCTTATAATTATTCCCCTCTCTGAAATAAAAGAAAGATCCTGTTTTATCCTGTTTTGGCCTGGAGAGAGAAAATATCTAGAGGGAGGTAATTCAAAATTGAGATATTTTTGGATATAAAAATCCTCCTAGTGTCTAAAATGGTTTCCCCTGAAATAGAAATTCAAAAAGAACTTTCCAATATGCAATGTGCAATTGGAATTAATTGAAAATAGGTATAAAGGACCTTAGCCTAAGGGTCCAGATTTTTAGAAATTTTTGGATTATGGTCCAATTAAGGTTCCTATGGACCAATAAGATTAATCCAAATGCAGGGAGGAGATAAATTGAAGAATAAAAGAAAACCCCCCCAAAAATGAGTAAATGCTCACATAAGATGAAGAGTGGACTAAGGACCAAAGAAAACAATTAAAAAACTGAATTTTGACACCTCAATTGGTAGCCACTCTTGCTTCAAAAACAAGAGTAGAACCCTCAATCCCTCAAGCCAAAGAAGAGCTTACAAGCTCCATGTAAGCTAATTTTCTTACCTGTTTAATGAAAAATCTATGGTTTTCTTAATTTTTATGTTTTACAAATGTTGAATTAAATTCAAATGCTATGCCTTTGATAAAAAGGCCACCCCCTTCTCCTCTTTACATTCTAATCTTTCTCAATCCTAAAAAGATTAACTAAGGGATAAATTAGACTCTTCTTATTGTTTACTCTCTTGAATTTAGAAAATTATGTAGACTAGAGTTCTATAAATCTAATTTGGGTTAATTTAAGTTAAATAAAGAATGAAAAAAATGAGAAATGGTCAGCCATACAAAGGAAGTTATGGTAAAATTTTCTTGAATTTTGTGGAAAAGAAAGTTTATTTTTATTTTATTCCAAAATAGTAATTCCCACCATTTTCATATCTAAAAGAAATATTCTAATTACTCCATGTACATATTCACCTATGAATATGCATGGATATCACTGATATCCTTATTAAATTTGATTTCTATGCATAGAAAGATGCATAATGGATTTTTTTTTATTATAAAAGTGTTATTCCTATTAAATTTGATTTCTATGCATAATGAATTTTTTTAATTATAAAAGTGTTATTCTTCTTAAATTAGATTTTATGCATAGAAAGATGCATAAAGGAATTTTTTTATTACAAAAGTGTTATTCTTATTAAATTTGATTCCTATGCATAGAAAGATGCATAATGGAATTTTTTTTAATTATAAAAGTGTTATTCTTATTAAATTGGATTTCTATGCATACAAAGATGCATAAAGGAATTTGTTTTATTACAAAAGTGTTATTCTTATTAAATTTGATTTCTATGCATAGAAAGAAGCATAAAGGAATTTTTTTATTACAAAAGTGTTATTCTTATTAAACTTGATTACTATGCATAGAAAGATGCATAATGGATTTTTTTAATTATAAAAGTGTTATTCTTATTAAATTTGATTTTATGCATAGAAAGATGCATAAATATTTTCTTAATTACAAAAGTGTTATTCTTATTAAATTTGATTTCTATGCATAGAAAGATGCATTTATTACAAAAGTGTTATTCTTATTAAATTTGATTTCTATGCATAAAAAGATGCATAAAGGAATTTTTTTATCATAAATGTGTTATTCTTTTTAAATTTGATTTTATGGATGGAAAGATGCATAAAGGAATTTTTTTAATTACAAAAGTGTTATTCTTATTAAATTTGATTTCTATGCATAGAAAGATGCATAATGGATTTTTTTAAATTATAAAAGCGTTATTCTTATTAAATTTGATTTCTATGCATATAAAGATGCATAAAGAAAAATTTTTATTACAAAAGTGTTATTCTTATTAAATTTCATTTCTATGCATAGAAAGATGCATAATGTAATTTTTTTATTATAAAAGCCTTATTCTTATAAAAATTGATTTTTATGCATAAATAGATGCATAAAGAAATTCTTTTTATTTTAAAAGTGTTATTCCTATTAAATTTGATTTTATGCATAATATAAAAGGATTTTTGTATAAAAGTGTTATTCCCATTAAAGTTGATTTTTATGCATAAATAGATGCATAAAGAATTTTTATATCAAAATTAGAATTCTCTTAAATTCTATGTTTAAATTCTATGAGTATTTGATAAATGAATAATTAAATACTCTAAGAGATAAATTTCTATCGTTTTATATTCACACAGATTGTAAAAAGAGAATTCAGGAAATCTATCAAGATCGAAATATTCAGATAAATGATTAATCTATTCCTCATTGGAATTCGTAACTAATTTAGAAATCAGTTAAGTGAATATTCAAAGAAAGAAATTCAGTAAAATAGTAACTGAATTATCAAACCTTTTCGAGAAAGATAGGTTAGGAAAAATCTTATCTGACTCGAACCTTGAATCAGACTATGACCTAGACCAAACTCTTTCGTCAGCTTCGAGGAAAGAAGGTGTGACCAGTTTAGAAAAATACACTCAAAACTCCCGCCAAATCTGAAACTAAGTTTGAGACCCTTCAAATTGATATGTGGATCAAGGTTATAGAATTCGAGGAATTTTGGTATGAAATTCAAAATTCCGATCAAGAAGTTTTGGGGATACTGATTCAAGAAATACTCCTTGTATTTAAAAGAAAATCAAATTGAAAACTTGCATAGAAAATAGATGTGATGAGATGTAATGTGAATAGATGTGATGAGATGTCATGTGAATTAGATAGATGTGAATGAATGGATGGATGGGATGTGATGTGAATAGATGTGATGTTAATAGATGTGATGAGATGCGATGTGAATTAGATAGAATGGACATGAATGTGTATATAAAAATGGATGTAAATGTGTATAAGAAAAATGGATACGAATGTGTATGTGAGGAATGGATGTGAATGTGTATGTGAAGAATGGATATGAATGTGTATGTGAAGAATGGATATGGATGTGTATGTGAAGAATGGATGAGAATGTGTATGTGAAGAATGGATATGGATGTGTATGTGAAGAATGGATGTGAATGTGTATGTGAAAATGGATGTGAATGTGTACGTGAAGAATGGATGAGAATGTGTACGTGAAAATGGATGAGAATGTGTATATGAAGAATGGATGGGGATGTGTCTGTGAAGAATGGATGTGGATGTGTATGTGAAGAAGAAATGTGAATGTGTATGTGAAGAATGGATGTGGACGTGTATGTGAAGAATGGATGTGGATGTGTATGTGAAGAATGGATGTGGATGTGTATGTGAAGAAGAAATGTGGATGTGTATGTGAAGAATGGATGTGGATGTATGTGAATGTGTATGTGAAAGAATGTGATGTGATGTGATGTAAAGAGATGTGATGTGACATGAATATATGTGGATGTGAAGTGATAGATATGAATGTATGGATAGATGTGATGTGACATGAATATATATGGATGTGAAGTGATAGATATGAATGTATGGATAGATGTGAGTAGTTGTACATGTGAACCATTAGATGGATGTGGATGAATGAGATGAGATGTGTATGAATGAGATATGATGTGGATAAAAGTGATGTCATATAATGTGGATAGAATGTATGTGACAGGATGGTTATGAGAATGAATGTGGTGGATATGAATGAATGTGATGTAAATGAGTGTGATGGACATGAATAGATGTGATGTGATGTGAATCGGGATGTAAATGAATGAGATGTGATGTTATGTGAATCGGGATGTGAGTGAATGAGATGTGATGTAAATTGGGATAGATGTGATATGTGATGTGAATGAATATGATGTAATGAGATGTGGATATGGGTAGATGCGAGTGGATGAGATCTGATGCAGATAAATGAGGAAAGATGTGATGAGATGGAAAATGATGTGATGAGAATGGGAATGCATATGAAATAAATGAGGATTGATGTGGAACAATGTGGAAAGACGAGAGTTCGTTATAGAAACTGTATTTATGACCTGTTTTTAAATGACTATTTTACGTCAAGAATGATGGGGAAGCATTTTGACCGTCTTGTGAATGAGGTCGTGGAGACCTAACTGATAAAGTTACAACAGCTGACGGAGAGCTAATGGAGAACGTCTCGCGTTGTAGCAAGGTCGGCCGAGGTCTTGACCAGCCTCGGGTCGATTTAAATGGCGAGCTTCCAGTACGGTGGATGAGGGACTAAGGAAGCGGCCTATGAGTGAAGCCCTAGGTGACTTGCAAAGGATCCTAGAGGGTGCTGACCATACGGTGCTCAGGCTCTGGGTCATCGAAGATACCCACACGTACATCGTGGAAGATATTGGAACAAGGAGTAAGAGTTGTTTTCTGAATTCGGGCATGGATCTCGTTGATTGATCTTGCTGGTCCTCAACAGCAGATGAGTCGATGGCTCTTTTTATACGGATCTGTTGGTTGATCTTGCTGATCTTCAACGGAGGTTCCATTTTGATTTTTATAAGTGAATATGTTGCCGGGTACTATGAGCTAGGAACTATTGATAAGGCCCCTGAGTGGATAGGTGGTGAGCGTTCTGGTTGCCAATGATGCCATATGTACATCGATGAAGAAAAAATTGGAAATTAGGATTCAACCGGATATTTGGAAGATTATGATCAGTGATACTATAGTTTCATTAAAAGATTGTTTTAAAGACAGCTGAATCTGTGAAAAAGGCAATTTCATATTGGGTGTGTAAGTGGTGTGACTAGTTTTAAGTTTGCATGAATATCTGGCTAGGGAGCCTGGGAACTCTTTTTCCTAGTACCCGGGACAAAACCTAACCAAATTCTTAAATGGATCCCATCACTAGAGTGGTTGGGGGCGGTTGGCTAACCCACAGGACTGATGGATCCCTAAAATGATGGACTGATGGGGTTAGGCTGGACTGATGGATCCCTAAAATGAGGCTCAATTCTTTTATGGTACAATAGATAAAGTAAATCCCGGATAAAAATTGTTCTTTGGAAATGAATCAATGGCTGTGTCTCTCAATGAGGAAAAAAGCGTTGGTCTCTATGGAAATGAATCAATGGCTGTGTCTCTCAATGAGGAAAAAAGCGTTGGTCTCTATGATCCAAGTGCAAGTCTTTTCCTTTATCTGACTATGGGACTTACGGGTTCGGTGAGATCAGTTCTGTTAGTTAAGGCTCTTGACTACGTTAGAGTAAAAAAGATTTGGAGGAATCGCTCGTGCTTTCTGGGGGAGGGAAGTTTTTTCGGGTTCAATTTTGGAAGGACCGATGGATTAGTCTGTTGTCCGGATATCCGTAGGCAAGGCCCCGATTGAGGGACCCTGCCCTGCGCAAGAAGTGCTACTTCCGCTAGCACCCCTAAATTTGCTGCACGAAGGGGACATGGATCTTTCAGCTGGTATCAGAGCAATTTGGCTAAAGTGGATCAACCAAGAAACTAGAAATGTCAAAACTTTATGAAGTAACAATAAAAGGTTGTAATTGTGTGACGAAATTCATACAAATTGATATTCAGAATGAAGATTCATAAATAGGTAATTGGGTCTTCAAATGGAAGTACCGTAATTGTATGGAATTCTTGATTTGCTTGAGACCTAGACATGATGATATTTACCTTAAAATTCCAAGGATCGTGACTACCCGTATATACCGAGGGTATAACTGTAGCTCTTTATATTTTACTAGCAATATATACGAGTAAATCTAAGACCATGAAATTCTAAGCAAAAATGCTATGCAGATGATGAGTTCAAATATGGTTGATATGATTTTAAAATTCTTTGAGAACTGATGAGTTGAATTGGATTCTGATTGAAAAAATGATGATTCTTGAATTTTGATTGAAAAGCGATAAGCTGAGCAAAACCACAAATAGGATGAATGGGACGAGTCCCTGTGATGATGTTCGTAACTAGAATGACGATAATGACTTCAACAAATCACTATGAGATTAGTGGATTGTGTTGATAGATTGCTACTGTTAACACTTGACACAGTGAATCAAGTTAAGGGTTGACAAATTAAAAACCTGTATAATTGAAACTCCCATGGAGGAATGTTCAGATGGACCATTATTGTGTTAAGGATATGAATAATATGATCTGAATGAATTGTTATCTGATGATGAGTTCTATATAATGGATCTTTATCCAGGATTCTGTTGGGTTCACCAGACTATAAGGAACCCCAGAATTAGTTGGATATTAAGGGAAAGAGTTGTCCTCTAGTTTGCGAGATGAGGACATCTCGCATTTTTTAAGTGGGGTAGGATGTAAGATTCCTCCCTCCAGCTTTTGAGGTGTACAGGTGTAAGAACCTTCCCTTCTGATCTTATAATTATTTCTCTCTCTAAAATAAAAGAAAGATCCTGTTTTACCCTGTTTTGGCCTGGAGAGAGAAAATGTCTAGAGGGAGGTAATTCAAAATTGAGATATTTTTGGATATAAAAATCTTCCTAGTGTCTAAAATGGTTTCCCCTGAAACTGTGAAATTCAAAAAGAACTTTCCAATGTGCAATTAGAATTAACTGAAAATAGGTATAAAGGACCTTAGCCTAAGGGTCCAGATTTTTAGAAATTTTTGAATTGTGGTCCAATTAAGGTTCCTATGGACCAATAAGATTAATCCAAATGTAGGGAGAAGATAAATTGAAGAATAAAAGAACCCCCCCCCCAAAAATGAGTAAATGCTCACATAAGATGAAGAGGACTAAGGACCAAAGAAAATAATTAAAAAATTAAATTTTCACACCTCAGTGTGGGGATATCCCCTCATGAACTAGGCACCTTTTTCTCATCATTACTCCTAATTATTAATCAATAAAATGAGATATTTTCATCTCTCCTCTCTCCTGTTACAAAACTAGATCCAAAAAGTAAGTTGAACTGACACAAAAATGATCAAAAATTGACCAAACTGATCTGGAAAATTCTAGAATCAGTTTGCTTGGTTAGAGGCTCACTTTTTCCTATAAATAGAAGCCTCCCCCTTTGTAAAAGCTTAATGGTATTTATGCACTATTACTACATTGAATTTTTTAATAATTCAATTATTTTTGGCCTAATCCTCTCCAAAGTGAATTGGTGGCCACTCTTGCTTCAAACAAGAGTAGAACCCTCAATCCCTTAAGGCAAAGGAGAGCTTACAAGCTCCATGTAAGCTAATTTTGTTACTTGTTTAATGAAAAATCTATGGTTTTCTATATTTTTATGTTTTGCAAATGTTGAATTAAATTCAAATGCTATGCCTTTGATAAAAAGGCCACCCCCTTCTCCTCTTTACATTCCAACCTTTCTCAATCCTAGAAAGATTAACTAAGGGATTAATTAAACTCTTCTTTTTGTTTACTCTCTTGAATTTAGAAAATTGTGTAGATTAGAGCTCTATAAATCTAATTTGGGTTAATTTAAGTTAAATAAAGAATAATAAAAATGAGAAATGGTTAGCCATAAAAAGGAGGTTATGGCAAATTTTTTTAGAATTTTATGGAAAAGAAAGTTTATTTTTATGTTATTCCAAAACAGTAATTCCCACCATTTTTGCATCTAAAAGAAATATTCTAATTACTCCATGTACATATTCACCTATGAATATGCATGGATATCACCGATATTCTTATTAAATTTGATTTCTATGCATAGAAAGATGCATAATGGATTTTTTAATTATAAAAGTGTTATTCTTATTAAAATTTTTTTCTATGCATAGAAAGATGCATAATGAATTTTTTCAATTATAAAAGTGTTATTCTTATTAAAATTTATTTTATGCATAGAAAGATGCATAAAGGAAATTTTTTATTACAAAAGTGTTATTCTTATTAAATTTGATTCTTATGCATAGAAAGATGCATAAAGAAAATTTTTTATTATTACAAAAGTGTTATTCTTATTAAATTTGATTTCTATGCATAGAAAGATGCATAAAGGAATTTTTTTAATTACAAAAGTGTTATTCTTATTAAACTTGATTTCTATGCATAGAAAGATGCATAATGGAATTTTTTTAATTATAAAAGTGTTATTCTTATTAAATTTGATTTTATGCATAGAAAGATGCATAAAGAAATTTGTTTTATTACAAAAGTGTTATTCTTATTAAATTTGATTTCTATGCATAGAAAGATGCATAAAGGAGTTTTTTTAATTACAAAAGTGTTATTCTTAATAAATTTGATTTCTATGCATAGAACGATGCATAGTGGAATTTCTTTTATTATAAAAGTGTTATTCTTATTAAAGTTGATTTTATGCATAGAAAAATGCATAAAGGATTTTTTTTATTACAAAAGTGTTATTCTTATTAAATTTGGTTTCTATGCATAGAAAGATGCATAATGGAAATTTTTTTCAATTATAAAAGTGTTGTTCTTATTAAATTTGATTTGATGCATAGAAAGATGCATAAAGGAAATTTTTTATTACAAAAGTGTTATTATTATTTTTTAAATATATATTAAATTTTTTTTCTATGCATAGAAAGATGCATAATGTAATTTTTTTATTATAAAAGCGTTATTCTTATAAAATTTGATTTTTATGCATAAATAGATACATAAAGAAATTCTTTTTATTTTAAAAGTGTTATTCCTATTAAATTTGATTTTATGCATAAATAGATGCATAAAAGGATTTTTTTATAAAAGTGTTATTCCCATTAAAGTTGATTTTTATGCATAAATAGATGCATAAAGAATTTTTATATCAAAATTAAAATACTCTTAAATTCTATGGTTAAATTCTATGAGTATTTGATAAATGAATAATTAAATACTCTAAGAGAGAAATTTCTATCGTTTTATAGAATTCAAAAAATCTATCAAGATCGAAATATTTAGATAAATGATTAATCTATTCCTCATTGGAATTCGTAACTAATTTAGAAATCAGTTAAGTGAATATTCAAAGAAAAAAATTCAATAAAATAGTAACTGAATTATCAAACCTTTTCGAGAAAGATAGATCAGGAACAATCTTATCCGACTCGAACCTTGAATTAGACTATGACCTAGACCAAACTCTTTCGTCAGTTTTGAGGAAAGAAGGTGTGATCAGTTTAAAAAAATACACTCAAAACTCCCGCCAAATCTGAAACTAAGTTTGAGACCCTTCAAATTGATTTATGGATCAAGGTTATAGAATTCGAGGAATTCTAGTATGAAATTCAAAATTCCGATCAAGAAGCTTTGGGGATACTGATTCAAGAAATACTCCTTGTATTCAAAAGAAAATCAAACTGAAAACTTGCATAGAAAATAAATGTGATGAGATGTAATGTGAATAGATGTGATGAGATGTAACGCAAATAGATGTGATGAGATGTAATGTGAATAGATGTGATGAGATGTCATGTGAATCAGATAGATGTGAATGAATGGATGGATGGGATGTGATGTGAATAGATGTGATGTGAATCAGCAGATAGAATGGATATGAATATGTATGTGAAAATGGATGTGATGTGAAGAATGGATGTGAATGTGAATAGATGTGAATCAGATAGAATGGATATGAATGTGTATGTGAAAATGGATGTGAATGTGTATGTGAAGAATGGATGAGAATGTGTATGTGAAGAATGGATATGGATGTGTATGTGAAGAATGGATGTGAATGTGTATGTGATGAAAATGGATGTGAATGTGTATGTGAAGAAAGGATGTGAATGTGTATGTGAAGAATGGATGTGGATGTGTATGTGAAGAATGGATGTGGACGAGTATGTGAAAGAATGTGATGTGATGTGACATGAATATATATGGATGTGAAGTGATAGATATGAATGTATGGATAGATGTGAGTAGTCGTACATGTGAACGATTGGATGGACGTGGATGAATGAGATGAGATGTGTATGAATGAGATATGATGTGGATAGAAGTGATGTGATATAATGTGGATAGAATGTATGTGATAGGATGGTTATGAGAATGAATGTGGTGGATATGAATGAATGAATGTGATGGATATGAATGGTTGTGATGTGATGGATGTGATGTAAATGAATGTGATGGATGTGAATAGATGTGATGTAATGTGAATCGGGATGTGAATGAATGAGATGTCATGTCATGTGAATCGGGATGTGAGTGAATGAGATGTGATGTAAATTGGCATAGATGTGATATGTGATGTGAATGAATATGATGTGATGAGATGTGGATATGGGTAGATGCGAGTGGATGAGATCTGATGCGGATAAATGAGGAAGGATGTGATGAGATGGAAAATGATGTGATGAGAATGGGAATGCATATGAAATAAATGAGGATTGATGTGGAACAATGTGGAAAGACGAGAGTTCGTTATAGAAACTGTATTTATGACCTGTTTTTAAATGACTGTTTTAGGTCAAGAATGCTGGGAAATCATTTTCACCGTCTTGTGAATGAGGTCGTGGACACCTATCTGATAAAGTTGCAACAGTTGACGGAGAGTCAATGAAGGACGTCTCGCGTAGTAGTAAGGTCGGTCGAGGTCTTGACTAGCCTCGGTTCGATTTAAATGGTGAGCTTCCGCGGTATGGTGGATGAGGGACTAAGGAAGCTACCTATGATTGAAGCGCTAGGTGACCTGTAAAGGATCCTAGAGGGTGCTGACCATATGGTGCTCGGGCTTTGGGTTCGCCGAAGGTACTCACACGTACGTCGTGGAAGATATTGGAACAAGGAGTAAGAGTTATTTTCTGAATTTGGGCATGGATCTGGTTGATTGATCTTGTTGGTCCTCAACGGATGAGTCCATGGCTCTTTTAAATGGATCTGTTGGTTGATCTTGCTGATCTTCAACGGAGAATCCATTTTGATTTTTATAAGCGAACATATTGCCGGGCACTATGAGCTAGGAACTATCGAAAAGGCCCCTGAGTGGACAGGTGGTAAGCGTTCTGGTTTCCAATGATGCCATAGGTAAACCGATGAAGGAAAAATTGGAAATTAGGACTCAGCGGATATTTGGAGGATTATGATCAGTGATACTATAGTTTTATTAAAAGATGGTTTTAAAGACAGTTGAATCTGTAAAAAAGGCAATTTCATATTGGATGTGTAAGTGGTGTGACTAGTTTTAAGTTTGCATGAATATCCGGCTAGGGGGCCTGGGAACTCTTTTCCCTAGTACTCGGGACAAAACCTAACCAAATTCATAAATGGATCCCATCACTAGAGTGGTTGGGGACGGTTGGCTGACCCACGGGACTGGATGGGGTTAGGCTGGACTGATGGATCCCTAAAATGAGACTCAATTCTGTTAAGGTACGATAGATGAAGTAAATCGTGGATAAAAATTGTTCTATGGAAAAGAATCAATGGCTGTGCCTCTCAATGAGGAAAAAAGCGTTGGTCTCTATGATCCAAGTGCAAGTCTTTTCCTTTATCTGACTATGGGACTTATGGGTTCGATCAGATCAGTTCCGTTAGTTAAGGCTCTTGACTACGTTAGAGTAAAATTTTTTCTAGAGGAATCGCCCGTGCTTTCCGGGGGAGGGAACTTTTTTCGGGAACCTATGGATTAGTCTCTTGTCCGAATATCCATGGGTGAGGCCCCATGTGTGAGGGACCCTGCCCCGCGTAAGAAGTGCTACTTCCACTGCTAGCACCCGTGAATTCGCTGCGTGGAGGGAACAAGGATCTTTCAATAGGTACTTAGGGGACTTGGAGAGTCCTCTACCAATGGATCCAATGTTATGGGCCATGGTTGGGTAGGTTGAGGACAAATGTAGGTACACATTTATCATGCAAAGGGAAGGAAAAGGTAGATCGATCTTTTGTGCCTGATCATATGTGGATGGTGACTCTAGCAGCTTTGAGTAGAGCCTTGATGAGGAGCTTGGCATTCCATCTATGATTACTCCTGGTGTAAGAAGAAACATGGATGTTTTGAGGACACCTGGAAATGATCTAGGTGTACGCATATCTACAAGGGTTAGGTATCCTATTGACAGGTTGAAATATAATAGATATATAGCCCATCATTATGATTACATGGTTAAAGAAATACAAGAGTTGGAGCCTACATGTTTTGAGCAGGCAATTGGAAATAATAAATGGGAAGATGCCATGAATGAGGAGACGACAGCATTGGATGAAAATGCAACATGGGAATTAGTGCCTTTGCCTAAGGAAAAGAAGGCAATTGGATGTAAGTGGGTGTGTAAGGTCAAGCATAACACTGATGGCTCAATGAGTAGGTAGAAGGCAAGATGGGTTGCCAAGGGGTATGCACAAACTTATGGCATTAACTATGAGGAGACATTTAGCTCGGTTGCAATAATGGTAATCATGAGAGCTGTCATTGCTATGGCTGCCAGCAGAGCAAAGGGTTGGTCTTCACATCAGATGGATGTAAAGGATGTATCCCTACATGGTGATTTGTAAGAAGAAGTATACATGATCCAGCCACTAGGTTATGAGAGTGATGCACACCCATATTTTATGTGTAGGTTAAAGAAAATGTTAGGGAGAGAGAGAGCTTGAGTTCCTTGCAAACAAACACACACACACACACACACACACACACACACACACACAAGAGAGAGTGCAAGACACAAGAGATATGGATGGTGGCTGAATTTCTTCTATCTTCTTCTCTTTTCTATACAACCATATAACTAAAATATAAGAGTATATATATAAAAGGAAAGTACACACACAAGAGAGAGTGCAAGACACAAGAGATATGGATGGCTGAATTTCTTCTATCTTCTTCTCTTTTCTACAACCATATAACTAAAAGATAAGAGTACATATATAAAAGGAAAGTACTCTCTTACAAGAACATACAAAGTAGTCGGGGTGAACCCGACTGTATAAGCTAGAGCTATAACTATGCTATAGCTCTAGTACTCCAAAGTGGCTATCACACATCGTGTCATCCACTCACTTTAGAAGCATAAAGGTAGGAATGCAATTGTGATGTCATGGTGTGGGCTTGATTGATCAATGTGTCATAATGTTTTCTAAAGCTCTTTACATAGCCAAAAAGTCCATATCTCCATCATCCACCACGAATTGAAGAGAAGAGATTTGATATTAGAAAATGGTGGTTTCTGGCCTCTTTCTGGCTAGTCATCAGATTATCAAAGTATATTTTTCCATCACACCAAAACGTAATGCATTTTCTTCCTTCCAACCACATTTGATTTGTTTCATCTTCTGACCATATCTTCTTTCTTTTTGGAGGTCCATATTCTCCTTCATGATTGCATGGAGTGTGTAAGTAGATGAACATGTCTGTGTGTTTTTTTCCATTAGAGATACTGCAAGATTGTTGCACCATTGGGCAAGTTTGTATTTTATGAGTTTCTTTTTGTTAGCTTTGGGCAAGTTTTCTCCAATTCAAAAATATTAAGTAGGAGTTAGTTAACCTTGTCATTTTTATATACAGTTATGTCATCTAAAAAGGTAATGATATCGAAAGTTGATGCATCTTATGTCTAAAATGGTGAGATGTCTATGTGTTCTCCATTGGAGATCTTGTGAGATTGTTGTACCATTGGGCTAGTTTGTATTTTATGAGTTTATTTTTATTACTTTGGGTGGGTTTTCTCTAATTCAAAAATATTAGGTAGAAGTTAGTTAATCTTATCAGTCTTAAATACAATTATACCATCTACAAGGGTCATAATATCGAAAGTTGATGCATATTTATGTTCAAAATGGTAAGAAAAATGACTTGTTTAAGAAGAGAGAGAAAAAAAGATTTTTTAACAAAAAAAAACCCTTTCTTAGGGGGGGGGCTTTTGTATACCTCACCATCCCCCTAATGATCTCATATCTTATTTTATATTTTCGTAATAGCCAAGTGTTATTTGCCAAAAGGAAGATTTTCATAATAGCCAAGTGTTATTTGCCAAAAGGAAGATTTCTCGTATTTTCTTATGTTAAAGATAAGTCTACATGCACAACAAGACGAGGCCATGTGCGAGTCACATTTGTGTATTTAAAATCAAATAATATTATACCTAGTTCTCATTATCATGTCCATGTCTAATCAACTCTCTCATGTTTTTCATAATGAGTCTATCCACT
The DNA here is from genome assembly GCF_041138505.1 of Cibotium barometz. Taxonomy (NCBI): domain Eukaryota; kingdom Viridiplantae; phylum Streptophyta; class Polypodiopsida; order Cyatheales; family Cibotiaceae; genus Cibotium; species Cibotium barometz. The sequence goes on from NC_141047.1 coordinate 63,341,171, forward strand.
TTCAAACTCAGCCTTCGATAGCTTAATGATGATTTTCTTCCTTTCTAATGGTTGTTTCTCATTTGATTACTCATCATTAGAGTGGAGAGGAGTGAGTCAATTCTCTAAAACGTTTTTCATTACGACCATATTTTTTTCATCTTGTGTATCAACTCTTTCCTTATGCCTTCACACTAAAAGAGGTGGGGCCATTATCCACGCCTTTTTCAATGCTTTAGAACTAAGCTCAAATTCCCCAAAATGTCGAAATACGTGTGGAAATAAACGTCGAAATACGCGTAGATATATCCGTTTGAAACACACGTCGAAATAAACATGTTTTTCCACTCTTATTTTTCGACGGACTTCTTGACGCCTATTTTGACTGCCATTTCAACGGACTATTTTGACTGGTATTACGACGATTATTTTGACGGATGCAGGAAACTTTTGACGCTTTTTTCGACAGATGCATGAGATTTTCGACGCTTATTTTGATGCATGCAGGTATTAAAATTTTTTGGGCATAATGGTGCATCCAGATACAGCCTTGTAGCTCGATGCACCATTATGCCAAAATTATAGAGTACCAAAGTCAATTGTACTCTGATGTGAAGAATGAAGCGAATTTGTTGGAAAAGTTGGAGAGCCATAATGTTTTTGACATTACAAAGTATGTACATTGTACACAAGTGCAAACAATGGCCAAATTATATTGCAAGATGTGAAATTTACATATCAAAGACCATATTACAAGCTCTGACGAGATGAGCCGACAAAAGACCATAGTATGGTATGAAAAGCCAAAATGGTTTTTATACTCGATGACCAAAATTGCATAAAGTAGTTGCAGACAAGCTATACACGGTTAAACAAAGATGTGAGCTGACCAAAATTTGTATATACAAGAGGAAAGACTCTGGGCAAGGCCACTCTATGTGGAGCCCTCACTCAAGGTCAAGTATTGATCCCTGCAAAAAACATACAAGACGCTTTTTTTTGTATACAAAGCAACGATCTAACGTGACATGGCAAAGCAAGTATACAAATCATAAGGTTAAGGCTTACTGCACTTACCATATCTGCAATACACCTTCTCGCGTGCCTTCTCGCTCAAGCTTCTCCATAAGAAAGTATGTGTTATGGCGGCGAGCAATGTCCTCCTCTTCTCTCGTTGCCGACCAACGACTTGATTCTAAAAGTACCAAAACAACAAGATAAACGTTGATACTTACAAAGTAGACATAACATCAAATGAAACATACATGACAAACGTTGATACTTACAAAGTAGACATGGAATGCGTCCCAACCGTCGCTTCCAAGGTGAGAGCTTCCTACGCTTTGCATTCGGGCTTTCACCGCATCCTCTTGTTGCTTGTAGAGTTGGAGATTTCTTGCATACTTTTTCTTCTTCTCATTCCAATCCTCGGTGCTGATGTACCAAGGCTTCTCACCCCCTGCCTTCACTCTCCTAGTCACATCTCCCCGCAAATGTTTCACGACGTCCACCATGTGGTCCTTTATCCACCTTATGGAGACAACATCACTACCGACGAACGGTCGGCTTGTACTCATCCTTGATTTGATTAATGACTCTATCTTTCTTAGCTTTATCCAACTTTGGCCCCCATAAATTAATAAAGTCATTAGCAAAGACAATGTGGCAAAGCCCGCGGATGCGGCTCTTCATCTCTTGCCCAACATCATCCAAAAGCACATTGCCATTGACAATTGTATAATATTTTTTCCCATCGGGTGTGGGTTGTGTGTCAAAATGCCACAATGATCACGAGCGTGGAGTGCTTCTAGCACTAGATGGGGAAGGACGCTCATGTGGGAACGTAGACCCACCATTCGTGCCCCCACTTGGACAACAACCGCCTCCATCTCCACCATTCGAGCATTTTCCTCTCTGCGAGTGTTGGATGAGCAACGTGAGGGAGGGGTTCTAGTAGCTCTTCATGGTGGGTTTTCTATTGGTGAACTAGGGTTAGCGGTGGTGGTACTACTCGATGGTGCGACCGAAGTGCCCGCCCCTCCCCCAAAATATTTTTGTGCCATCGCTCTTTGCTTGGGCGTGGCTTGTGCTAAAAAACCCATAAACTGGTCAGGCGACATGGCATATGGAGAGAAGGATGGAGAGTAAGCCGGTGTCTCATTTGGAGTGTGGGACATGTTTCTACACACACATAACAAAGCCCACATGGTTACTTGAATAAGATCATACACATGAATAAGAGCACACATCTCACAGCACACAACACACGCACATGCAACCAAGAGAGGGAGGGCAAAGAAGGAGGCGAACCTACTTGAGTGTGTTACCATATTATAGTAGTGATGTGTGTGAACACACTTAGGACCGCCGGGGCACTTTTTCCCTCACTAGGAGGTTTTTTCCCCCGTGCATTGTATATACACCCATTATCTTCTAGGGCTTGTCATCTTTTCTTTTTGGCACTCATAATACACTACTGTGTTGTGCTCAAGCTTCCTCATCTTCTTGAAGTTGTGTGTGCATTCCTGCAACCCTAATTCCAACAATTGGTATCAGAGCAGGCTTCCTCCTCCCGGGCAGCATCACCGGCACCTGCCGCTTCATCTCCTCCGATTGCGACGAGGTTTCACGAGCGTCTGCAGGTTAGTATATGCCGTGGGATTGCCCATAGGGCTCGGTCATTTCAGAATTTTGATCTGAAGTCATTTCGCCCTCCGTTTTTGCATTCCAAGTACTGCGCAGGCAAAATCGTCCTACTGTGCAGATTTTCTGTCAAGATTGAAATCTGCAGGACAGGTGCCCATTCGTCTGTTTTGGGCTGTGCTACATAGCACAGGTCGATTTTATACAGGTTTTCCTCTTGCAGACAGCATTTACATCTAGTAGTATAGTCATTGGCCATGGCTGACAACAATGATGTATTCCGCATGTTGGCTGCTGAGGATAAGTTGGATGGCACCAACTATCCATTGTGGGCATATATGATGCGACATGTATTGGTAGCAAAGGGGTTATGGAACATTGTGCAGGGAATTGATGCACGTCCTATTGTGGCTGGGAATGCTGCAAACACATCAGAAACAGGTACTGTTGATGATGGTGCAGGCACAAGTGCTGTAGCAGCTGTTCGAGAACCACCACTTTCAGCAGAGCAGATTCGTTGGGATGGTAGAGATGCGCAGGCTCATGCCTTGATTGCGCTGTCTGTCAAACGTACCATTATCCCACATATTCGCTCCTGCAGGACTTCTAAGGATGCTTGGGATGTACTTGCCACATTGTATCAGGCAAGAAATGAGGCTCGTGTTGCTTACCTCCGAAAACAGTTGGAGAGTGAGCATATGAACGAAGGTGATTCTATGGATAGCTTTTTGACAAAGATCAAGGATTTCAAAGAGCAGCTCATTTCTGCAGATGAAATCCTGTCAGACAGTTCACTTGTGCAGACTGTTTTGAATGGTCTACCAGATTCTTATCAGGGTTTTGCTTCCACTCTTCGCTTGATGATGAAAGGCAATCCCAATGCCTTATCATTTGAGGAGTTAGTTTCTGTTTTGCTGCAAGAAGACCAGTCAAGGCAAAACAGGAATATTATGCGTGTCGCAGATCAAGCTTTCGTTGCTAGTCAGAGAAGCGGGAAAGGTAAAGCTGGCTTTTCTTCTAGTAAGCAGAAATCTGCAAATGCTGCGCAACCAAAGAAGGAAGACAAAGATGAGAAGAAGGGTGACAAACAGAAGACATTTTGCAAGTACTGTAAGGGAAATGATCATGTCATCAAAGCGTGTCCTAAGCTGGCTGCGAAAGAGGCTAAGAAGAAAGAGGCTGGTATGGCTGTTGCAGATGCCTCTCCTTCTAACAATGAATCTGCTAATGTTGTGCTAGATACAGAATGGGCATTCAATGCGCAGTGCAGTTATGACCCATCTTTGCATGACACATGTATGTCTGCAGTAGATTCAGATGTATGGTACTTTGACAGTGGTGCCACTAAGCATATCACCTCGCAGCGCAGTTTATTCACTTTCCTTGAGTCTGCTCCCACAGGGAATACTGTCACTTGTGCCAATAACTCCTCTTATCCCGTTGAAGGAGTTGGACAGATTGTGCTGAATGTTGCAAATGGCAACACCTTTACACTTTTTGATGCATTGTATGTGCCAGGGATCAAAAAGAATCTGCTGTCAGTATCCGCATTTGCCAAAACAGGTTTGGTTGTAAAATTTGTGGATGACAGATGTACTGTTCATGATCTCTCTTGTGGTGACATCATTGTAGCATCTGGTTCACTATGTCGAGGGCTGTATAAGCTCAATATGGATGGCAAATGTGTAGAGGATTCAGCATGTGCTATTATGGATACGCAGGCTATTTCAAATGCAAAACTGTGGCATGCACGTTTTGGTCATCTGAATTTTGCAAGTTTGCTGCGCCTGCAGAAATCTGAAATGGTGTCTTCTTTGCCTAAGCTTGAGGCACCTGTCAAGCATGTTTGTGAGGGCTGCATATTGGGTAAAATGCAGCGTGCTTCCTTTCCCAAAGATGGATCAGTGAGAGCTGAACGCAGATTGCAGCTTGTTCACAGTGATGTTTGTGGTCCCATGCAAACTCCATCATTTGGAAACTACCTTTACTTCGTGACTTTCATTGATGATTTTACCAGGCATGCATGGGTATATCCTTTGAAGGCAAAGTCCGAAGTGTTTTTGTGCTTCAAACAGTTTTTGGTTATGGCTGAAAATGTGTCAGAAAGTAAGATGGGCACCCTCCGTTCAGATCGAGGGGGGGAGTATATGTCTTCAGAATTTAATGCATTTCTGGCTGAGCGTGGGATAAAACACCAATGTACAGTGCCGTATACACCACAGCAAAATGGTGTGGCTGAGAGAAAAAACAGGTCTCTCATGGAAATGGCAAGATGTATGGTTAAGAGTCAAAGTCTACCACATGGTTTTTGGCTTGAGGCTGTCATGTGTGCCACTTATGTACTAAACAGGTGTCCCACCAAAGCATTACAGGTTGTCACTCCATATGAGGCTTGGCATAGCCGCAAGCCATCTGTTGGCCATTTACGTGTTTTTGGTTGCCTGGCATATGCATTAGTGCCTGTGCAACATCGCAGAAAATTGGATGACAAAGCTGTCAAATGTATTTTTGTTGGATATAGTGCTGAGAGCAAAGGCTATCGTTTGTATCATCCACAGACAAAGCGCATTTTGGTTAGCCGTGATGTTGTATTTGTGGAAGATGCAGTTCAGCCCTTGGTTTCATGTACTAAGGAGACAGATATCAGCTCACGTGATGTCTATGATACATTGTTGCCTCTTTTCAGTGGTGCACAGTCAAGTGCAATACCTCATGAGGCAGTTTTTCAGCCTATGCAGGTTTTAAATGATGGCACAGATCAGCCTATATCTGATGCAGATGTGCATGATGCACTTGAGGATGAGAGACAAGAGATTGAGGGCTCTAGGAATATGCCTAGATGGCTGGTGCAGACTTTGCGTGACAGCAAGTTGGATGCCCCTTTGTCTAGTCGCACTCGTTCTGGCTCTCATGGTGCCTCTTATGCGTCAGATTGTTATGCATTGGCTGTTTCTAGTATGTGCGATGAAAGTGAGCCTGTTTCATTTGATGAGGCACAAAGTTCAAAAAATTGGATGGCTGCTATGCAAGCAAAATACGATGCTATTATGAAGAATGGTACATGGTCTTTATGTGACTTGCCCCCTGGCAAGAAGGCCATTGGCACTAAGTGGGTATACAAATTGAAGCGTAAGCCTGATGGCACAGTGGATCGCCATAAGGCTAGGCTTGTTGCAAAAGGTTATGCTCAAGAGAAGGGCATTGATTTTGATGAGACTTTTGCTCCCACATGTCGTATGACCACTGTTCGTAGCATCTGTGCATTAGCAGCTCATAATGGTTGGAATGTACATCAGCTGGACATAAAAACTGCGTTCTTAAATGGAGATTTGCATGAGGAGGTGTATGTATCGCAGCCTCGTGGTTTTGTTCAAAGAGGGCAGGAAAACAAAGTGTGCAGGTTAAAAAAGGCTTTATATGGTTTAAAGCAAGCTCCACGAGCTTGGTATGAAAAAATACATGCATATTTGACTGCACATGGGTTTCAGAATAGTCCAACAGAAAGCACTTTGTATGCTAAACGTGTGGATGGTGTACATCTAATCATTGCTCTCTATGTCGATGACATGCTGCTCACAGGACCAAATGAGAGTCATATTGCTGATTTTAAGGCTGATTTGAATGCCTCTTTTGAGATGTCAGATTTGGGGCATTTGCATCATTATTTAAGGATACAATTTAAGCAGTGTGATGGAGGTATTGCTTTGTGTCAAACAAAGTATATTGAAACATTGTTGCGGAGATTTGGCCTTGAAGACTGCAAGCCTATTGCTACTCCAATGGAGACAGGTTTGAAGTTGAGTCTTCATGATGCTGGAGATCACTTTGATGTCACACTCTATCAGACAGCTGTTGGTTGCCTCATTTATGTATGCATTACGAGGCCAGACATTCAGTTTGCAGTCTCACAGGTGAGCAGATTTATGCATAGCCCAGGCATTAAGCATTGGCAGGCAGTGAAGCGTATCTTTCGCTATTTGAGTGGTACTCGGCATCTTGGGTTGTTTTATCCCAAGGGGGGATCATTGCCGCCAGATTTACATGCTTTTTCAGATTCTGACTGGGCTGGTTGTTATGACACACGCGTGTCCACGAGTGGTTTTTGCTTCATGCTTGAAAGCTCATGCATATCATGGTTGAGCAAGAAGCAGCCTACTGTGGCCACTTCTAGTTGTGAAGCTGAGTACAGGGCAGCTTTCACAGCTACGGTTGAGTGTGTGTGGCTCAGACGCCTTATGGCTGATTTGGATGTTGGGCAGCCATCTGCCACCACCATCTTCACTGACAGTCAGAGCGCATTGGCAGTTGCGCGGAACCCAGTGTTCCATGCTCGTATGAAGCACATTGAGGTGCACTACCATTATGTCAGGGAGAGACTCTCTGCAGGAGAGATCAGTTTGGCTTATGTGCCAACACAGGATAACCTTGCAGACCTTTTCACAAAGGCTCTGCCTCGTGAGAAGTTCGAAGCTTTTCGCAAAGCTTTGGGCTTACTCCCTTTTGTGGATTCGTCCACATAGCTAGACACTTCCCTATACATGAGTGCTAGCTCTTGTTCACCGCATCACTCCAGGGGGGATTTGCTACCATATTATAGTAGTGATGTGTGTGAACACACTTAGGACCGCCGGGGCACTTTTTCCCTCACTAGGAGGTTTTTTCCCCCGTGCATTGTATATACACCCATTATCTTCTAGGGCTTGTCATCTTTTCTTTTTGGCACTCATAATACACTACTGTGTTGTGCTCAAGCTTCCTCATCTTCTTGAAGTTGTGTGTGCATTCCTGCAACCCTAATTCCAACAGAGTGGTAAGGAGGAGAGCTTGGGAGAGAGAGAGAACCTGCGAAACAAAGAACAAAAAAAAAACAAACAAAAACATTCATTATTCTTCAACACACACACACACATCTCACAACTAAGAGGAGAGGGGAGGGAGGGTAAAGAAGGAGGCGAACCTGCTTGAGTGGTAAGGAAGTGGAGAAGATCTTGGGAGAGAGAGAGAACCTGTAAAACAAAGAACAAAGCAAAAACAGAAACATTCATTATCCCTAATCACACACCCACACATCTCACAACCAAGAGGAGAGGGGAGGGAGGGAAAAGAAGGAGGTGAACCTGCTTGAGTGTGGTAAGGAAGTGGAGAAAAGCTTGGGAGAGAGACAGAACTTGTAAAACAAAGAAGAAAGCAAAAAATAAGAAAATTACCCCTAATCACACACACATACATTTTACAACACATGTACATGTAACCAAGAGTAGAGGGGAGTGAGAGCAAAGGAGACGTACCTGATGAGGTAGCAAAGGAGACGTACCTGATGAGGTAGCAAAACGCATGCGTGCGAACAAAAACGCAAAAAAAAAATGCGAGGTTCTGTTTTATTGTAAATACCTGTACCATCGATTTACGCATGGAAATAACCGTCGAAAAGAGCGTCAAAATTAGAGTGGAAAAAAGCATCGAAACATTCATCTCGAAAAAAGCATGGAAATAAGAGTCTAAAAGAGCATGGAAATAAGAGTCAATTTACGCATCAAAATAACCGTCGAAAAGAGCGTCGAAATCAAGGTGGAAAAAAGCATCGAAACATTCGTCTCGAAAAAAGCATGGAAATAAGAGTCGAAAACATAAATTTTCCACGGTTATTTTGACGGGTGTTTCGACACTTTTTTCCACCCTGATTTCGATGACCTTTTCCACCACGATTATTCCCACAACCTTTTCGACGCTTATTTTGACGATCGCTACTTTTCATTTAAATTCAAAATCTTTCCAGATCTTGCGTGCCCCCGACATTTCAAATTTCATATCACCGACTACCACCCTCCACAAATACTTAAGGGAGGATTCCCCTCCAAAAATAAGCATTCGTTCCCATTGCAAATCAATATGGAAACCATGGACGATGCCACACCCTCAAATTTTGTTGATTTAGAGGAGAAGACACTTTGCCCATGTACTCGCTATAAATACCAAGTGGCTCAATGTTGACGAATTTGCAATGATCATACAAAAAAATGGAGAATATTTTCGGTGGAGCGATTGGAACATCTAATTAGTGGCAATGCCCACTTCAGCAGAGTGACGAACCAGTGGATATCCGGCCTGAACGATGGAGACCAACAAGAGTAGCCACAAATGAGGTGATCCAACAACCCGAAGAACTTGAGGCGGATTCAGAGAAAATACTAGAACATGACATGGATGACATGATAAATGCCTTACATGATGAAACAGAAGATCGTGGTTTGAAACACGAAGGGGTAGAAGAAATCACACGACGTATGGAATACGCTTCCCAAGAGAAGAGAAAGAGCTATGCAGAGAAAATACTAGAACATGACATGGATGACATGATAAATGCCTTACATGATGAAACATAAGATCGTGGTTTGAAACACGAAGGGGTAGAAGAAATCACACGACGTATGGAATACGCTTCCCAAGAGAAGAGAAAGAGCTATGCAAGCTTGCTCATCTTCCACTATATCGTGGAGCACATGTGTCTGTTTTACGCACTTGCCTATCCATATTGAACTTGCAATCGATTTTTGGATGGTCTGATACGAGCGTATCAAAACTTTTTACATAAGTGATAATATCATATGCAATTAGTGAGTTATGTACCTTTATATGCATTTTTTTAGCCTGTCTATTTTGTGTAATAGCTTATTGAAACATCAAATATTGCCAGAAGATAATGAGATGCCAGTGGACCGTAGTCAAGCAAAAGCAATGTTGCACTCGATTGGCATGGACTACAACACACACCATGCTTGTCCAAATGATTGTATTCTTTATCGACAAGAATATAACAACACAGTACAATGCCTACATTGTGGTACATCGAGATATAGACAAGATGTGCAAGGAGAAAGGGTACCAGCAAAAGTTTTACGACACTTTCCCATCATCCCTCGGATTAAAACAATGTTCAAGTGCAAGTCCATTGCAGGATTGATGACTTGGCACCGTAACACTAGGTCCACGGATGGTGTTATGCGTGTGCCCACAGATTCCCTTGCATGGAAGCACATTGAAGAGAAGTGGGTAGCCTTTCAGGAGGAGGCTCATCATATTTGACTCGGACTAGCGATGGATGGAGTGAATCCATTTGGTCTACGAAGTTCATCATGGAGTACATGGCCTGTTTGTCTAGTTAACTATATAATCTTCCACCATGGCTAGCGATTAAAAAAAAGGGCATCTTTTATTGTCTTTGATAGTTCCTGGAAAGTACAAGAAGGTGAAGAACATGGATGTGTATTTAGTCCCTTTAGTTGAGGAGCTTCGTGTTCTATGGGAGGGCATTGAAGTTCATGATATTTCCAAGAGGTTTGGACAACGTGTGCTAACATTGAGAGGAATGCTTATGTGGACTATACATGATTGGCCTGGCTATGGAGAGTGCTCAGGTAATACTGTGGCTTGTTTAACATAGTTTGTTAAGTCATGCTTGTCATCCAAACTTACTTGCTACAATCTTTTTTGATGTTCTACAAGGCTTTCAGTGTCAGGGTATAATGGATTTCCATTATGTGGGCCACAACTTGAGGCTCAGTACTCAAAGTCTATGAAGAAGATAGTATACGAGGGCCACAAGAAGTATCTCCCTGACAACCATCCTTTGCGTGAGGGATTTCTATGGAGGTCTCCTCGCATATGGAAGAGCAGTGATTGGAGGACCTTATGGGAGCTGGATCCAACCTGCACACCTCCAGGAATGAAGCGTCTATCCATTTTCCATCAACTTCCATATACTGGAATGACCTTCTAGTGAACCATCTTCTTGACCCAATGCACATTTTCAAGAATATAGCCGAGCCGGTGCTTTGGAAAACCATCATAGGAGCAAAGGAAATCAAGGCACAATGAGATGATTTACAAGAAGTTCAATGCATGCAACACTTATGGGCCCAGATGGGAAGGTGAAGCTACCAAAAGCACCTTGGGTCATGATAAAGGAAGAGCAACGGCGTGTAAAGAAGTGCATTAGTGAGTTTCGTATGCCTATAGGATGCATGCATTGCTTGAAGGGAGAATTTACAAAGGATGATGAGCTTAGTGGCTTGAAGAGTCATGATTGGCACAAATTCTTGCAATCCGTGCTTTCTATAGCCATCAAAGATTGCCTCAACAATGACATTAGAGAAACAACTTACAAAATTAGTGTAGTGGTGCATTGGATATCAAGGAAAGAGATTAGTAGAGACACATTGGAAGCAGCAAGATTAAACTCCATCGAGGCTGTTACAATGGCTAAGAAATACTTTCCAACAAGTATTTTAACCATTCAATTGCACTTGCTAGTTCATGTGGTTGATGAAGTTGTTGTGGCTGGGGTTGTCCATAGCCAATGGATGTTTTTCTTAGAGAGATTTATGAAGACACTTAAAGGATTTGTTCGTCAAAGAGCTCGTCTTGAAGGTAGTATGGTAGCGGGATGGCTTGTTCAAGAATCACTTGTATATGTAATTGAATTTCTCAGTATGTCTGATCCCGATATGCCAAGATTATGGACACAAGAAGAAGATGATCGACTAGTTAGGGAAGAGCCACAAGGGAAAGGCCTTGTGAGAACAATGGATGTAGCATTGCATGAGAAGATCGATAAATTTTGCATCTTAAACTCACATGCTATGGAGAAATGGATCGAAAGATATAACTTGGTGAAGGCTGAAAGGGACCAAGCTCATTTGAGTTTTTATCGTATCCAACAGAACTTGCACTTCTTCCAGACTTTCCTTCTAATAAATGGCTCGAGCAAACCATACTGCAAGCTAAACGCAATGGTGAATCAATAAGTGATGAGGAGGAGGAGCTTGCATATGGTTGTGATTTCCATGTATGTGAGTTTGAGATATCTATTCATTGTCTTTTACGTTGTGCTTTCGTGAATTTATAAAATAAAGTACTTATTTATTGTGCTTGTAGTATCGTAAGTTTGGCACAATTCGGTCACGTGGATGTCACTTTTCGAGTAGGAGGAATAGATAAAAAGAGAAGAATATTTTATTGTGGTGTGAAGGCTAATTTCATGCAAGAAAGTCGTTCAAGTGCAAGTGATGGAAATACTGAAGTAGGCATGCTAGATTATTGTGGAACAATCCAAGATATTATCAAGGTTGGATTCAAAAAGTTTGATATGTTCATTTTTTATGTGAAATGGTTCAAGTTGGTAATTCAAGGGGTGCAAGTAACTGTATGCAAAGAAAAGTGTGGATTTCTTCAAGTAGACCGCACAAAGATATGGACTGATGACCAAAGGGACACATTTGCATACAGTTGGTAACTGTATGCAAAGAAAAGTGTGGATTTCTTCAAGTAGACCGCACAAAGATATGGATTGACCAAAGGGACACATTTGTGCTACCAGAGCACTGTGAGCAAGTCATCTTTGTGGAAGATCCGACAGATCATAAATGGTTGTATGTGATCCAAATAAATCCATGTGAAAAATAAATATTTAAAGAGGTGAAAATAGCAATTGACTGTTTGCCAGATACTAAGGAACTCCCCCCAAATCATGTGATGGTTAAGCATACACCACTAGCACCTATTAAACAAGAAGAAGAAGACACAATAGTTGAGGAAGTAGGTGAGGCGCACTGGATTAGGATCGGCGGATGAAGGTGTACTCATTGAGCAAATACATCTTGAACGAGAAACAGACAAAGACAACCAGTTCCACCAAATGACAACAATGATGGAGTATTTCTAGAAATAGATTTATTTGGAGCCATGGATCTCGCTGAGGACGAGCAAGTTGATGATCAACTTTAATTTCATTGTAAAACAGAGAACTTTCTTAATTGCACCTTAGTTGATGAGGAGGAGGAGCTAGCATTTGTCCTCCTTCAAAAGCGTGATGGAAGTTCTACCCTCCTCTCTCCCTGGCCCCCCTCTCTCTCTCTAAGTCTCTGATCTCTCTCTCTCTCTCTCTCTCTCTCTCTCTCTCATAGACACATATGCTTGCAAAGAGGTAGAAAGAGAAGGCTAAAACACACCCCAAGGTGGGAACTAGAAAATATTATATATAAATTTTAATTTTTAAAAAAATAAATATTCAACTGTTATTTCGACGCATATTTCGATGCACATGATATCAACGATGCGACCAGTCATGGAAACTAAGCGTCGAAAAACAATTATTCTCTTTTATAATCAGTCGAAGCTTGAGATGCAAACTAGGGCTTTCTATCATCGATTGATGTTGGAGATGCAAAATAACTCTTCTCTTGGATCATAATCAAGCTGCTAGGATGTTTGGTAATTGGCTTCTTCCTAATCATATCTACATTGCATGGTGGCATCTTACATACTAACCAATGAACCAATTCTTCTTGCTAGATCTTAATAAGGATTGCCACTACAAGTTGGTGGATACCAAGAAAATAATAAAAAAGTCAGGCTATAGGAATATTGCATGCAGGACGAAACACCGAAAAGCACCTATCAAAAATATTATGATTTTTTGTATTTGAAAAAGGGACGGATAATTTTACTCAAATGCAAGTGCTAAATGATGCTAATAGTGTCACCTGGTGTGTTGGTTTTTAAATGTTTGCGTAGTGTAACTTTTTTTTGACACATAGTGACAAACAGAAGTTTTATTTAAAAAACCCATTATGATGCATGGTGTGCAATGCTTGACCTCCCGTTTTCTTGGAGTGTCTTCATGAGAAAAATCCTTTATACATAAGTGAGCTATTATGCATATGCTCTTATGGATAGGCATAAAGCCTATGTGTGAACATCTTTATGCATAAGCTTTGTTCACTTTAATGTGTAAAGATTGTTATAACAAGTTCAACACTTTTCGAGACATAATTATGAACCTTGGGATTTATGAATGTCACACTTGGAGTGACACGAAGCCTATGATATCACAACATTGTAGTGTTAAAAAAAATGCTAATCAGACCATAAGAAACCTTGTACCTAGATATTACACCTGCATTTTCAAGAGGAGGAGGTGGGTGGAGGCAACAAATCATTAAGAATACAATGCACAAAATCTCTTTTCCTTAGAAATTTCTTATAAATCAAGAGACACTAAAACACGTAATTTTTCCAAGTTTTCTTGTTTTTTTATGGCTAGGGTAATTTCACCATTGTTTAAAATATACCTGTAACATCAATGTATGACACAAAAGACAAAGAGTGACAAATGCTAAGCAATATGTAGATACCATGAGTATGTGATGCCAAGGAATGAGTTTCCCCTAGGCCCTTCTATCATCAATTGAAGCTAGAGATGCAAAATAACTCTTCTCTTGGATCATAATCAAGCTACTAGGATGTTTGGTAATTGACCTCTCCCTAATCATATCAATCATATCTACCTTCCATGGTGGCATCTTACAAACTAACTAATAACCGATTCTTCTTGCCAAATCTTAATAAGGATTCCCACTGCAAGTTTGTGGATAGCAAGAAAACAACAAAAAAGTCAAACTAGAGGAATATTGCATGCAGAAGGAAACATGCAAAAGCACTTGTTGTCGAAAATATTGTGATTTTTTTCGTATTTAAAAAAGGAACATGATTTGGGCTTGGCACATATTTCTTTAGAAGGCTTACATGAAATACATTATGAACTTTGAGATGAGGAGGCAGAAGAAGCTTGTAGGCTAAGTCACTTGGCCTGGTCTGAAAAAGGATGTACTGAATCATGTACGTCAATGTCTGACATGCCAGAAAGTCAAAGTTGAAAGAGTAAAAATGCCTTGGAAGTTACATCCATTGGACATTCCCCAGATGAAGTGGGAATGTATCAGTATGGATTTTATTACTGGATTACCTTCAGTGCAATCAGGTTACAACTCCATTTTCGTAGTAGTTGACAGACTAACCAAAGTTGCCCATCTGATTCCAGTAAAAGAAACCTACACTGCAGTGGATGTGGCCAGAGTGTTCGTCAAAGAAATCTTCAGATTGCATGGCCTACCCAGGAGAATAGTAAGTGATCGAGATCCCAAGTTTACTTCAAGGTTCTAGACTGCATTTTTCGAAGCAGTGGGAACTTTCTTGGATCTCAGCACAGCTTATCACCCTGGGACCGATGGTCAAACTGAAAGGGTAAACCAAGTAATCGAAGATATACTTCGGTCATGCTGTGGTGGCAGGGAACCCAAGAAGTGGCTAAGCTATTTGCACCTAGTCGAGTTCGCCTACAATGCTTCTTATCACCGAAGTATCGGGATGAGCCCTTTTAAAGCTCTGTATGGACAAGATTGCTTAACTCCATTAACTTGGTCCAACCCATTGATTAGGGTCGAGATGTCCAGACAGATGCTTGACGACATGGAGCAGAAGATGCAGTCAATTCGTAAAGATATTAAAGCTGCCTAGGATCGACAGAAGCAGTATGCAAATAAGAAGAGGAGAGACAGAAAGTTTGAAGAAGCAGATATGGTCTTCATTAGAGTACAGCCCAAAAGAAGTTCTCTATCTCTTGGGAAGTACAAGAAGATTGGATGGCCCTCCCACAAATTGGAGTTTGCTACCCTAAGGGTTAAGTAACACGGGGTCATTAAAGACCCCCTCCATGTTGGATCACAATGGTCACATATGATCTCGTTATGCTCATTGTCATTTTTAAGTTATTACATATAGAAGTAAACAAGGGATAGTAAACTAGGAAAAAAAGTAGACTAGTAGTACACTAGAAAAAACATAAACTAAAGAGTAGGGATTAAGTGATGCCCAAAAAAACTTGTAACTCAAAAAAATTTCTAAGTCCAAAGTTTCAATAGCTAAAGATCTTAGGGTTTGAACTTGGGGCCTCTAGTTTAGAGAGATAAGCTCTAACCACTATACTATCCCTTAACATTGTCATCCCTCTTTTTTTTAGACCATAAATTTCAAAATTCCAAGTTTACACCCTAGTTTACTAAGTCTATTCCCTCAACATTTTCACCCGTCTTTATTTTAAAACCATAATTTCAAAATTCCTAGTTTACACCCTAGTTTCCTTAGTCTATTCGCTCAACATTGTCATCCCTCTTTATTTTAAAACCATAAATTTTAAAATTCCTACTTTACAGACATGTAGGTGTTAATGAAACATGGATGTCCTGCTTCTATAAGCTTGGTTTCCTCATCATTGGGAATGCATAGCCTGCGATTATAATACATAATGCCATCATCCAGGCTGTATTCTTGAACTCTGTTCAACTCCTGTGGAGTTTTGCTTTCCTGCATAAGTAGGGTAGCAATAGGGCCAAAGAATCTATCCTGCATGATCTTCTCTCTTGCTTCAATAATCAAAAGATTTGATACTACAGTAATTGCAAGCAAGGAGGCTTTTCTGCTGAGGGCATCTACTACCACATTTTCTTGGCCTAGGCGGTACTTGATTTCAAAATCAAACTCCTGTAAGGTCTACATCCACCTTCTTTGGCGCATGTTGAGGTCCTTCTGAGTGAAGATCCACTTTAAGCTCTGATGATCTGTCTCATCAAAGTGAATCTTTTTCTGAGTAGGTAATGTCTCCATAACTTTAAGGCATAGACTACTGAAAGTAATTCCAGGTCGTGGTGGATAGCATATTTCCTCTCATGCGTTCTGAGCTTTCGGGATTCATAGGCCACTGCATGACCTTCCTGCAGCATGAGTGCACCTCCCAGGGCAAAACCACTTGCATCAGCTACTACCTCAAAGGGTAGAGAGAAATTTGGCAGCTTCAGAACGGGACTGGATACCAAGGCGGTCTTCAGCTTATCAAAAGCACTCTGGCACTTGTTGGCAGACCACTGAAATGGGGTATTCTTTTTGAGAAGGTTAGTCAGGGGGAAAGCTATGAGAGCATACTTTGGTATAAAAATCCTATACCAACCAGTCAATCCCAAGAATCCTTTGACTTCTTTTATTGTCTTTGGTTCAGGCCAATCTATGACTGCTTGGACTTTTGTGGAATCTGGAGAAATTCCATCTTTGGATACCAGAAAGCCCAAGTATTCAACATGGTCCGCAAAGAAAGTGCATTTGCTCTTTTTGGCAAAGAGTTGGTGCTTCCTTAGAATCTCCAGAACTTTTCGGACATGAGTCTCATGGTGACAGTTTTACTAAAAAGCAAGTGCTAATGATGATAATAGTGTCACTTGGTGTTGGTTTTTAAATGTTTGAGTAGTGTCACATTTTTGTGACAAAGCGACAAACCGAAGTTTTTTTTAAAAAACCCCATTATGATGCATGGGGTGTGATGCTTGACCTCCCGTTTTCTTGTAGTGTCTTCATGAGGAAAAGCCTTTATGCATAAGCTCTTTATGAACTTATGCATAGAGCTATTATGTATATGCTCTTATGGATACGCATAAAGCCTATGTGTGAACATCTTTATGCATAAGCTTTGTTCACTTTAATGTGTAAAGATTGTTATATCAAGTTCAACACTTTCGTGACACAATTATGAACCTTGAGTTTTATGAATATGCACACTTGGAGTGACATTGAGCCTATGATGTCACAATGTTGTAGTGTAAAAGAACAAAACGCTAATCGGATCATAAGACGCCTATTGCACCTGCATTTATGCAAGCAAGAGGTGGAGGTGGGTGGAGGCAACAAAGCATTAAGAATATAATGCACAAAATCTCTTTTCCTTAGAAATTTCGTATGAATCAGGAGACACTAAAACACGTAATATTTCCAAGTTTACTTTTTCCTAGGAGTAATTTCACCATTGCTTACAATATGCCTGTAACATCAACGTATGACACAAAAGACAAAGAGTGACAAATGCAAAGCGGTATGCAGATACCATGAATATGTGACGCCAAGGAAGTGCTTGATGAGTTTCCCCTATAGTATATACATAATACCACCATACATAAACTTGCCCAAATCCATGCCACCAGGTCTAAATTGAGAACTTAATGGCATGCCTCTATATCTCCACCTTGCAGGCCCAGAACCTTCACACGAGAGGTGAATTTAAAAGCTTGGAAGTTGGAGGCACGAACAAGTGACAAGTAGGGACACTCTGGTATAGAGCATTTTCATGAGTTGAAGGTGCAGAAAACGCACGTGAGAAAGAGATAAGAGCACATGATGGTTGTACTATCCGGTATGTGCAAGGCCTAGAAGAGTTGGTCAAGTCAGTTCTCAAAAAAAATGTTTTTTTCAACCCTTAAAATTAAAGACAATGCTTAGGCTTAACCATGATTTAGACTTGAAAATCACTAAAAATCATACAAAGACCAAGATCTAATGACAAAAGTGTTTTTTTATTCGAGTCTCAGAACGAGCTTGCTCGCTTACGACCTCGTCTCGAAAAACAAAACAAACAAACTAAAATGTACAAATTTCATCCTTCAAAATTAAAGGTAACGATAGAATTCCAACCTGGATTTCAAAATTTCAACCCGGATAATTATACTACGAACCCCAAACTTAACGCATAAGGTTTAGGGGCCCGCTAGTTCGTGCAGAAGGGCTTGGAGTTTTGTGTGCGATGACCCTCCGACCTGTAAGGTTCTCTCACTAGCTTCTCTGAGCCGTGCGGCATTCTTTCTCGCTATGTTTCCTTCTTCACATTCCATCAATCCTCTAATAACTCGTTCCACTTCGCCTCTGGTAACCACGCCACCACCAAATTTGAGTCCAGGCTGAAACCTCAGCCCGATCTTCCACTCTTCTGCGATGTATTTGGCGTTGAGGTATTGGTCTGCAAAGTAGGGCCAACAAAGCATGGGGACCCCTGTGGCGACGGCTTCCATGGTGGAGTTCCAGCCGCAGTGGGTGAGGAAGCCGGCTACGGCAGGGTGCGAGAGGACGCGGAGCTGCGGAGCCCATCGAATGAAGTACCCGCAATCCTTATAATAGCCGTTGAAGCAACACTCACCGAAGCCCTCAACAAGATCCGGCCGTAACGCCCATAAGAACCGCTTCTTGCTGGCCTCCAAACCCCCGAGAACCTCCTCAAACTGCAGCCTAGACAGGACGGTGATTGTGCCGAAGGATATGTAGATGACGGACTTCGCCGGCTGTCGATCGAGCCAATCCGCGTAGTGAGTCTCTTCTGGCCACAGGCTGGTCGTGCTCTCATTCACCAACTCGCCGACCAGCGGGCCCACGCCGTAGACAGGCACGTTCACGCGCGAGCGCATCGCTTCAAAGGCATGACCCTCCAGTTCGTCGAAGCTATTGACGACAATGGCACGGGCTCTCTCGTATGCTATACGGCACTCGCGTACCCCTACGCTGTACATGTACTCCGTGTCATCTACTACATGTGCGTACATTGGGAGGTCTACGTTTCGCAGAGGGGGCAGGCCGGGAAGGTTTCCGTGAAACAGACCGCTCGGCAGCTGGGAGCTGGCGTTTATTACTGCAAACAACATTTAGCGAACCGTAGTTAGCACTAAATACGTGAGTTAACAAGCAATCGAATATGTGCAGGGTTTACCGTCTTTCATAGGGATTAGCCCGTCTAGCACGTAGAAGCATAGCAGGTTTCTGCTCTGACTGGAGGGGAAGAGCGCCACCCATGGCAAGTTGAACTTATCGGCCACCTTGTGTGTAGGACTCGCTGTGAAGACATCCGAAAGCAAGCAAGTGACCGGCGAGCCTTCGTTAGAAAGACGCTCCACCAGCTGCTCCAGCGCTGCAGTGAGGCCTTCCACAGCTTGGAAGAAATTTTGAAAGGAGAACCGGAAATCGTTGGCCATGTCCAGCCCCGCGATGGGGATGTGAGCTCTTCGGATATCCAACCCCTCTGAGCTTGTAGATCTACTCATGCTGACTTTGGTCATTCGGTCGTGAATAGGCTCTACGTTGGCAAAGGTTACGATGAAGCCTTCGGAGGCCAATATTTTGCACAGGCGCATGAGTGGGTTAATATGGCCTTGGGCCGGCAAAGGAATTGCAAGGACATGGGGTTTCGCCATGGCCATAGCTGAAAGGAAAGGAGTTCCGAGCAATATATAAAATGTAGCTACGGGTAGAGCACAGGGCTTGCAGAAGGGTCTTAGCCTCGTGGGTAAGATATAATAGCTACTGATTGCGTGGTTGAACATACCAGTCTTCTCAAAGTAGCAGAGTCCCAAACGGAGTTCTTTCCTCTGTAGCCACGCCTCTCGAGACTCGCAC
This sequence comes from Cibotium barometz, assembly GCF_041138505.1. Lineage (NCBI taxonomy): Eukaryota > Viridiplantae > Streptophyta > Polypodiopsida > Cyatheales > Cibotiaceae > Cibotium > Cibotium barometz. Next base: position 63,360,887 of record NC_141047.1, read on the forward strand.
TGATTAGACTCGCACTGATTGGAGCCTGTGTGCATTCCCATGCCGATCGCCGCCCGCTTTTTACAGATTGTGGGAGGGAAACTCGTTGTTAGAACTTTATTAAATTTCGGCGAGAAACACCGGTTTATATACCACCGGACTCCAGTTACAAGGAACCGTAGCGAGCGTGGATCGAACTCGTTTGTTAGAACTTTAGATAATAGAGCCGGTGAACTTCATTATGTCCTTCAAAGCGGACAGAGGTTAAGCACGTTGACTTCTCGTCATTTTGAACTCGTGGGAATAGCAGGGGGCAAGCACACGTATAAATGACCGCGTGCCCGAATCTCACATGACACGTTCAAATGACGGTGTCCTGGAATTCTCAGGTTTTAAAAATATCTACAAGACTACAACATCTTACGTTCGGTGGAGCCACTACGCACTCCTGTTGGGCATATCTTTTTTTTTTTCCATAAGCGCGGTGAATTGAATTAGAATAGAACAAAAATTACATCGGCTTGATTGGTTGTATCCTAGTCATATGGATTCACCCTTGTCTGGTACTATGGTTTCTCCCTAGTTGGGCATATCTTGTAATTGTAAGTAACTATCTTGTAATTATTCATACATTCCATCACTTCAACACTTGAAAGTGAGATGAATGCTTAAATATCATGAGTGTTTGGGTAATATATCATGCTAATACAATTCAGTGCTCACATAAACCGGTTCGTAGCATAATTTTCTCGCCTGAAATTTAGAAATCTCGGTTGAAATTCGGCATTGCCTTTGATTTTAAGGGTGGAAATTCACACATTTTAGTTATTAAATCCCGGCATTTGTACGATTTGTAGTGATTGTCAAGTCTAAATCCCGGTTAAGCTATGCATTGCCTTTAATTTTAAGGGTTTAAAAAAACATTTTTTTCGAGCAGGGATACAATTCACTTGTGATGTGTTAGTGAATTTGTTGAAGAGAATGCCACATTTGGATTGGTGATTGCTAAAATGAACAGCATGTTCCTACTCAAATTTAGGATATAATGATCATATAAAAATTGTGTAGTAGAACCTTCTTTAGAAAGAAATAGAATCATACATATGCCTTTGTGAGGGAATTCCTTGTTATCATCTCCAGAGGACAAATGTTAACCTGATAGTTTACGAGCACACAAATATCTTTCTCGAGGTTGAGATCACTAGCCGCCGTGAGAAACTATACTATTGTGGTGCAAATGGACAAGGTAACCTGACCACTAGATATTATACTATTAGGGTGCATTTCGACAAGGCCTAGTGTAATCGACTAGGTACTAGGAGAACCCCTTTCTCACTCTTCTAATTGACACATAGAAGAGCTAGTGCTGGATGATGGTGTGATATGTCAATACTTTGACTCTGCTAATTAATCATGGTCCTACCTGTTCACACTCATCTTTGCACCTAAACTAAAAAGTGGCATCTCCACCCTCAGAGATTTGGATACTAGTGCTCACTTATCTCTATAGGAGCCTACGGGGAGCTTATGTTTTTGTGTCTTCCTAAACTAGTGTCCACCATTGGAGAATTTGGATACTAGTGCTCACTTACCACTATAGAAGCTACAAGGAGCCTCCTACATTCTTGTGTCTTTCACTTGCGAGCTTATATGTCAATGGTCAAGGCTCAAGGCCCGAGGTCCGAGACTTCCTCAAGATCCCATGATATCATTTTTATCTCTTCCTCATAGCTTCCTCTAAATGCAATGAAGCCATAGTCTTCCCAATATCTACTCCTCTTGAAGCTCCTAAAGATATCCATAATAAGAGGGATGTCTCTCCCAATAGGTCTCATACAACTTCTCTCAACTCCTACTTCCTTACTCAACCTTCAACTCCCATAGCTCACAAGCACCATTATTTCTTGTGTCTCCACTCCCTCAAGGGGAGGGAGGGTCACAAGCACCATTATTTCTTGTGTCTCCACTCCCTCAAGGGGAGGGAGGGTCACAAGCACCATTATTTCTTGTGTCTCCACTCCCTCAAGTGGAGGGTCACAAGTTATTATGTGAATATATCATGTGCATTCGAGAGAAGGACATATTTTAAAGATAAGATTTACATAATTACATCTACATATTGGATTTATCAAAGGATCTTCAATTTATATACATGTTTAGGGCTCTTTAATTATTATGAAATCTATGTAGTGTATTAGATAAAGTGTATTTTTTCATGAAATCCCTATCATGTGCTCGAAACCTTTCAATCCATGATTCTACTACCCCTTTCATTTAAGTTTGTGTCTCCACTCCCTCAAGGGGAGGGAGGGGAGGGAGGGTCACAAGTTATTATGTGAATATATCATGTGCATTCGAGAGAAGGACATATTTTAAAGACAAGATTTACATAATTACATCTACATATTGGATTTATCAAATTATCTTCAATTTATATACATGTTTAGGGCTCTTTAATTATTATGAAATCTATGTAGTGTATTAGATAAAGTATATTTTTTCATGAAATCCCTATCATGTGCTCGAAACCTTTCAATCCATGATTCTACTACCCCTTTCATTTAAGTTTTTGTTGGAACTTTTCCCCTTTCTTTCCCTTCCAATTTATTTTCCCCTTCAACTTTTATACCCCCTTTACTAACAAGTGCTTTCTCTGGTTCGCGTATATAGACGCGTTTATAAACGCGCTACAGAATATTTTTTAAATTTTGTGTGCTTAATGCTGTGTATGTTGTGTATGCTATGTAGTTACAGGAATCCCATTTCCACATTATGTAATTCAATTCAGCCAACCGCATTTTAATTAGCACTCTTGTAAGCACGTCTATAGCCGACATTAATTACAATTCCAAATAAAACATTACAACTCCAAAACGTTTAGTTACAAGGCATTAATTGATAGCTCAAAAAGTGCTTGTATGTACATATAGCACGAAGCTAAGCCACGTCCTGTGGCTTCAAGTACCAAAAATAAGAGGAGTGTATATACAAGAGGCATGAAGCCAAGCCAGTGGCTAAGTACAAAAAAGAGTAGCTAGCACTACTCCTCGCTCCCTTCTCTGCCTCCTTCTTCCTCGTCTTCTTCCTCATCTTCTTGTGCAGGGTCTTGTAAACAAGGGACAACATATATCAATGTATGAAAAATCAAATCTTTATTTATAATATTGACATTATTTAATTACTTTCAAATACCTCGGCGGGGGACTCTCCAGTAGCCCGGATATACTGCTCCTCAGTAATCAACCCGTCATTATAGAAGTGCCTCCATGTATCTCCTCTGCGATGGTGGCGGTGGTAGGCTATCTCGACAAACCTGCCCACGATATCAAGCTGCAAGATGACACAATTTGCGGAGGGGTTAGTACAAAGAAACAACCTCCTAATAAACTACATAAACAATATAATTTGAGATCGATACTTACAAACTGGGCCTCCCATGATTTAACACCCCCCTGCTCCAAAATGCACGCTTCCATATTGCTCCATTTGGATCCTTCGTGCCTCCACGTGCTTTAGACTGGGTTCCTCCTTCGCTGACTTCATTGCTTTCTTCCAGTCACGCTTGTGAGCGGTGTGGGGCGGGCCCCTTGGTGGTTGACCTCCCTGGAGCCTGGCAAGCTCCACTAGTGCATGCCTCTTAAGCAAAGATCTTTTATTGCTAAGTATCGAAACAATCTTTGACTTGGCCCATTTAACTGTAAACTGAACATTGGGGAGGTTAGGATACCTAGAGCGAACAGCAGTGAGGGTCTCATCAGCCAACCTCTTTGGTTGATCTTTGTAGTGAATAAAGCAATCTTTGTAATTGTTAGCAATTACAGAGCGCATGAAGGCCATGATGTCCTTCCCCCGTGCATCCATCAAGATGCCTCCTGTCTGAGTGATGTCATAGTAGATCGTACCATCACCCGGAGGCACGTCTAAATCATCTGAATCATTCTCGTCCCTCACCACCACCCCTCCCAAAGCACTGTGCCATGCATCCCCCATCGCTCTCCCTGCTACTACGCCTGCTACTACTGTGTCATGTCAAGCTAGTACACTGGCCACCTGTAGCTGGAGAACCAAGTCTCGACTGCACGGGAGTACGCCTGCTACTGTGTCGTGTGTCGAGCTAGTACACTGGCCACCTGTAGTAGCTGGAGAACCAAGTCTCGACTGCACGGGAGTACGTTGACAGCTCTGCGAGGCAGAAGGGCCTCCTGACGGCATGGGGGAAGGGGCATAGGACGGCATGGGGGAAGGGTCGGCTGGGCTGTGTTGACTCCACTGGGGTAATCTCAAAAGGTGTGGGATTGGGGTGGTTTGGAGTCTGTAGTGCCGACTCCTGGGGGGTGTTTAGAGTATAACTCATGTAGCCGTATAACTCCCCAGGACTGGGAGGGTGCCCCTAAAGTTTATATAAGTCCCGAAAGATGGTCTCCCAAAGATCAGGTGAGCCTGAAGAGCTTCTTGGCCACATGATGAACTGGAAAAAAGAAAAAAAGAAGATTACTGATGAACTGAGAAGAGAAAAAGAAGAGAAAAAGAGAGAAAAAGAGAGAAGAAAAGAGAGTAGAAAAGGCATACATAGCGGGGATAAAAGAGAGGAGAAAAGAGAGTAGAAAAGGCATGCATTCGTACTCCCACTGGATGCATGAGGTGTTTGAAGGGGGCCTTTACAAAGAGCAAGAAAAGAAGAGAAAAAGAGAGAAAAAGAGAGAAGAAAAGAGAGTAGAAAAGGCATGCATAGCGGGGATAAAAGAGTGGAGAAAAGAGAGTAGAAAAGGCATGCATTCGTACTCCCACTGGATGCATGAGGTGTTTGAAGGGGGCCTTTACAAAGAGCAAGAAAAGAGGTGTAGAGCAATTATATGGCTTGAAATCTCATGATTGGCACAAGATGCTCCAAGTAAGTATTTTATGTGCATAATATCTTTTCCCTTTCAAATTTGTGAGTGTATTAGAAGCAACTAATCAACCATTCCTCGTGTGTTTAGTTCATACTACCTACTAGCATTTCTCGTAGTGCATCAAAGAACGTGAAAGATTGTATTCACAAGATGGACGAGCTTGTGAGGTACTTTACATGATACCAAATGTGATGCGTATCAATGCTCCATGCAAGGTGTTCATATTGCTAATATGGTGTACTTTTTTATTTCTAGGTATGTGAGCTCTAAGGAAATAGATCCCACCACGCTTGAGAATGCTCGAGTTATGTCAGTGGAGGTGGTTTGTTTAGTGGAGGAGACATTTCCACGTTCTATTCTCACAAGCCAACTACGTCTCAAAGTGCATTTGGTGGATGAGATTGCTATATGCGGTACTATACATGCACGATGGTTGTTCTTCCTTGAGCGCTTCATGAAGACCTTGAAGGGTTTCGTGAGACAAAATGCAAGACCCGGAGGTAGCATGGCCGAGGGTTGGTTGGTACAAGAGTCACTTGTATATATTTCTGAGTTTCTTGTTGATGTGGACAGCTCTCTCCCACGACTATGGAGAGATCATGAAGACCTAAGGATGACCTCTATTGTGCCTCAAGGGAAAGGATGCAACAAAGTAATAGACACGGAGTTGCTTAATAATATCAAGCTCTATTGCGTGCTTAATAGTGATGTGATGAAAAGATGGGTGACAAGATACGAGGATGTAAAGGCAAGAAGACAAGAAGAAAGGGCCCTCTTTCGTACACACCACGGATCTCGTGTGCCATACCCTCAGTATCTAAGAGCACTTCCAAAGGATATTCATGTGGATTGGCTACTTGACGAAATGGAGAAAGCAGAGAAAGACGAGGGGATGCATATCACAATGGAAGAATGGGAGTATGCTAGTAGGGGATGCATGAGCAAGGTCGGTATATAGAATGTTATGCATAAGTTAGGAGCTTTCAATAATTTAGATTGCTTATTTAATTGATTTTGTCTTGGTGTAGTGCACTATGTTCAATGCTATATGGTGTCAGGGCAAGCATTTTCAAACACAACGGATTGATGATAAGAGAAACACACAAGATTGTGGCGTCATTGCTAGCTTTGAGGGAGCCAATGGAGCCATGGATGATTATTGTGGCATAATCCAAGATATTATTAAGCTTGACTTTCGACGCTTCTTTGTGTATGTTTTGGATGTAAAGTGGTTTAAGGACGTGGTGGAAAAAGGCCCTAATGCAACAATCAAATGCCATGCAAGTGGCTTTGTAACTATTGACTCCACAAAGTTTTGGCAAAGTAAGAAGGACACACTAGTACTACCGCAACAATGTGAACAGGTACTGTACACACATATAAAAATACTCACTTTTAAATATTTGATACCTTCGATGCAAGGAAAATAACATGATTGTATTTGTGTTTGAATTAGGTTGTCTATCAACCAATGGTCGATAATAACAGATGGTGGCATGTCATACCTATTATGCCATGTTCCAAAGTGATGTATAGTACATTTACGAATATGGAGTGTATGGAGGATGACAATGGCCATGGAGGTGATGATGACCGTGATACGAGAGAGGAGGATGATCATGAGATAGGAGATATAGATATTGAGGCCATACCCATGAGGACGAGCCTACCATTGGTGATGCTGATTTCGATGAGCACATGAGTAGCACAAGTAGTAGTGGGTTGAATGTATTTGTAGATCTAAACACTTGTTTGGATTTTGAAGTAAATAGTTTGGCAAGGGTTGATCTCATTGAGGATGAGATTGAACCGTAGCCCATCATTGATATTGGCTAAACTATTTTACATATTGTCTCATTCTCCTCACCTCACTTAATTTTTGTATATGTGGGTTTGCAAAAAAGCATTGATGTTTTTGTTAAAATTATGTGCTTTGGTAATCATGGGCAGTTTTTGGAAAGCAGTGATGTACATTTTTGGAAAGCAGTGATAAGTGGTTGTGGGCTAAGGATGTAACCCACCTTGAACACACCAAAAAGAGAGAGATATTTTCTTGTTTATTTTCTCATTTGTAGATTTGATTAGGGTTTTATGTATTTTATTTTTTCATTTTGTAAAATCAACAAACTCATTATCTTAAGGAGAGATACTTCCTTGTTCTCAACGTTCAAATGGAAGGATTGAAGGTTTTTTGAACCTCTCCATGGAGTAAGCAAGTGAAGATTTCAGTAACATGAAGGTTTTAGAGTCTATACCCTCAAAGAAGCTACCAAGAAGACATTTTTTCCTGAAGAAAAGTTGGTCTTGTGTTTGTTTGCCTCATAAAGAGTTGGTTGAGAATAGATTATGCTCACCATAAAGGGATTCTATTTAATGGAATGTGTGATTCCCCCATCGTTCTTTGCATTTGGCAAAGAATGTGAAGAGGTGGAAACTTGTCCAAGCAAGTGATAATTGGTTGTGGGCTAAGGATGTGACCCACCTTGAGCACACTAAAAAGAGAGTTGTGCTAGTTAAGTTTGCTCATGAAAGATAAGCAACATTGTGTGAAGGCCATTAAAGGCTTTCATGTTGATTATGCACCTATTGGTTTTCTCTAGAGAAACATTTTGAAAGAGATGCACCCTTGTTACATAACGACATGCAAGTTTGGAGTGCTAGTTGATGCAAGAAGATTCAGGTAAGTTATAGAACAAGAGTATGCGTGTGATGAGCTCTAGTTGATGCAAGAAGGTTGTGGCAAGTTAGAGAACAAGAGTACTATGCATCATATAAGCCAGTAAAAAATTCAAATGTCTAGAGAATGAGTTGTGAGCTTGGCCACAACCCATAGTAGAAATAAAGCACCTTTGCTACAAGGTCCACCTAGAATGGAAAGAAGAGGAGATAGTTTTACAAAAGTAGAGGAAAGACAATTGTAGGGCTTCCAGATCTCATGGTGACAAGCAACACGAGGCATGCTAGAGGGCCGGTCATCTAGCAAGAAGTAGCCATGTTTTTCTTTCTACAAAGAAGGAGAGAGAAGAGGTAGCCATGTTGATCTTTCTATAAAAAAGAAGAGAATATCTTGCTTCAGTATAGATCTGTAGTTCTTCAAATGGGATCATGGGTTTTATTAGCAAAGTAAGAAGGTGGAGCTCTAATTCAAGGATTGGAGCATGCCATAATTTAGTAAGTGTTTTTTCATTCAAAAGTGTGGGCTTAGTGGCATGCAATTACAAAAGGTGATAAAGTAAGAGTACAAGATGAGATTTGAACCCATGTCGGCAATAGTGGGTGTTAAAGCAAATGCATAGGCATTGAAGCCTGGGAAGGGAGTAGAAGCACAAGCAACAAACACATAGACATCAATTGTCAATCCGTGCTAAGAATAGTCTAACAATGGTAGCAAGGGTGACTGGTAATGGTAGAGTCCGAAGCAGTCAAAGAGAGACAAGGATGACTGGTAATGGCAAAGTCCCGACTAGTAATGGCAGAGTCCCGAGTAGTCAAAGAGCAGCAATAGCAAACGATTAAATAGACGGCCACCTAGTAGGATGTCCACATATAAAATGTCGTTAAGACAGTGACCTCAATAGAGAAATCGTTAGCAGCAGTAGAGTGGAGTTTAGTTGTACAGACCTCATCAGCACGATGAAAAGGAGAAGTGCATGCCACAATCACAGTAAGGGCTTGAGAAAAATAGAGTGACAAAGTCTTGAGTAGCATCAATCTCCTCAAAAAAGAAACATCAAGAATTAAACAATAGTAGGTGCACAAGGAGAAGTGGCAAGAAGAAGCAACATGCACCTCCCAACTCATCATTAATGGTGCCATACACTAGCAAACAAAAGACAAATTCAAAAGGGATGGATAAGGAAACCCTAATCATTTGTGTAAGGTGTAAATAAATCTGAGCATAATCCCCCATTATGCTCTAAAGCACTTGTGCAGACATATATGAAAAAGGGCTCTAATGCACGTAATGAAACAATTATGTACATATGCAATGTGCCCACAATCGTTTGCACCCCAGTTGCATCTGTGATGAAGTATGGATAAGATAATCGTTTAAATACCTCATTATTGAATCCAATGAAACCATATCACACACATTTCACATGAGTTCTGTTGAAAAATGTGGTGCCATGGAGCACAAGGAAGGTAGGGAGTGAGTCACATGAGCAAGAGAAGAAGCAAAAACATCAGAGGAAGAGCATTAGTCTAAGGTTCTATTGTCAAAGGTTGTTTTGGAAGGTCATTAGTGGTGAAAGATGAAGTCAAAGATAAAAAAGGTAGCACATTGAAGGCACAAGGGGTCACATGATATGTGTGCATTTATTGACACATGGTTGGCACTAGAGTGCACTCTCCATGAGGGCTATATAATGATATTTGGATCGAGCTAATGAGAGGAGATTTGTGTGGTTTTCAAGTCTTCCATCTTCATTGTTATTATTCTTTCCTTTAGTGTATTTAATCTCTTCATTAACTTAATCTTTGAATCATGAAGGCCTTCACTTGCTATGAGCCGCCCTACTAGGTCCATGTTCTTAACATGGTATCAGATCGTGGTTGGGCTAGCTCATTGGCAAGTAATTAAGTTTAATGCTCCACAACACAAATGTTGTGTGTCTCAAGCTCTAAGTACAAGCTTGGGGTAACTGAAAGCAACAATGCGGCAAGCTCTCCATCGTCACAACGGCACGTTTAAGAACATAGGAAAGAGGGGCACCATCTGAAAAGCAAGTCGACCAGTCTCATAGCAGCAACTGGCCATAGGCAAGTTCCTACGGCAACAAGGAGAGCGCAAGTCGCTTACAGCAGCAACTGGCAGGTCATAGGCAAGTTCCTGCGGCCATCCTCAGGTCAATGCCAGCACTAGGTTCCTGAGCCGAAGAAGACTAGGCATCAATAGCAGCACAGCCGCGTTGTAGTTGGGGAAGCGTTGCAATTAAAGGAACAAGAAGGTGACGACGAGGAGCAACAACAGCCGCGTTTCTTTTTATCACTGTTTATCTTGTGCAGAGAAAAGGGCTCCTCGGCCCCCTCTTCTTCTTTTGCAACAAAAAAATTTGCTCGGAGGACAGGAGAAAAATAGTTATATTAGTATATTCTAGAGAAGGGGAGAAAAAGCAGAAAGCTAGTAAGCAATGGCGTTCCACCAGTGCAGAGCAGTGCCTTCGCATAAAGGCAGCATATAGTAGCACAAGCAGGAGCAGATTTGCAGCAAAACTGGCATCAGCATTAAAGGAGCACTTCAGCACACAAGTCGCCCCCCCCCCTTTTTTCTGCAACAGAAATCTTGTTTCAATTTTGGGATTTGCATGTCCATTATCATCAATTGAGCAGGTACAGGTCCTCATGGCTCAGATTTGAGCACAATTGGTAACATTGGGTGACATTGGTCACATTCCAGTCCAAAGCCTCGTGCTAGGGCGATTGACAAAGCTTTGGAACCCATTCCAAGTAAAGATATGAGAGCTTTTGAAATTCTTAATATCCCTCCAGCAAGACAACCCAAACAGTCAGTTGTTATTGAAGATATTTCTCATACTTATGGTACAAGAAAAGCTCAAGATATCAAAGAAGAAGTGGAGAAAGAGAGAGAGCAGGAGAAGATTACAGAGGATGCCATTCTTTCTCAGCAAGCTGAAATTCTCCATGCATCCAATTCAGAGCTTTATCAGAATGTAACAGGTCAAATGATAGTTGATGTGTCCATGCATGGAGAGGATGAGGTTTATTGTGACATTGCCCCTGAAGACACAAGTATGCTTGTGAATCACAATATTAAGATATCTGACACAGTCCTCTTCATCTGTCTGAGGTTTGTGTGGATTTGCATTTGTTTTTTTGATGAATTTCTCAGATTCCATATTTTGTTGACATGTTTTGTTTATGTCTCCAGATGTCTTATGAGGGATCTTCATGACTCAATGGCTGTGCAAGTGACCATTCTTGATCCCCTTGTTACATAATGCCTCTTCAATAGGCAAGGGAATCTTGCAAGTTTTCTCAAAAACTTTGATATGTTGACCTGCAATTACATTCTATACCCTTATGTTGAAGTGTAAGACTCACACTCAATTATCTTTTGTCTATAATAGACATTACAATATTCACAACTAATTGCAGTATTCATCTTATCACAGAGGCCATTGGAGTCTTATAATCTTCAATCTATTGGATAGAGATGTTATCTTTATGAATTCTTTAGCATCCATTCACGGGAGAAGTAAAATGTAAGAATCAACTTTTCCATGGTTTATGTTCTAGAACAATATTTTGTATGTTTTCAATTATTTGGTTGACCCTCAATATTTTATGCTTGCAGTGCTGCCAAACTTATCTTGAGTTTTCTAGGTTCTACCTATGTAGACTACAAACTTGAAGATTTTAGGTACTACAATCAGGAAGTTCCTTTGCAGAAAGACTCAACATCTTGTGGATGGATGGTGCTTGCTAATGCTTGGAGATATCTTGAGTCAAGATTTAGAATGACAACACTTACTATAAGTTCATGAATGAAAACCATTGACTGATTTAGTGAATACATTTAGTGACCTATTTTTTTATTTTTTTATTTTCTTATTTTCTTATTTTCTTTTGTCTAAGTTGCATGAATATCGAGATTCTTGGGTAAGTTGGGTAAGGGAGAAGGCAGTGTCTATGGTTTTGAACAGATCTATCAATCCAATTGATCCTGATTCCCCCTTTCCACCTAATAAAGGAGCCAAGAATACAACTTCAAAGAAAAGGAAAAGAGAGGAGAAGGAAAGCAGTGTCAAGAATGGCTCATCCAAAAAGAAAAAGACCTCTGCCAAAGAGAAGAAGAAAAGAAAGAAGAGCCCTACTAAGAGTAGATCTTCCAAGGGGAGAAAGAACCATTCTAAAGAGAAGACCCATTCTAAAGGAAAGATCCCTCAGGCTACAGAGAAGAGCCCTACCCCTCTTGCTAAAGAGAAGAGCCCTACCCCTCTTGCTAAAGAGAAGAGCCGTAGCCCTCTTGCTAAAGAGAAGACCCCTAGCCCTCCTGCCAAAGAGATGAGCTCTTCACCAGATCAAGAGAAGACTCCTATCAAAGAGAAGACCCCTAGCCCTCCTGCCAAAGAGAAGAGCTCTTCACCAGCTCAAGAGAAGACCCCTATCAAAGAGAAGACCCCTGTCATAGAGAAAACCCCAAGCAAAGAGAAGACCCCTGTCAAAGAGAAGAGTTCTACTAAAGGTCTTCCGTTTCACTCACCAGTGAAATTTAAAATTCAGAAGCGTCGTTCATCCAAAAAAGAAAGTAAGAGGGCAAATGTTGGCTCTCCATTCAATTTCTTTTTCATGTTCCCCAAGAAGACTGCCAAGTCTCCAAGGCCAACCTCCAAAGAACCTTCTCCAAAACCAGACCCCAATGCCAAATCTCCCTCGCCAACACCTAAAGATCTCAGAGAAGAGCCCAACTTACCACCAGTTGAGGAATTCACTCTTAAGTCTTCCTCTCCAACACCTCAAGAGCTCAAACCTCCAGAACTTGAACCTCAATCAGTAAAATTTGATCGAAGCAAACAGAAGAGAGAAAGATTCTCTAAAGAACCAGGGTCATCTCATGCCAAAAGAAAAGTTGATTTTGTTGAGTGATTCCACAAATTGGCTTTTGTTTTATTCATTTTGTCCATATGAACACACCCTTTTTGGGACAATATTATGTACTTAAATTCAGTATCAATAATTTGATATTCAACTGTTAAACCTTGTTCTGTGTTGCGAACAATATGTTGACCATTTTTGTGAAGAAGTCAAGACAAAATTTAGCAGAATACATTGATTACATTATTGGAGAAATCCTTTTCAGCTATACAAACTTGCCCTTGCAAGTGGCTCAAATACAACTTTTTTTGGAGGGGAGACATGTGATGCATGAGGTTACACTCTCCATCCTTGTGCTGACAACAATATCATCTACTTTGAATCTATATGAACAGGTGATGTTTCGTCCAGAAACTCAAGCGACTCTCTTACATGTTGTAGTCTCCAGTTTGATGTTACTATGAGTTTCTTGGGATCTATGAATGGATGGACTATGATGTTAAATTCAAACTCTGGACAATCCTCTTCAGAATCCAAAGGGACCCAACTACCAAGCTTGCTTTTCCATCTCCTATAGTCATAGCCCAAAACTAGGTATTGGCGACATAGTTGGTATGAGATAGATAAAGAATTTGGGCTTACTCTACAACTGATATTGTCCCTAATATGAAAAGTTTCCTTGGTACTCCATCCTTCTCCAAGTACAGTGTCTAGATCAGTCAGAGATAGTCTTCTATTTAGCCACATCGTTCTTGTCCTCTCCAATTCCATTGTATTGAAACATGCCACAAAGACATGTATAGGCAAGAACCATTGAATTTTTATCCTTCTTGAAATCCTTCCAAGAGACATAGCTTTAATATCATCTTTGATTTTGGATTTGAAGCTTGTTATGGTATTTGGATCAGGAACTTCCCATTCCAGTGACATTAATGTGGGAATAGGTATATCATATAATTCTCCATGAACACCTTCTCTTGATGGAACCCTGTATTCTGCAAAATACACAAATATATCCACTGATTTATAAAATGAAGGTGGTTTGTCTGCATACATTACATCTGCAATCCCCTTGTGAATTGCTTTGAATGTGCCACTTAAGCTCTCAACAGGCTGCCACTCCACAGCTGTTTGACGGAAAGATAACTGAAATTAAACAAACAACAAATATATCAGAAGGAGAAATATTGTGTTGTATCAAATAGATAAAGTTTTATTGAATTACAGTAAGAATGGAGAATTGGATGTTCATCCAAGTTCAACACCATGTCTTTGGCCATGTAGACATGTTGAACTTTTGCAAGCCAGCCATTGTCGGTCACTTTGAAGGCAAGAACACGACCTTTCCAATGGGATTTCACTTCATTTCGCTTGGTTCTTTTCACCCTGTGGGCACCTTTGCAAGAGGGAAGCATTGTTACCCAATCATTCACACGAAAAGACATGGGTTTCCAAACACCATCCTCTCTGGTGTTATGAAAATCATAAGAAGTTATATTATGAGAAGGACGACGTGAGGACGCCGTAGAAGCTCACAGATGAGAGAAAAATAGTGAGTCTTTTGAAAGTGCAAAGAAAGGAGAATAAACCATATGCCAAAATGGAGGGAAGGTGGAAAAGGGAATGAGCCATACCAAAATGGAGGGAAGGTGGAAAGTAGACGTTTGAAAAAATTTGGTGATTTGTCATTAATAGCGTTGTTTTCAGAGCCTGAAAAGAGGATTTCGTATCTTCCTGCTTGATTTTTCGAAATATAAAATGGAACAAGATGTCACTATTTTGGACCCAAACTTTAATGTTAGTCATCGTAAACGTCTAAATTAAGCCATTTTAGCCGTTCGCCACTAAAATAGAACCGTTAAGAAGACATTTAGAGAAGACAAGAATGTCATACTTTTGTATACGTGTCAATTCACAATTGGACAATTTCTTAATCCTTAGATTAATAAACAGCTCTTTTCTAGCCGTTTTTGGCCCTAATGTGGTGGCGTGGGCTGGTCCCAAGAGCTAGACATGGCCAAGTAGCCCAACAACCATAGTTAGAAATCAGGACATATCTCTTTTGCTACCATAAGGGATAAGTATTCTACAAAACACCCAACAACAAACATAGAGCAAGTAGGATTCCCACACCTCTTATAGGAGCCCATTATAAAAGCTTCTTCACCACAAGACCAAGTCCCAATTCCTCTCCATTTGGACGAGGAATGAGGAACATGGGGAAGGGTAAAGAGCTAATAACTAGAGTACCTCAAATCCAAGGGATCTGTAAGAGCATTCACATAGTGTGTTCTCAATCTTACAAGCAAGCCTACAACCTTAAAGAAGCGAGGAAGTGCCATTGGAAGAGGCACAAAGCCCAACCCCACAGGGTACGCAAACTTTCCCTTACATTCCACTGCCATTGAAATATGCATAAGACATCCGTAGGATGGCATTTGAAATGGGAAGGAGGGTTGCCACAAACATAGTGTCTAGAGGCTCAGAATTGGGAAAAACAAAGGTAACTCACATCTTAAGCATGGTAACCAAACCTAATGGAACTGGAGATGCCAGAGAAGGTTGATCAAGTTTATGAGGCCATGGGAAGGATTGATGATCCCACTAAGGTCTATTCATTTGGACTTTTCTTTAACACAAAGCAAACCAGTGGTTTAGATCTCTAAACCCACTTGAAAACGCCAGCTATATGAGGTCCTTATGACACACTTTGGTTGTCGTATTCTCACCCACAAACACTGGAATTAACATTGCACAAATCCATAACCTCAAGCAAGAGAGAGAACATAGACTATATAGAACTACATTTCTATAACCAAGTATCTCCACAAGGTGGACTCTAGCACAACCCCCATACTCCTGGTGCAAAAGCAAACACTAGTCCTATGGTCCATTCTACATGCCCCTCAATCGACACGTATTCTAATTCCCATTTATGAAAACCCCTTACCAAGAGGTGTATATACAACATCTCAATCGGTTCCTCCCCATGTAGGGCCACTAAATGCACCTCAATCGCCACTTATTCCAATGCTTGTTTATCAAAACCCCTTACTAAGAGGTATGTATAGACTGTTACCCACCGGTGTCATACCCACCTCTGGTATTACCATCTCAATCAGTTTCGCCCCACACCAGGCCACCATCATGCCAAGTAGCTCCTTGTATTTGTTGTAACCCTAGCCCTCGTCAATGGCGTCATCTTGCCACCGAAGGTCATGATCCCCTCAATGTACATGCTACTCTTTTTTTGTTATTCCCTCTTTCGTCCAAGTCATGCTCATGCAAGGGGGAGGTAGGGTTCAACATTATATTTTCTCTTTTTCTTTCTTTCCTTTACATTTTTCCTTCATTGCCACATTTTCATCCGGAGAGAGAGAGAGAGAGCAAGCAAATGATGCCCACGTAAAGAAGCGACTGGATAAGACATAAAATACCAGAGCAGTAGAATTTACCAAGCGGGCGAAGGAGATGTTTTACAGCAATGTAAGGGGCTACAAAAAGAGAAGGACCCTAAAAAGAAGGCCATAAACAAAGGAAAACCAACACTCAATCAAAAAGAGAAAAAGCAAGTCGGGCACAAAACGAAGGAGATGACAAAGAAGCCATCGAGAAGAACCAAGAAAACCAAAAAAGAAGACATCGGCTTACAATAGACCAAGCAAACACAACCAGCATAAACATAAGATGAACATCGAGATCTCCAATAAGAAGAAGCTGGTCAGACACACAAACAAGGAAGTAAGAAGAAATTGAGAAGGCCAAGGATAAAGCCAAGCACAAAGAAACCAATAAACCCAAAGAGGCCATTAAAAGCCAAAGCAACTACCAAAGCGCAAGCAACCGACAAGGCACCATATGCAAGCAGGAAGGTAGGAGACGCAACCGGCAAGGAACCACATGTAACTAGGAATGTGGAAGACCAGGGAGAAGCAACTGGCAAGCTACTATTATAAGTAACCAACAAGGCACCACAAGGTAGAAGACTCGGGAGAAGCATTATCAGCCAGAAAAAGCCCAAGAAAATAGCCCCGACAAATGTAACACTGGAAGAAGCCTGATAAAGAGAAGACATCATAGCAAAAGCAAGTTTTTCGGTCCATGTCTGGTGAGCGAAGGCCATGGTAGGTAAGCGAAGAAAGGATCTGGCTGCCGGTGGTTCCGTTGTCCGTGTGCTGGCATCGAAAGCTGACGTCAAGGGAGGGTGTTGGAAATATAAAAGCTGCCATCAGCCCTCAACCCTCATATGCAAATATGGCTAAGGTCCTAGAAGGGTATACATATGCTAAAGGTGCACAATAGGTCCTCCATCCCTCCCCCATGATTTTAGGGGGGATGATGGGGATTAATGTGTGGGGGTTCCATTCCATCCCCAGGTTGGATGTTATCGTTGTGTTGTCCAAGTTGCACGTGGTCATTGTGGTGTCCCTTGTATGCCTTGGCTACACGATCCTACAGATGCAATCCTCCATCTTCCCCAATCAAATGGCCATCCAAGCCATAGTCTATGGAGCCTTTCAACCCATGCACCCACACAGAGATCTTCACACATATAGGTTTTCATATCTCCCTCTCCAAGGCACACGACTTGCCTACAACCGTAATAATGAAGTAAGGTAGATGCACCCAAAAGGTCAAAGCAAGCCGCATGCCCAAGGTCTTCATTGTTCAGTAATCCGAGATTTCATCCCCGAGCCATGTAAGCTCTTTTAACGCTTAAAGTTGATAGGCCACCCACGTTTTAAACAGAGGCTCAAAATTGTTCAGCTCTGTTGGTGGCCATGTCCAAGAAGCCATTCCATTCCATCCCCAGGTTGGATGTTATCGTTGTGTTGTCCAAGTTGCACGTGGTCGTTGTGTTGTCCAAGTTGCACGTGGTCATTGTGGTGTCCCTTGTATGCCTTGGCTACACGATCCTACAGATGCAATCCTCCATCTTCCCCAATCAAATGGCCATCCAAGCCATAGTCTATGGAGCCTTTCAACCCATGCACCCACACAGAGATCTTCACACATATAGGTTTTCATATCTCTCTCTCCAAGGCACACGACTTGCCTACAACCGTAATAATCAAGTAAGGTAGATGCACCCAAAAGGTCAAAGCAAGCCGCATGCCTAAGGTTTTCATTGTTCAGTAATCCGAGATTTCATCCCCGAGCCATGTAAGCTCTTTTTACGCTTAAAGTTGATTAGCCACCCACATTTTAAACAGAGGCTCAAAATTGTTTAGCTCTGTTGGTGGCCATGTCCAAGAAGCCATTCCATTCCATCCCCAGGTTGGATGTTATCGTTGTGTTGTCCAAGTTGCACGTGGTCGTTGTGTTGTCCAAGTTGCACGTGGTCATTGTGGTGTCCCTTGTATGCCTTGGCTACACGATCCTACAGATGCAATCCTCCATCTTCCCCAATCAAATGGCCATAGTCTATGGAGCCTTTCAACCCATGCACCCACACAGAGATCTTCACACATATAGGTTTTCATATCTCCCTCTCCAAGGCACACGACTTGCCTACAACCGTAATAATGAAGTAAGGTAGATGCACCCAAAAGGTCAAAGCAAGCCGCATGCCCAAGGTCTTCATTGTTCAGTAATCCGAGATTTCATCCCCGAGCCATGTAAGCTCTTTTAACGCTTAAAGTTGATTAGCCACCCACGTTTTAAACAGAGGCTCAAAATTGTTCAGCTCTGTTGGTGGCCATGTCCAAGAAGCCATTCCATTCCATCCCCAGGTTAGATGTTATCGTTGTGTTGTCCAAGTTGCACGTGGTCGTTGTGTTGTCCAAGTTGCACGTGGTCATTGTGGTGTCCCTTGTATGCCTTGGCTACACGATCCTACAGATGCAATCCTCCATCTTCCCCAATCAAATGGCCATCCAAGCCATAGTCTATGGAGCCTTTCAACCCATGCACCCACACAGAGATCTTCACACATATAGGTTTTCATATCTCCCTCTCCAAGGCACACGACTTGCCTACAACCGTAATAATCAAGTAAGGTAGATGCACCCAAAAGGTCAAAGCAAGCTGCATGCCCAAGGTCTTCATTGTTCAGTAATCCGAGATTTCATCCCCGAGCCATGTAAGCTCTTTTAACGCTTAAAGTTGATTAGCCACCCACGTTTTAAACAGAGGCTCAAAATTGTTCAGCTCTGTTGGTGGCCATGTCCAAGAAGCCATTCCATGCCATCCCCAGGTTGGATGTTATCGTTGTGTTGTCCAAGTTGCACGTGGTCGTTGTGTTGTCCAAGTTGCACGTGGTCATTGTGGTGTCCCTTGTATGCCTTGGCTACACGATCCTACAGATGCAATCCTCCATCTTCCCCAATCAAATGGCCATCCAAGCCATAGTCTATGGAGCCTTTCAACCCATGCACCCACACAGAGATCTTCACACATATAGGTTTTCATATCTCCCTCTCCAAAAGCTTGCGGTTTACTAAGCCCTCTATTGTTAGGGTAAAAAATAAGATGTCTCCATGAATATATAAGTGTAGGTGGATTGGCGATTAGACCTCCTATATAAATCTAAAATTATAGAAAATGGAGTGAATGTTTTCTAAAAATTTCCTAAAATGTCTGACATTGGGCGAATATTTTCTAAAACCCTTTAAAACAACCAAAAATTGGGCGAAAGTTTTAAGAAACATATAAATTTTTTGTGAAAACCCCCAAAAGATAGCCATTTACTCCAACTTCTTGTGGATCAAAGTAGTTGTCATGATGAATTTAACCAATTATAAAAAATATAAAAATTTGAGTGAGTTTGAGTAAGGAAAGCCTATTTTGTAGCCATCTTAATCACAAGCAATTGAGCTATGATAACATAGTCTTAGTCCTACATATACATACCACATCATCATATAGAGGAGAGACCCTTGTCGTCTCAACATGCTCTATCATCATGTAACCTCAACAAGGTTAAAGTTGACTCTCTAATGCCTACATTGTTAAAATTTAAGGGGGAAAGAAAAGTGAGCCATTCATAATGAAAATAGACTTGATTGCATTGTTACAAATGATCTTGTACATAGTGCTTGTATAGCCATGAGAGTTACACTCAATGTGATTGGATAGATTTCAAGAATGACATGACTGCTTATGACATTTAGTGGTGGATTATATCTTTAATCTTAGACTAATTGATATCCTATGCAAAATAATTAAAAAGGCTAGAGATTACAAGTTGGGCCTATTTCCAACAAACCTCCCCTTAAGCCAAACTTATGAAAGACACTCAATACATGGATTTAGCTTATAACTATCCTCCTTGAAACAATGAGATAGAGCCCCCCTTTTTTTATAACAATAGAGTGTATATACTCTTCTCTTACAATAATCAATAGGGAATGGATTTTAAAAAAAGCTTATAATCCAAAAAGGAAGTGTACAAAAGAGTTAAAATGCATAAGAATCATCAAAGTCTTCAATGCCACTTGTTGCTACAAAGTGGCTCTCCTCTACCTCAACAATGTGAGCTTTCTCCTTTTTCTTGTCTTGCTTTTCCTTGAGGTAACACCTACTAGATTGGTGGTTGGTTTTCCCACAATGAGAGCATGGATTGTTGATGAAGTGGTCTTTGGATGGGCTATTCACACACACAAGGACACAAACAATTGGACGTATTCCAACACTCCCCCTCAAGGAATCGACACACTCTAGTCAAGGATTAATCTTAGGCCCATAGCCTAGTTTCTCATGCTAGTAGATGGGTTCCCAAGGGTAGGAACAAACAAGGAATAGGGTACACACTCACTCGGGGGGTGCACCTCAAAAAATGTAAGTCTACCACGTGCGATCATCAGGTGGGATTTTTTTAATCCAAAATATTGGGTAAATTTACAAAAATACAATTACAAGAGGGGTGTTTTAATTGTACTTTGGAAAAAAACCCGTAAGTCTATAAAGAAAAAGGGGTAGTTTTATTAGCTCAAAATTCACAGATAAGGGGTTTTTTAAATACCCCTTGAACGCACGTCGTAGGAGGGGCTTCCATATAGTGCACCCCCCGAGCACACTCATAATACAACACACATAGACAAGACCTCGTTCCTAACAACAAACCCCCCTTAAGGGCTCTCTCTCTTGCTATTGCAAGGATAAATCATATGCTCATGTCATATGTTGTCAAAATGAACCCAGTAGACTCAAAGCTTAAGACTAAAGAACCATAATGGTTAAGTGAATTTGATGATCTATTCCCAGCAGAACTAATTGAAATGCCTCCAAGTTGGGAAGTAGATCATGTGATTGAATTGACCCCCGGAGCTCAGTTGCCCTGCGTACGAACAAAATGCCAGTTCCTGAAGCCATTGAACTTAAGGAACAGCTTAGATAGCTGTTAGAACAAGGGTTTGTAAGACCCAGTGTTTCACCTTAGGGTGCGCCAGTTCTCTTTCAGAAAAAAAAAGATGGAACGCTTAGACTCTGTGTGGACTACAGAGGTCTGAATCTGCTGTGACAGTTAAGAATAAGTATCCTATCCCAATAATTGATGAGCTTCTAGAAAGGCTAAATGGAGCCGAGATCTTCACAAAGATAGATCTCAAATCTGGGTATTACCAGATCAGGATCAATGATCAAGATATACCAAAAACAGCCATCAATACTTGCTATGGGCATTATGAATGTACTGTCATGCCGTTCGGCTTAACTAATGCCCCAGCTACATTCAATCGCCTAATGTAGAACATCCTCAGAGAATACTTGGATGATTTTGTTCTTGTTTTCTTTGATGACATTCTGATTTACTCAAGGAATGCAGATGACCATGAGACTCATGTCTGAAAAGTTCTTGAGATTCTAAGGAAGCACCAACTCTTTGCCAAAAAGAGCAAATTCACTTTCTCTGCCGACCACGTTGAATACTTGGGCTTCCTGGTATCCAAAGATGGAATTTCTCTAGATTCCACAAAGGTCCAAGCAGTCATAGATTGGCCTGAACCAAAGACAGTGAAAGAAGTCAGAGGATTCTTGGGATTGACTGGTTGGTATAGAATTTTTATACCAAAGTATGCTCTCATAGCTTCCCCCTGACTAACCTTCTCAAAAATAATACCCCATTTCAGTGGACTACCAGGTGCCAGACTGCTTTTGATAAGCTGAAGACCGCCTTGGTAACCAGTCCCGTTCGGAAGCTGCCAAATTTCTCTCTACCCTTTGAGGTAGTAACTAATGCAAGTGGTTTTGCCCTAGGAGGTGCACTCATGCAGGAAGTGTTGAGATTCAAGCTTGATGTCAGTGTGAGCCAGCTATGCTATGTGCTGGCATGGTAGGTAGAAACATGTGTGAGACATAAATGACCGCTTGTCCAGCTGGTCATAGTGTGTGGACATTAGCTAGGGTTAGTAGAGTGTGGACACAACTCATAGTGTGTGTGTGTATTTTGGATTATGGCATTATGCTTTGTGTGAGAGTGGAGATGGCTTCCCTCTATGGTTAGGGTTTATAATATACATTAGGGTTTGCTTCTGTGTGTGTGTCTCCTCTCCCTCTACCGTTCTTTCAACATGGTATCAGAGCCTTGTGCTGTTTATTAGGGTTTATGAGTGAGTGAGAGAAGAGGGAGAAGAAGCTGTGAAGAGAAGCTATGAAGCTTGCCATTGGAGCTGTGAAGCTTGGAGCACACCAACTACTATCAGATCTGAGAGCTTGGCCTATCGGGTAAGGTCTTCTAAACATCCTTGAGCGGATTGCAGGTGATACAGGCAAAAATAAATCAATTTAGAGCAACTCAAAGCAAAGCAAATTTTTGGTTTTTGGAAGCTTTCCATTAAAGCTTGAAAGCATTGATGTATGGTGGAAATACATGTAAATCTGGCAAAAGACATATGTATCTGACAATGAGAGATGTATTGGCAACTCCTATGCAAGACCTACTGTGATTTTGGAGCAATTTGAATGCATTTAAATGTGTGAAAAATTCTGGTTTTTGAGCTCTCACAAAACAGAGAAAAGGAGGTGAAGATTTGATGCATTTGGAGCGTGTTTTTGGCAAAAATCCAACCATTAACTGGTTGCACACATACCTAAGTATGTTGGGCACTTGTTTAGCTCATCAATTAGCAACTTAATCACTCCCAAAGGCCCCTACAGCAGGCGGCGCATTCTGCACAAGAAAACAGGGTAGTTTTGTGTTCATTTTGAAGCGAGGAGATCAAAATTCTCATTGGTTGCTTGTTATATTTCACAATTGCTTTAGCAATTGGTTGCTACACACATTGGAGAAGAGGTCTACATGGTTGGTTTGATCAATTATGCCTAATTGAGCTAGGAATGAGCTGATTAAACAGGCTATCCACTGGTTGCAGAGAAACAGAGCAATTTTAATTGAGCAATTAATCTTTGGTCTTAAACAATTGGACAAATTCCTCTTACATGGAGTTGATGGACATCATTGCTAAGATATTGAATGCCTGGTTACTCAATTTAGACAAATATTGAAGAAATTAGAGCCATTTTACAACTGGTTTTTCTGGTTTTTCCCAAAACAGAGAAAGGGGTTTTCAAAAATTGATATGTACACATGTCAGATGGTGTTGATACTCTACATTGAGGTTGTTTAGGTGTCAATGCAAGTTGTACATACTTTATTGCACCACTACATTGTGATTTGGAGCCTTGGAAGGTGCATCAAAACAGGGTATCTCGGACTGCGTGAGCCAGTTCATCTTGGATGCATACAGGTTGATTTTCTACATCAAATTTGAAGATTTGTGGTTACTTTGGAGTATCTGGAACACTCATTGGAGTGTGGTTGAGCTGAGGAAGGCTCGGTTACAGATTTGGACGAGTGCAGAAGGTGCACATTGAGCAAACATGTCAGATAATCCAGTACAAATTGTTGGTGAAAAGCTGGATAGGAAGAACTTCCAGGCATGGAAGTACAGGATAAAAAGTTTCTTGAAAGGAAAAGGATTTTGGAATCTCATTACAAGTGCTGAGCCAGAGCCTGAGCTACCTCGATAACCTACACAGCAGGCAGTAGGTTATTGCTCACAAGCAATGGTCAGAAAGAGCATTCAAAGTGCTGCATTATCTGTCTATATGTATTTCTGATGCTATGCTCATACACATACAGGATGCTGAGAATCCCAAAGATGCATAGGATACTTTGGTCAAGATGTTTGATACAGATACGAGTGCTCCTCGCAAGTCTCAGTTGCGACATCAGATACATAATGTGAAAAGGAATAAAAGGAGCATACATGATTATGTGCAAGAAATCAAGAAGTTTGCAAATGCATTGGCCACAATAAATGCCCCCATGCTGCCTGATGATGATTTGGTGGATATTACCTTGCATGGTCTTGGCAAGGAATACAAATCTTTTGATACATTTATCTCCGTGTGAGTAGTACAGGTTTACTAGACTTTGATGAGTTGGTTTCACTCTTGCTGGTTGAGGAAATCAAACTCAGTGATTCATTTCTGGATGCATCTACTAGCCATGATAATAATAGCAAAAATCAGGCTTTCTACTTGCAGAGAGACTTTAGAGGCAGGGGGAGATTCACATCACGTGGACGTGGTGGTAATGGTCGTGGATGGCAGGACAGGTCACCATAACAGAATTTTCAGCCTTCATATGGTGCTAGAGGTGGTCGTGGATATGCACCTCGCGGCGAGGCAGAGGTAACCCCCGTGGTGGTAGAGGACGTTGGCAAGGCCAACAAAATTCTATGCAAGATGTGGAATGCCATTACTGTGGCAAATATGGTCATATGGCGAGAGATTGTTTCCGCAAACAGAATGATTTGAGAGGGGGTAGAGCACAATGTGGTGGTCATTATGGTGGAAATTATGCACAACATGGTGGAAACTATGCATCAAGCAGTAATGATGGCATTGCAAATCATTTGTTTGCCACATGAAACATGTTGTGGGTTCTATGACGACAAATGCTCAGAATGATGACACATGGTATATGGACTCAGGAGCATCAAACCATATGACATGTCATGGTGAATGGTTTGAGCATATGAAGCCTATGGATGTAAAAGGCTATGTGGAGACAGGTGATGATACCCAGCATGTCATTACACATGTTGGAAGTGTACCATTGGTCATGCACAATGGTCAAACAAAGTCTATGTTAGATGTATTGTATGTGCCTTCTATCACAAAGAGCTTGGCCTCAGTTGGTCAAATGGTGGAACAAGGATTACAGGTTCGTTTCAACGAGCATGGTTGCTTCGTTGAAGATTTCAAACATGGATGTAGAGTCATTGCTAAAGGCAAGAAAGAAGGCAGATTGTTTAAGCTGGATGCTGGAATTCCTGAGCTAAAATCAGCCATGTTCTCCAAAAGTAAAAATGTGGTACAGGACATTGATATGTGGCATAAGACGATTGGACATGTCAATATACAAAGATTAAAGAACATACAAACAAGAGGAATTGTCAGTGGATTGCCTAGATTCAAATATGATGGAAATATGCATGTTTGTGAAGCCTGTCAGTTTGGGAAGCAAGCAAGGTTGAGGTTTCCTAGAGAAGGAAATATGAGTAGCAGGCCACTTGAGATTGTACATAGTGATGTATGGGGTCCTGCAAAAAACCCATCTATCAAAGACAGTCGATACTATGTGACATTTATTGATGATTTCAGCGGGATGACATGGATATACTTTCTCAGAGAGAAGAGTGAAGTGTTGGAAAAGTTCATGGATTTCAAAGCCTTTGCAGAAAAGCAATATGGCTATTGGATTAAATGTTTGAGGATAGATGGAGGTGGGGAATACACCTCAAAAGCTTTTGAGCATTTCTTGAGGAAGCATGGAATAAGAAGACAATTGACTTGCAGGTATACACCTCAGCAGAATGGTGTGGCTGAGAGAAAGAATAGTCATATGTGAAGTGGCTAGGGCGATGCTCAATGAAAAGAGCATGCCAGATTATTATTGGGCAGAAGCATATGCTACTTCAGTGTATATATTGAACAAAACACCTACAGCAGCAGCCATTCATGGAAGCACGCCAGAGATGCGACTTACAGGTTATAGGCCAGACATTGGACACCTCAAAGTTTTTGGATGCATAGCTTATGTACATGTGCCTGATGAAAGAAGAAGGAAGTTGGATCCTAAGGTAGAGAAATGTGTATTTGTTGGATATGCACAGGATCGAAAGGCATACAAATGTTACAACCCACAAACTAGACAAGTGGTCATCTCACGAGATGTGGTGTTTGATGAGCTTGCTAGTTGGTACAAAGCAAAAGATGAGGGTCATTGAGTCGCTTGAGGCTGATGTGCTTGTGAACTTGCCACAAGCAAGTTCTAGTTCTACTTCTATGTCTGGACCAGCAAAGTAGTACTGTACGTCCATGGTCAGGACGTTTGAGGCATGAGAGTGTGAGCACTGGGAGTAGTGCTATGGATAAAGGAAAGAAGAAGGTCGAAGGAATTGGAATCACAGGTTATGAGTCATCTAGTTCAGAGAGTTTGGATGAGGAGCTTGGCATACCTGTTTTACGCACACCTGGTGCTAGGCAGGACAGATATGTGCCACCACATGCTAGAGTTACAGGTGTACAGAGTGACCCGCATGCATTGCGGAGATCCCAGAGAGTCAGATATCCTGATGACAGATTGACATATCGAGATTTTGCTATGCACTATGCATATATGACATCTATGGTGAAGCATGTGGAACCTACATGCTATACAAAGGCTATTGGGTTTTCAGATTTCTACAGCAGATTCTTCACTCTATGTGAAGAAGACAGAGCATGGGATTGTTTTACTCGTCATCTATGTGGATGACTTGATTATCACAGGTGATCATGGTGCAGATGTGATGCATGTCAAGAAAGCTTTGAGTGGGCAATTTGACATGAAAGACCTTGGTGAGTTGAGATACTTTCTTGGAATTGAAGTGGTCAAAGATCATGCAGGTACATGGTTAGTACAGCGCCAATATGCATTGGATATGTTGGCAAAGTATGGCATGACGACAGGGTGTAAGCCTATGAGTACACCTTTGAAGTAGAATGTGAAGTTGCGGGCTGATTATGGTGATGAATTGGATGATCCATTTATGTACAGGAAGATGGTTGGTAGTCTCATTTACATGACTATCACATGCCCGGATTTGAGTTATGCTGTGGGGCTAGTAAGCCAATTTATGCAGAGCCCCAGAAAGCCTCATTTGGATGCAGTGAGACGCATCATGAGATATGTGAAGACCACTACACATTATGGTCTACTTTATGAGAGTGGTACAAGCTTGGACATACATGGCTACACAGATGCTGATTGGGTAGGTAGCTCATATGACAGGAGGTCTACTAGTGGATATGGTTTTACACTTGGAAGTGCTGTGGTGAGTTGGAGTAGCAAGAAGCAACCTACAGTTGCTTTATCCAGTACAGAGGCTGAATACAGGGGTGCAGCCATTGCTACTTGTGAGGCAGTATGGATAAAGAGTCTCTTGGCAGATTTGGGTGAGCCTATTGATGGCAAATTTGTCATTCATTGTGACAACATGAGCAGTATACAGTTGGCCAAGAATCCAGTATTTCATGCGAGGACCAAACACATAGAGGTCCATTATCTTTTTGTCAGAGAGAAGATGGTACAGTTGATCTTCAGTATGTGAAGACTGATGAGCAGGTGGCAGACATCTTTACAAAGCCACTTGGCAAGGAGAAGTTTGAGTACTTGCGTACTATGTTGGGAGTACATGGGATGAGCTTGAGGGGGAGTGTTGAGAGTCTTGATATCCCAAGCTCATCTACATCTTCATCGGCAGTACATCATGAGCTTGAGAGGGGTTGTTGAGATTCAAGCTCGATGTCAATGTGAGCCAGCTATGCTATGTGCTGGCATGTTAGGTAGGAACATGTGTGAGACATAAATGATCGCGTGTCCAGCTGGTCATAGTGTGTGGACATTAGCTAGGGCTAGTAGAGTGTGGACACAACTCATAGTGTGTTGTGTGTATTTTGGATTATGGCATTATGCTTTGTGTGAGAGTGGAGATGGCTTCCCTCTATGGTTAGGGTTTGCAATATATATTAGGGTTTGCTCCTGTGTGTGTGTGTCTCCCCCTCTACCGTTCTTTCCAACAGGAAGGTCATGCAGTGGCCTATGAATCCCGAAAGCTCAGAACGCATGAGAGGAATTATGCTGTCCACGACCTGGAATTACTTTCAGTAGTCTATGCCTTAAAGTTGTGGAGACATTACCTACTGGGAAAAAGATTCACTTTGATGATAGATCATCAGAGCTTAAAATGGATCTTTACTCAGAAGGACCTCAACATGCACCAAAGAAAGTGGATGCAAACCCAGCAGGAATTTGATTTTGAAATCAAGTACCGCCCAAGCAAAGAAAATGTGGTAGCTGATGCCCTCAGCAGAAAAGCCTCCTTGCTTGCAATTACTATAGTATCAAATCCTTTGATTATTGAAGCAAGTGAGAAGATCATGCAGGATAGATTCTTTGGCCCTATTGCTACCCTACTAATGCAGGAAAGCAAAACTCCACAGGAGTTGAACAGAGTTCAAGGGTACAGCCTGGATGATGGCATTATGTATTATAATCGTAGGCTATGCATTCCCAATGATGAGGGAACCAAGGGTCAAATTTTGAATCAAGCCCATGACAACCTTATAGCAGGACATCTAGGTTTCATCAAAACCTACATGTCTGTAAAGATGTTATGACCCATGTTATTTGAATAATAATCATGGTCATTTAAATTTGTATATTTTTTTATGATGCCTATTTCTCATCATGAACACGTTAGGATTGATTGATGTGATGTCAATTGATTGTTACTACTACTGACGTGGTTTATGTTTATGAGTTTAGGTGATGAGGTGTGCAAGGGTACCGATTTAGGTGTTGCACAGTGCGAGGGTACCAATTTAGGTGTCGCACGGATGGTGGATTGAGTCATGGTGTGTGGACATATCTCACAATATTTTGTGGCTGTATTATGGCATTTGATATTATTTTGACATCAGTGTGATGTGTGTGTGTGCATGCGTCAATTTATTGTAAAGTGTGTGTACGAGCATTAGTTGATTTATTTTGTAATGTGCATATGTGCACAAGTTAGATTATTGTATTAGAAAAATAGTGCAAACCTTAGAAGGTTTGAGGACAAAGGTTAATTGAGGACAAGGCTAATTAAATGGCAAAGTCCAAATATGGATGTATACTTTATTTTTGGCTTAAAGCCTGCTTTTTGGAATATATAAAAATACCCACGCGAGAAGAAGCCACTCACGTTGGGGGGGGAAGATTGCACCCAGTCTTGTGTTGATGGTGATGTATTTCTTTCTCTTATCTTATGTTTTGTTTTGTGCTTTAATTTTTAATTTAATTCAAGTAGTTGTTTGATATTTGATTTAATTTATGAGTCTTTTGATTATTCTCTTCAAGAAAATTAAAGGTCCGATTGCAGTGGTATCAGAGCTTTGGTGAAATTTAATTTTCTTGAAGGCGGTGAAAAAAAAGATGAAAGAGACAAAAACAGAGGTGAATTTTGGTATTTTTTTTGAAATTTTAATTGAAGTAGAACACGTTTAGGGATTTGTCTTAGGTTTAGGGATTTTTCTTTATGGATGAAATAAAGGTTGTTTTTAACCATTGGGTAATAAATCTCCATCAACCTATTGCCCAAAGGATAAAGAAAAGGCCTATTGCCCAAAGGATAAAGAAAAGGTGGTAAACCATTCTCAGAAACCATGAAACCTCTCTCAAAATTGAAAAGCGGTTTTGCTAAATTCTTGACCTCTTTGTGATCTGTCTGTATAGATGGGTTTCAAAATTGATAGTCAATCCAGCTTAGCTTTCCAATTGCTAAACCATTGACGGAGTAAGCAATCTATAATAGACGGTTGAGAAATATTCAAGAGTCTTTAAAAAAAATTACTTTGTTTTGTTTTATTTGCTTTTTCCTCCTCCTCTATGCTGCGCTGGGCGCAAGCAAGCTTAAACCCATATATATATATATATATATATATATATATATAAAATTCCCTATCTCTCTCTCCCTCCTTCGTATCCGGCAGCGGCAGCGACAGCGGCAGCGGCCAGCGCTGGGAATTTCAGGAGGCGCAAGAATTTTCTGATTCAGGGAGGCGCCGATTTTCTAATTGGAGCTTAGTGAGGCTTAATTTTATTTAAAAAAAAACGATTTTCTAATTGCGCTTTGTGGAACTTAAAGTGTTTATTTTTTATTTTTATATTTTGACCGGGCGGCTAGCCCTGCTAATTTCAGGGGGAGAAAATTTTTAGACCCGAATTAGCTATTTACGCAGCGCTTATTATCTGTTTTGCCCTAAATAGAGGCTGATTTTATTATTATTATTATTATTATTATTATTAGTCTCCCTTTTTAATCGTGCTGTCGTTAAGTGCTGACGTTGTGGGAGAGGTTGAAAATATAGCTTGAATAAGCTTAATTAAAGACTCACAAGTTTTAGTAAAGCTTTCATAAGCTTTTTACTAAGTTTAATAAGTTTAATTAAAAGTTTATTAATCAGCATAAAAGCTATATATATATATATATACAAGTTGTAAATATTGAAATCATTATGCACTAATTATAATTTCTTCGAAAGTTTTTCTTTAACAAATCTGAAATATGCTTTGAACTTTATGAATTCCAAGATGATTGAATTCACCTAATCATTTCGTTTAAGCTTTTATTAAGCTTGGATTTAACTGTGTGTTGGATTTAAATTAGTAGAAAATCATGTTAAGCAAAGCTTTTATTAGTAAGCTTAATTAAGAAACTCTTTGAGCTTAAATAATAAAGCTTTAATTTTAAAAGTACATGGATTATTTCTTGAAAAATTATGCATTGAGCTAACTTGGCAGGACTCACATCTAGTTCGACATTCCAAATGAGATAAGAAATCCTATCTTTTCTCTTGTTTTAAGTTTTTCTTATTCTTTTAATTGTCAAGAAATGGGTGAATATTCGCACCATTGTACTATTCATCGTACTATTCAGGAACAGCTTGACACCGAAGAGGTTAACACACTCGACATACTAACCAAAGGTGGAGGTATGTGTTAAAAATTATTTATTGTACACAATTTCTTGTTTGCTTTTGTATTTGTTTTCTGAATATTTTTTTCTTCCAGACCTAGTTAGAAAACTTTAGCTCCTGAAGAGAATTTTAGATACAGTGACCTAACTAGAAAGATCAAGACAAGATTAGCAAAAGTTATCTTCAAGATCTAGTTGCCCCAATTCAAGTAAAAGTGATTGTTAGACATTTCATACAAGACTAAGACCAATTTGAAGATTCAAGATCCAAGCAAGTTTCTCCAATTTTGATTCAAGTCATCAATTGCTTCACCATTGAATTCAGTGATGACGAGAAAAGTAAAGAAATACCTCTCAAGTGATTAGAAACCAAGCTTAAATTGTATACCAACAATTACAATTACAAAGTTTATACCAATTCAAGTAAAGTTTTATCTAAATTTTCAAGTATTCTAGTATAAGATCTATCCGAGTACAAGATTATTTCAAGTAAAGATTTGTCTAAATTTTCTAGTGTTCTAGTTTAAGATCTATCCAAGTTCAAGATTCTTTCTAGACCAAGAATTGCTAAGTCAAATATATATTCAACCACAAGATTTAAACCCCTTAAGAACAAGATTTATTCAAGAATTACAATTATGATTAATTGAAGACTAATCTCTCAATTTTCGTCCATTCAAGTATTTTTAATCTAAGCCAAGATGCATTACTAGTATATCAAGTTCTTGCTATCAACTAAGGCGTAAGATGTCCATCTTTATTCAAGTTCTGATTTCAAGTTTAACATTAAGCTTAAGATCAAGATCCCCTTTAGATTTCATTGTTTACAAGTAAAGATCCACAAATTCAAGAATTATAGACCTATTCAAAGATTATAATTTTTGAATTTAGTTAGACAAGTACAATATTAAGATCAAAGACAAATCTCAAGAATTCATCAAGATTAAGATCAAAAACAAATCCCGAGAATTTAGTGAGACAATTACAAGATGAAGATCAAGAACAAATCTCCCGAATTCATCAAGTTATTGACAGTAAAGTAAGTGATTATTTTTCAATTCTAAGTTCATAAGAATTTCCATTTCGACCTAATTTATTTTTAGAATAAGACTTGTAGTTTAATTTTGAGGATAGAGAAAAGTTATGTCGGAATGAAAGTTTCAGAGGGAATTAGCTACTCCGTCTCAAACTTCTATTCTTAAGGTAGTGTTGTGTGGAATTAATCTATGGTATGGGACATTAGATTGGTTTTACATACCTACCCCAGACGTATCTATGTCTTCTATCTTTTACCAACGAGTGTTTGTATGTGGAAGGTACCTATGTAGTATGGGACACTTAGATCCTTTTCACATGCGTTCATTTGTTTGGTTTTATTTTTTTTAGAAATTGTTTGATGTGATGATGTTGTCCTCCACTTGTGCCATGAAGCCATCCACTCATTGATTGTACAACTGAGGACAGTTGATTCCCAATAGGGAGGACTGTTATGACCCATGTTATTTGAATAATAATCATGGTCATTTAAATTTGTATATTTTTTTATGATGCCTATTTCTCATCATGAACACGTTAGGATTGATTGATGTGATGTCAATTGATTGTTACTACTGACGTGGTTTATGTTTATGAGTTTAGGTGATGAGGTGTGCAAGGGTACCGATTTAGGTGTTGCACAATGCGAGGGTACCGATTTAGGTGTCGCACGGATGGTGGATTGAGTCATGGTGTGTGGACATATCTCACAATATTTTGTGGCTGTATTATGGCATTTGATATTATTTTGACATCACTGTGATGTGTGTGTGTGCATGCGTCAATTTATTGTAAAGTGTGTGTACGAGCATTAGTTGATTTATTTTGTAATGTGCATATGTGCACAAGTTAGATTATTGTATTAGAAAAATAGTGCAAACCTTAGAAGGTTTGAGGACAAAGGTTAATTGAGGACAAGGCTAATTAAATGGCAAAGTCCAAATATGGATGTATACTTTATTTTTGGCTTAAAGCCTGATTTTTGGAATATATAAAAATACCCACGCGAGAAGAAGCCACTCACGTTGGGGGGGGAAGATTGCACCCAGTCTTGTGTTGATGGTGATGTATTTCTTTCTCTTATCTTATGTTTTGTTTTGTGCTTTAATTTTTAATTTAATTCAAGTAGTTGTTTGATATTTGATTTAATTTATGAGTCTTTTGATTATTTCCTTTAAGAAAATAAAGGTCCGGTTGCAGAAGAAAAGCTTCTTTTGGCCTTGTCTGAAAAAGGATGTACTGAATCATGTACGTCAATGTCTGACATGCCAGAAAGACAAAGCTGAGAGAGTAAAAATGCCTGCTAGGAAGTTACATCCCCCAGATGAAGTGGGAATGTATCAGTATGGACTTTATTATTGGATTACCTTCAGTGCAATCAGGTTACAACTCCATTTTTGTGGTAGTTGATAGACTAACCAAAGTTGCCCATCTGATCCCAGTAAAAGAAACCTACACTGCAGTGGATGTGGCCAAAGTGTTCCTCAAAAAAATCTTCAGATTGCGTGGCCTACCCAGGAGAATAGAAAGTGATCGAGATCCCAAGTTTAGTTCAAGGTTCTGGACTGCATTTTTCGAAGCCGTGGGAACTTTTTTGGACTTCAGCATAGCTTACCACCCTGAGACCGATGGTCAAACTGAAAGGGTAAACCAAGTAATCGAAGATATACTTCGGTCATGTTGTGGTGGCAGGGAACCCAAGAAATGGCTAAGCTATCTGCACCTAGTCGAGTTCGCCTATAATGCTTCTTATCACCGAAGTATCGGGATGAGCCCTTTTAAAGCCTTGTATGGACAAGATTGCTTAACTCCATTAACTTGGTCCGACCCATTGATTAGGGTCAAGATGTCCAGACAGATGCTTGACGACATGGAGCAACAGATGCAGTCAATTCGTAAAGATATAAAAGCTGCCCAGGATAGACAGAAGCAATATGCAGATAAGAAGAGGACAGATAGAGAATTCAAAGAAGCAGATATGGTCTTCATTTGAGTACGGCCCAAAAGAAGTTCTTTATCTCTTGGGAAGTACAAGAAGTTATCCCCCAGATATTGTGGGCCATATCTAATTAAAAAGAAAGTAGGTGACTTAGCCTACGAGCTTCTTCTACCTCCTCATCTCAAAGTTCATAATGTATTTCATGTAAGCCTTCTAAAGAAATATTTGCCAAGCCCAAATCATGTGCTTGATGATGAAATCCTAACCTCTTCAACCCAAGGAAAAATGGAACTCCAACCTGAAGAAATTTATGTAAGCCTTCTACCTCCTCATCTCAAAGTTCATAATGTATTTCATGTAAGCCTTCTAAAGAAATATGTCAAGCCCAAATCATGTGCTTGATGATGAAATCCTAACCTCTTCAACCCAAGGGAAAATGGAACTACAACCTGAAGAAATTCTTGATGTTCGAGAAAAGATTCTCGGGAACAGAATTATCATAGAATTATTGGTAAAATGGAAGTTCTATCCTTTTGAAGATGCCACGTGGGAGAATGAAACCGATCTGTTGTGGGATTACCCCCAGTTTGCAAGATGAGGGTATCTCGTGCTTTTCAAGTGGGAGAGTGTAAGATTCTTCCCCAGCCTCTCAAGATGTCTAGCATCTTCCCCTGTAATCAAATCCCTCTTCAGAAATATAAAAGATCTTGTTTCTACTAGTTTTTACCTAAAGAGAGAAAATCTTCTAGAGAGTGGTAATTCAGTTTTTAAATATTTTTGGATAGAAAAATATCTCATCTTATTAAAATAAGTTCCCCTGAAATAGAAGTTCAAAAAGATTCTCAGAATGTGCATTAGAAATTAAGTATAATCTGTTCAAGAGGCATTATCCTAGGGGTGAAGATTTTTTTTGAAATTTTAAATTAAGATTCCTATGGACCAATAAGATTCATCCAAATGTAGGAAGGAGATAAATAGAAGAATAAAAGGAAAATCCCCCAAAAATGAGTAAATACTCACATAAGATGAAGAGTTCACTAAAGACAAGGTTAATAGTTAAAAAAGAGAGATATTTAGGTGAAATGATGCATTTTTGACACCTCTGCATGGGGGAATTCCCCTCATGAAGGAGGTGCCTATTTCACATGCTTGAATGAGTTTTAAACTCCCAAATAATGAGATATTTTTATCTCTCCTCTCTCCTATTTCAACTAGATCCAAAAAGTGAGGAAAATTCTAGAATCAATTGGCTTGGTTAGAAGCTCACTTTTTCCTATAAATAGAAAATCTTCCCCTTTGTTGAAACTCAATAGTGTTTTGCACTGTTACCCTGCCTCTCCCAAGTGCCAGAAAACTGTGAATTTACTCATAATTCATTAGTTTTTTGACCTTCCCTCTTCCAAAAGATTGGTGGCCACTCTTGTTTCAAACAAGAGTAGAACCCTCAAATGATCAAGCCAAAGGAAAGCTCTCAAATTCATTAGTAAGTTGGAGATTCTTCTCTTTCCATTTATTTTATGGTTTTTTATGATTTTTATCTTCTCTACATTGCAAATGATGTTATGCCTCATTGCAAAAGGCATTCCCCTCTCTTCTCTAGTAAATCTAACCATTCTTTATCCTAGGTGAATGATTAATGAATAAAATCAAGTTTTTCATAATGTTTCTCTTAAATAAGTAGAAAAATGTTACTTTAGAATGATTTAAATACTCTTGGTGCATTTCTAATTAATTTTAGAGACTTAAAAATTAAAAAATGGTCAGCCATACAAAGGAGGTTATGGCAAAATTTTTCAAAAATTTGAAAATAAGTATTATCTTTCATTATTCTAAAAGAGTAATCCTTATGATTTCTATATTCTAAAAGTGTCATTTTCATGCATAGAAGATGCATTTTGATTATTTGTATAAAAGAAATTTAGTTTTATTATAAAAGTGTTACTTTTATCATATTTGATTTTTATGCATAAAAGATTGTTTTTTATTATAAAAGTGTTACTTTTATCATTATTGATTTTCATCCATAAAAGTATGCATAAAAGATTATTATTTTTATTATAAAAGTGTTACTTTTATCATAATTGATTTTCATGCATCGAAGTATGCATAAAAGATTATTTTTTTAATATAAAAGTTTTACTTTTATCATATTTAATTTTCATGCATAGAAGTATGCATAAAAGATTATTTTTTTATTATAAAAGTGTTACTTTTATCATAATTGATTTTCATGCATAAAAGATTATTTTTTTAATATAAAAGTGTTACTTTTATCATATTTGATTTTCATGCATAGAAGTATGCATGAAAGATTACTTTTTTATTATAAAAGTGTTACTTTTATCATATTTGATTTTAATGCATAAAAGTATGCATAAAAGATTATTATTTTTATTATAAAAGTGTTACTTTCATCATAAATTATTTTTATGCATAAAAGATATTTTTTTATATTAAAAGTGTGATTTTCATCATAAATGATTTTTATGCATAAATGGGTGCATAAAAGATATTCTTTTATATTAAAAGTGTGATTTTTATCATAAATGATTTTTATGCATAAATGGGTGCATAAAAGATTTTTTTATTAAAAGAGTGATTTTCATCATAAATGATTTGTATGCATAAACATATGCATAAAAGAAATTCTTTCATGTTAAAAGAGTGATTTTCATCATAAATGATTTTTATGATGATAAAAGTGTGACTTTCATCAGAATCGGATTTGATGCATATAGAATCTTTATAATTAAATAAGGGTTCTCCTTAATCCTCTGTTTAATTTTCACAAAAATTGAAAAAATGAATAAGTAGATAATCTGTGAGAAGAAATGCTACCGTTTCATATTCACTAAGATGGTAATGAGAAAATTCAATTAAACTAGTGAAGTTGGAGATCGAGATAAATGATTATTTTATTCCTCACAAGAAATTCATGTTTTAGAAATCTGTAAGCAAATATTCGTCTAACGAAATTTAGAAAAAGAGAAATTGAAATAGTACCTTTTGAGAAAGATAGTTTAGGGGGAAGAACTTTTCCAGACCCAAACTCTGATTCTGACTATTGACCAAGACCTAATTCCTTCGTCAATGACGATGTGCTCAATTCAGGAAAAATGCACTCAAAACACCCACCGAATCTGAATTTAAGTTAGGACTTTTGATTTTGATCTGAGGATCAAGTTGACAGAATTCGAGGAATTCTGTTTGGAATTTAGACTTGGATCTAGAAATATTGAGATACGAATTTAAGATTATTCATGGTTCTCAAACAAAAATCAAAACTGAAAACTTGCATAGAAACCCTGTTTTCTTAAAGGATTGTCTTACGCCAGAATGTTGGAGGGAGCATTTGGCATATATGTTTATCTAAGTTTCGGTTGCAACAGCTGGCAGGGAGTGTTCGAGGGACAGCTCACACGGCAAAGCCTACCGAGGTCTTGACCAGCCTCGGTATGGTTAAGATAGTGCGCTTCCGGTACGATGGGCGAGGGCCGACGAAGCGGTCCCTGAGTAAAGTGCTACGACACCTAAGGAGGATCTTGGAGGGTTTTGACCAGGCAATGCACGGGCTCGCGGTGCCGAGGACACCCATGCGTATGTCGAGGAAGATATTGTATGATAGACCAATGTTATTGTAATCTATCACTGGATCTCGTTGTTGACTTAGTGGTCTCAATGGAGAGTCCAGAGTGATACTGTTTTGTGAGAAACAAAGACTCAATGGAATTTTTGAAGTATGACATGTGTAACTAGTAAATTGTTTGTAAATGGATTGTTTTTTTAAAATTAAAGTTTTAAAGAGGAGTGTGTGCGTATCTGTTTTCTAAAGCTAAAGTTAAGAAAGGCATTTCAATTATGGGTGGGTGAGTACTTGTTTGGTTCCATCGATTCTAGTGTTAGGGTGGTGGCTAACCCATGGGTCGGATGGGGTTAGGCTCGAATGAGTGGAGTTTTAATAAAATCAAACTGAAAAAATCTTAGGATTACACTAGGATTCGAGTAGCTAGTTAATTCCCTGATAAATTTCTCAACTGCGTGGATCAACGGTTGTGCCTAATCTTGATTAGGAAAAAAGTGTTGAATTGCTCAGATGATCAAATTATATCAGTGATAGTTTCCTTCTATCTGGTTTATTCAGGTGGAGATCTCGTTAGAAAAACTCGTAAAGAGAAATTCAAGAAGGTGGAATCGTCCCCACTTTTCGGGCATGGGAAATTTTCCCGGTTTCGGTTTTCGGAGTGACTACCAGCCTAGTCTCGTGCCCGGACATTCGTGGGGGGGGGGGCAAGGCCCCGAGTGAGAAACCCTGCCCCGCGCATGAGGGGGCTGCTTCTGCTGTTAGCTACCGGGAATCCGCCGGTGCGTAGAGGGGGCTGAGGGATCCCACATTAGTATCAGAGCGGAAATTACCTAAATTTTTTAAAAAAATCTGGGAAAGAAATGTTTTTCACTTGTGAATACTATGTGAATGAACTTCAAAAATTGAAAACATAATTTGAATTGGAAATTTATAGATGGACACTCCGAACCTATCTGGAATTCTTGGACTCTCTCAGAGTCAGGATATGATAGCTTTTGATCACCTCATCAACTCTGCTACGACCCGAATGAGCAGAGTGAGACTCGCTCGCCATTTTGTTAGTCTTTACTTTCCTGATCCTCTTGAGCGACGTCGATATATGTGGTTCTGTGGAGGACGGTGTATTAACATCAATACCAGTCAACGTTAGAGGCTCAGGCAAAATATTTCCTTGGCCATGATTCTGATAAGACTAGGGCTTGTTCAGCATGTTCTACTCTGTGATCATTCACACAAGAAATTCAGAACTTCATGCTGATTTTTTAGACTTCTTAGCCGCTTTATCCAGAGAAATAGAATTAGAGCACCTCTTTGTGTAATGAATCGTGTATACCATGGTATGTCTTCTTCGCATTTTTGCTTCTTTATGCGATTACGACTGAGGTGGTGATTCTGGAGCCCAACTTCTCTATGTACATATTACAACTT
Organism: Cibotium barometz; assembly: GCF_041138505.1. Taxonomy (NCBI): domain Eukaryota; kingdom Viridiplantae; phylum Streptophyta; class Polypodiopsida; order Cyatheales; family Cibotiaceae; genus Cibotium; species Cibotium barometz. The sequence goes on from NC_141047.1 coordinate 63,399,311, forward strand.
TTATATAAATATAGAAATGTTTTCTGAAGAAAAATTCCCTATTGAATAAGTGATTGTTTACGAACGATCTGATAAAGAAAAATCTGTTATCGGACATATGTTATAGATCTCCAATAAGATCATTGTCTTGTTTAAGAAATTGTTTTTCCGAACCTCTTAAGTCTTAGGATCTCGTGGATGATATCAAAATAAAAATTCAATAATATATAAATTTTTGGCAGAATCATGAGATGAGGAAACCGTGGCCGTCAGCCAGACCCTCTCTCTGAAGATGACGAGCTTGACCCTGATGTTCGCAAGGCTCTTCATAGGACTCAGCCACGACCCTTCAAAGGAGAAGGGGAGAACCTGGGCGAGGCTGTGGAGAAATGGGTGGAAGCCATGGAAGAATATTTTGACATCACAGGCTACAATGAGCGAAGCAAAATGTCTCTTGCCCGGCTGAAAATAGTGGAAACAGTCAGGGTAGCATGGAGGAACCATTGTAACACCAACCGTTTGGATAGAAATACTCAGTCCTGGAATGACCTAAAAACCTATTTGAGAAAGAGATTTTGTCCCCCTGGATTTTTGGAAACCAAAATGAACGAATTCTTAGAGCTAAAGCAAGAGAGCAAAACCATCGAGGAATATCACCAGGCCTTTGCTCTTCTACTCAAATATTCACCACCTCTAGACGAAGAACAACTCATGGCCAGGTTCATTCAGGGAATGAACGAACCCTTGGACACACTGGTCAAAAATGCCAAGCCAGTGTCCATGGCTGAAGCAGTGAGAATGGCAAAAGATTTTGCCAAAGCCTTTGTAGTAAAGGTCCCGTCAAAGCCTGCACCCTCTAACTTTAAAAGATTCCAAGCCTAGGGAAGTACTTCAAACTTTCCACCCCCGAAGAGGCAGCAAGGCCCAAATCAGAATCAGGATGCAGGAAGATTCCAAAGTGAAGGAAGACCTTTCCCCCATAATACTTTCTCAAGAGCCCCACCTCTTTCAAGAAATCAGAGGGATGAGCTCAGAACTGAAAACCGATGTTTTGGATGCCAGGGTTTTGGTCACCAGTTAAAAGGCTGCTCGACTCCTGCCATGTCAAGGGGACACAGAAGTCAAGGACCCCGAGTTCAGAGACCAACTCCTTCATACCAGTCTAATCAGGGTCTGTCTCGCCCAAGCCAAGGTAACTCCAGAAGAACTCCAACTCATCAGCCATTTGCCTCTGTCCAGAGTAACCTCAGAACTCCTTCCCAGAACTGGGGCAACCAAAGAGAAAGAGTTCTGCCTCAGACTGTAGTAGTAGCCAAAGCAATCACAATTTCAGATGTAGTAGAAGAGGAAAGAGAGCAGATCTATGCTGCAATTGAAAATCAAGGGCCTAACCAACAATTCTCTGTCATCCATACTCCAGCAGAGTATCAGGGTAAGCCTTTTAAGCTTTTGATTGATTCAGGTAGTTCTCATTCTCCCTTGGATGCTTGCGTAAGCTAGTCTTCAAACAAAAATCAGGGAAACCTATGCAAGTTGAATTGGCCAGTGGGAAGACTCTTTTCACTCACAATGAGACAGATCTTATCCAGTTCAATCTAGATGGTAATGTAACCGACTGTCAGTTTTTAAAGTCTTACCTATGGGAGTTTTTGATGGGATCCTTGGAATGGATTGGCTCCACAAAAATCAAGCTGACATACACTATCACAATGGAACCATTTCCTTCCATGACCTTCACGGGAACAAAGTTCAAGGAACTTGAGTTTCCGGATCCCCAGACCTTCAATTAGTAAAAGCTTCCAGGTTGCTGAAAGGACTTAGGAAGAAGCAGCAAATTTATGTTGTCAAAATGAACCCAGTAGACTCAAAGCTTAAGGCTAAAGAACCAGAATGATTAAGTGAATTTGATGATCTATTCCCAGTAGGACTAACTGAAATGCCTCCAATTCGGGAAGTAGATCATGTGATTGAATTGACCCCCAGAGCTCAGCCAGTTGCCCTGTGCACGTACAAAATGCCAGTTCCTGAAGCCATTGAACTTAAGGAAAAGCTTAGACAGCTGTTAGAACAAGGATTTGTAAGACCCAGTGTTTCACCTTAGGGTGCGCCAGTTCTCTTTCAGAAAAAGAAAGATGGAATGCTTAGACTCTGTGTGGACTACAGAGGTCTGAATCAGCTTTGACAGTTAAGTATAAGTATCCTATCCCAAGAATTGATGAGCTTCTGGACAGGCTAAATGGAGCCCAAATCTTCACAAAGATAGATCTCAAATCCGGAGCCCAAATCTTCACAAAGATAGATCTCTTACCCGATCAGGATCAATGATCAAGATATACCACAAACAGCCATCAATACTTGCTATGGGCATCATGAATTTACTGTCATGCCGTTCGGATTAACTAATGCCCCAGCTACATTCAATCGCCTAATGTAGAACATCCTCAGAGAATACTTGGATGATTCTGTTCTAGTTTTCTTTGATGACATTCTGATTTACTCAAGGAATGCAGATGACCATGAGACTCATGTCCGAAAAGTTCTTGAGATTCTAAGGAAGCACCAACTCTTTGCCAAAAAGAGCAAATTCACTTTCTCTGCCGACCACGTTGAATACTTGGGCTTCCTGGTATCCAAAGATGGAATTTCTCTAGATTCCACAAAGGTCCAAGCAGTCATAGATTGGCCTGAACCAAAGACAGTGAAAGAAGTCAGAGGACTGGTTGGTATAGAATTTTTATACCAAAGTATGCTCTCATAGCTTCTCCCCTGACTAACCTTCTCAAAAAGAATACCCCATTTCAGTGGACTGCCAGGTGCCAGAGTGCTTTTGATAAGCTGAAGACCGCCTTGGTCTTCCACATTCCTAGTTACATGTGGTTCCTTGCCGGTTGCGTCTCCTACCTTCATGGTTGCATGTGGTGCCTTGTCGGTTGCTTGCGCTTTGGTAGTTGCTTTGGCTTTTTAATGGCCTCTTTGGGTTTATTGGTTTCTTTGTGCTTGGCTTTATCCTTGGCCTTCTCAATTTCCTCTTACTTTCTTGTTTGTGTGTCTGACCAGCTTCTTCTTATTGGAGATCTCGATGTTCATCTTTTGTTTATGATGCTGGTTGTGTTTGCGTGGTCTATTGTAAGCCGATGTCTTCTTTTTTGGTTTTCATGGTTCTTCTCGATGGCTACTTTGTCATCTCCTTCATTTTGTGCCCGACTTGCTTTTTCTCTTTTTGATTGAGTGTTGGTTTTCCTTTGTTTATGGCCTTCTTTTTAGGGTCCTTATCTTTTTGTAGCCCCTTACATTGCTGTAAAACATCTCCTTCGCCCGCTTGGTAAATTCTACTGCTCTGGTATTTTACGTCTTATCCGGTCGCTGCTTTACGTGGGCATCATTTGCTTGCTCTCTCTCTCTCTCTCTCTCCGGATGAAAATGTGGCAATGAAGGAAAAATGTAAAGGAAAGAAAGAAAAAGAGAAAATATAATGTTGGGCCCTACCTCCCCCTTGCATGAGCATGACTTGGATGAAAGAGAAGGAATAACAAAAAAAGAGTAGCATGTACATTGAGGGGATCATGACCTTCGGTGGCAAGATGACGCCATTGAGACAAGGGCTAGGGTTACAACAAATACACGGAGCTACTTGGCATGATGGTGGCCTGGTGTAGGGTGAAACTGATTGAGATGGTAATACCAGAGATGGGTATGACACCGGTGGGTAACAATCTATACATACCTCTTGGTAAGGGGTTTTGATAAACAAGCATTGGAATAAGTGGCGATTGAGGTGCATTTAAAATGGCTAATACTCTGGCATCTCCAGCTCCATTAGGTTTGGTTACCATGCTTAAGATGTGAGTTACCTTTGTTTTTCCCAATTCTGAGCCTCTAGACACTATGTTTGTGGCAACCCTCCTTCCCATTTCAAATGCCATCCTATGGATGTCTTCTGCATATTTACATGGCAGTGGAATGTAAGGGAAAGTTTTCGTACCCTGTGGGGTTGGGCTTTGTGCCTCTTCCAATGGCACTTCCTCACTTTAAGGTTATAGGCTTGCTTGTAAGATTGAGAACACACTATGTGAATGCTCTTACAGATCCCTTGGGTTTGAGGTACTCTAGTTATTGGCTCTTTACCCTTCCCCATGTTCCTCATTCCTCATCCAAATGGAGAGGAATTGGGACTTGGTCTTGTGGTGAAGAAGCTTTTATAATGGGCTCCTATAAGAGGTGTGGGAATCCTACTTGCTCTATGTTTGCTGTTGGGTGTTTTGTGGAATACTTATCCCTTATGGTAGCAAAAGAGATATGTCTTGATTTCTAACTATGGTTGTTGGGCTACTTGGCCATGTCTAGCTCTTGGGACCAGCCCAGCTTAGGATCGCCACCAAATGAATAAAATATTGTCATATCCTCGTCATATCCAACATGGTTTGAGAACTAACATAGGGAGTGAACCTTGAGCTTCTTGGTCTCCTGATCGAGCTCCATTACTAGGTCTTTAAGGAAATTGAATGCCCTTTTCATTGGAGCTTTAAGGTGGTTTAATACCATTTTCATGAAGTTTATAGCACTATTTACAAAGCGAGTTGGTGAATCTAGTGGCTCGGAGGATCGTTGGTGGCATTAGTTTCCAAGGGTTATTCTCTCACATCTACATTTAGTTGGATCATTTTGTTCCAAAAATCCTCACTTGAGATAGATCCCAAGACTCTTGCCTACTTAACAAGGGAGCACTCTATTGAGTGTTGGTCATTTTCTTGGACCGAAGTCTAGGTGGGTTTGAGGAAGTATGGTTTCATGTGCTACAATCTATTGTATTGCTATTTTTAACAATTAATCTAGATCATGTTTACATCGAAGGGTTTTACCTTGGTTAAATGATCTCTAGTGCTTTCTGAAGTAGGTTGATTTAGGCAGGTCTATTTTGCTCAAGAAGCTATAATATATATATATACATTTTAGTTTGAGTTTTTTTTTAAGTTTCTTGACCTTTTTTTGCTAGGCTCATGTCTCTAGGTTCATGCCTATAGACCAATGTCTCATAGCGAGAGAGAGAACTTGTTAAAAACATGGACCTAGGGCGGCTCGTATAGCAAGTGAAGGCCTTCATGGTTGAGAGATTAAGTTAATGAAGAGATTAAATACACTAAAGAAAAAAAGAATAACAATGAAGCTGGAAGACTTGAAAACCACAAAAATCTCTCTAGGTTCATGCCTATAGACCAATGTCTCTTAGCTCACGTATGTAGGCTCATGTTTGTGTATTCACACCTCATGCCTCTAGACTCATGCCTCACGCCTATAGACCCATGTATCTAGGCTCACATATGTAGACTCATGTCTATGGACTTATGTATGTAGGCTCGTATCTGTAGACTCACACCTGTAGACTCACGTCTGTAGAGACTGACACATTTTTTCAACCTTATATATAGAGCTCTTTTTAAACTCTATGCATAATGTAGAGCACTTATGCATTTGTATTGAGGACTCTACCAAATGCATAAGAGATGCGTGAGAGATCTATGCATAAGGTAGGGCACTATATACACTTTATGAGCTCTCTATGCATGCATAGACATGAGATAGAGATGTTCTTGAGCTTTATCTATGGATAGAGTGCATATATAGAGAGCCCTATGCATGCATCCATAGAGAGCTTCTTGAGATCTATCTATGCATAGAGTGCTCTTTGCATGCATAGGGTTTTCTCTGAGCTCTATACATGCATACAGTTGTCTATGCATACATAGAGAGACTTATGCACGCATAAAGCCTTGCTTGATCTCTATCTATCCATAGAGTGATTTTTTACATGCATAGGCTCTCTTTGAGCTATGTATTATAGGGTTCTCTCTGAGCTCTATATGCATGCATAGAGCCTTGCTTGATCTCTATCTATCCATAGAGTGATTTTTTACATGCATAGGCTCTCTTTGAGCTATGTATTATAGGGTTCTCTCTGAGCTCTATATGCATGCATAGAGCTCTCTATGAGCTCTATGCATGCATAGAGTATTGAGAATCTAAGGTGCTAGGGATAGGTTTGGTAGAGCGATGCACATAATGAGAGAGATTAGATTAAGGAGGCTCAAAATAAGCAAGATAATCCATGATTAAAAAATATGGACACCAATGAGCACACTCAACCAAATATATATACTTCTAATAATCTCCCTTAAAATTACATAAATATGTGACACCATATTTTCCAACACTCCCCATTGGTGTGTCACATTCTATGCATCTAAAAACACGTCATTGATCTCACTAATTTTTTAACTCTCGCCCTTGGAGTTTATTTACACACTCCCCCATGCTCACAAGAGGTGCATCGTTGATTTGAATCTGCATACCAAATCATAATAGGCTGCACATTATTATGGCATCTAGGTCTAGATGCTACTAGACTTACTGAAACACAACATGCACTAGTCTAATCGTTAGTTACATGTGCAATTACATCACCTTTTGCCATAGCGAGAGAGAGAACTTGTTAAAAACATGGACCTAGGGCGGCTCGTATAGCAAGTGAAGGCCTTCATGGTTGAGAGATTAAGTTAATGAAGAGATTAAATACACTAAAGAAAAAAAGAATAACAATGAAGCTGGAAGACTTGAAAACCACAAAAATCTCCTCTCACTAGCTGGATCCAAATACATCGTTAAGTAGCCCTCATGGATCAATCCATGCTTTTTGTGCACTCTAGTGTGCCAACCATGTGTTAATAAATGCTCACATGTCATGTGTCCCCTTGTGCCTTCCATGTGCTACCTTTTTTAACTTTGACGTCACCTTTTCAATCTTTGACTTCACCTTTCACACAGATGACCATCCACAACAACCTTTGACAATGGACCTTGAGATTGATGCTCTTCCTCTAATGCTCTTGCTTCTGCTCTTGCTCATGTGACTTACTCCCTACCTTCCTTATACTCCATGGCACCACATCTCTTAACATCCCCCCTTGGTGCCATATTTTTAGGCTATTGGTACAAGGTGGTTGGATGTGAGGCTTACAACATATCATCATTCCCCTTCATTTATAACTTGGCTGGGTAACTTAGAGGCTCTTTTGGTTTGGTTACTCTCTCGCTCAAAGGCTATTTTAGAAATGGTCAAGTTGATTTTTACTCTCCCCAGGGGTTACTCTGGCTACTCTTTGGTCGTAGAGTGTGTTTAAAAACAAAGACTAAGTTTACTCATTTGGTGACCTGTTACAATAGTTTGGGTAGTGAGGTTTGTTGATGTATCTTGGCTTGGTCTTGTTCTTTGTTGACTCGGAGGCGTGCTTCTTGGTTGTTGACTTGTTCTTCACCTTGGACTCAGAGGCTTTATCTAGCTTGGTCCTTTTATCTATGGATGACTTAGTGGCCTTTTCCAACCAAAGCTTTTTACTTAAGAGCATTCTTTTGTCTCTCATACACATTTTCTTGCTCATTTGGCTGCATACATCCATTTTTGACTCGTAGTCAAGGCAGGGTACCCACAGACTTGGAGAGACATACTCCCCATTGGTCATAGGAGACACACATGCCTGCTCATGTTTGCAGCTTACACAGGTTATTTTGTGGATGATGATTTTAATGTTGATGGTGACACGATGATGAAGTTTGGTTTGGGCAATCGTTTGATCCATGGATTATGTTTTGATTGAGATGCAAAGGTTTTAAACACATGTTGGGAATTGCCTTTTAAATTACGAGGCATTACAAGTGAGGGCGTAGAAACTGTCCCTTAGGGAGGACTCTTTTCACCAAATTTAAACTAAGGTTCTAAACCCTTATCCTTAGAGTTATAGTCACAACACAACCACAAACATAGGCGATGGATAATGTGCTACCTACTGCTATTTCATCGATTGTCTGTCCGTGTGAAATTGCTGCCCCGTACTACCGTGTGATGCCTCCTTGGAAACCGGTGTTGTTTGGAGCTGCTCATGTGCTCCTTCAATGCTGATGCCAGTTCAAGTGCTCCTTCAATGCTGATGCCAGTTTTGCTGCAAATCTGCTCCTGCTTGTGCTACTATATGCTGCCTTTATGCACTGCTCTGCACTGGTGGAACGCCATTGCTTACTAGCTTTCTGCTTTTTCTCCCCTTCTCTAGAATATACTAATATCCTTGAAAACTATTTTTCTCCTGTCCTCCGAGCAAATTTTTTTGTTGCAAAAGAAGAAGAGGGGGCAGAGGAGCCCTTTTCTCTGCACAAGATAAACAGTGATAAAAAGAAACGCGGCTGTTGTTGCTCCTCGTCGTCACCTTCTTGTTCCTTTAATTGCAACGCTTCCCCAACTACAACGCGGCTGTGCTGCTATTGATGCCTAGTCTTCTTCGGCTCAGGAACCTAGTGCTGGCATTGACCTGAGGATGGCCGCAGGAACTTGCCTATGACCTGCCAGTTGCTGCTGTAAGCGACTTGCGCTCTCCTTGTTGGCGTAGGAACTTGCCTATGACCTGCCAGTTGCTGCTATGAGACTGGTCGACTTGCTTTTCAGATGGTGCCCCTCTTTCCTATGTTCTTAAACGTGCCGTTGTGACGATGGAGAGCTTGCCGCATTGTTGCTTTCAGTTACCCCAAGCTTGTACTTAGAGCTTCAGACACACAACATTTGTGTTGTGGAGCATTAAGCTTAATTACTTGCCAATGAGCTAGGCCAACCACGATCTGATACCATGTTAAGAACATGGACCTAGTAGGGCGGCTCATAGCAAGTGAAGGCCTTCATGATTCAGAGATTAAGTTAATGAAGAGATTAAATACACTAAAGGAAAGAATAATAACAATGAAGATGGAAGACTTGAAAACCACACAAATCTCCTCTCATTAGCTCGATCCAAATATCATTATATAGCCCTCATGGGGAGAGTGCACTCTAGTGCCAACCATGTGTCAATAAATGCACACATATTATGTGACCCCTTGTGCCTTCAATGTGCTACCTTTTTTATCTTTGACTTCATCTTTCACCACTAATGACCTTCCAAAACAACCTTTGACAATAGAACCTTAGACTAATGCTCTTCCTCTGATGTTTTTGCTTCTTCTCTTGCTCATGTGACTCACTCCCTACCTTCCTTGTGCTCCATGGCACCACATTTTTCAATAGAACTCATGTAAAATGTGTGTAATATGGTTTCATGGGATTCAACAATGAGGTATTTAAATGATTATCTTATCCATACTTCATCACAGATGCAAATGGGGTGCAAACGATTGTGGGCACATTGCATATATACATAATTGTTTCATTATGTGCATTAGAGCCCTTTTTCATATATGTCTGCACAAGTGCTTTAGAGCATAATGGGGGATTATGCTCAGATTTATTTACACCTTACACAATGATTAGGGTTTCCTTATCCATCCCTGTCGAATTTGCCTTTTGTTTGCTAGTGTATGGCACCATTAATGATGAGTTGGGAGGTGCATGCTGCTGCTTCTCTACACTTCTCCTTGTGCACCTACTATTGTTTAATTCTTGATGTTTCTTTTTTGATGAGATTGATGCTACTCAAGACTTTGTCACTCTATTTTTCTCAAGCCCTTACTGTGATTGTGGCATGCACTTCTCCTTTTCATCGTGCTGATGAGGTCTGTACAACTAAACTCCACTCTACTGCTGCTAATGATTTCTCTATTGAGGTCACTGTCTTAACGACATTTTATGTGTGGACATCCTACTAGGTGGCCGTCTATTTAATCGTTTGCTATTGCTGCTCTTTGACTACTCGGGACTCTATCATTACTAGTCGGGACTTTGCCATTGCCAGTCATCCTTGTCTCTCTTTGACTGCTTCGGACTCTACCATTACCAGTCACCCTTGCTACCATTGTTAGACCATTCTTAGCACGAATTGACAATTGATGTCTATGTGTTTGTTGCTTGTGCTTCTACTCCCTTCCCAGGCTTCAATGCCTATGCATTTGCTTTAGCACCCACTATTGCCGACATGGGTTCAAATCTCATCTTGTACTCTTGCTTTAACACCCACTATTGCCGACATGGGTTCAAATCTCATCTTGTACTCTTACTTTATCACCTTTTGTAATTGCATGCCACTAAGCCCACACTTTTGAATGAAAAAACACTTACTAAATTATGGCATGCTCCAATCCTTAAATTAGAGCTCCACCTTCTTACTTTGCTAATAAAACCCATGATCCCATTTGAAGAACTACAGATCTATACTGAAGCAAGATATTCTCTTCTTTTTTATAGAAAGATCAACATGGCTACCTCTTCTCTCTCCTTCTTTGTAGAAAGAAAAACATGGCTACTTCTTGCTAGATGACCGGCCCTCTAGCATGCCTCGTGTTGCTTGTCACCATGAAGATCTGGAACCCTACAATTGTCTTTCCTCTACTTTTGTAAAACTATCTCCTCTTCTTTCCATTCTAGGTGGACCTTGTAGCAAAGGTGCTTTATTTCTACTATGGGTTGTGGCCAAGCTCACAACTCATTCTCTAGACATTTGAATTTTTTACTGGCTTAGATGATCAATAGTACTCTTGTTCTCTAACTTGCCACAATCTTCTTGCATCAACTAGAGCTCATCACACGCATACTCTTGTTCTATAACTTACCTGAATCTTCTTGCATCAACTAGCACTCCAAACTTGCATGTCGTTGACGTAACAAGGGTGCATCTCTTTTAAAATGTTTCTCTAGAGAAAACTAATAGGTGCATAATCAACATGAAAGCCTTTAATGGCCTTCACACAATGTTGCTCATCTTTCATGAGCAAACTTAACTAGCACAACTCTCTTTTTAGTGTGCTCAAGGTGGGTTACATCCTTAGCCCACAACCACTTATCACTTGCTTGGACAAGTTTCCACCTCTTCACATTCTTTGCCAAATGCAAAGAACGATGGGGGAATCACACATTCCATTAAATAGTATCCCTTTATGGTGAGCATAATCTATTCTCAACCAACTCTTTATGAGGCAAACAAACACAAAAGACCAACTTTTCTTCAGGAAAAAATGTCTTCTTGGTAGCTTCTTTGAGGGTATAGACTCCAAAACCTTCATGTTACTGAAATCTTCACTTGCTTACTCCATGGAGAGGTTCAAAAAACCTTCAATCCTTCCATTTGAACGCTGAGAACAAGGAAGTATCTCTCCTTAAGATAATGAGTTTGTTGATTTTACAAAATGAAAAAATAAAATACATAAAACCCTAATCAAATCTACCAATGAGAAAATAAACAAGAAAATATATCTCTCTTTTTGGTGTGTTCAAGGTGGGTTACATCCTTAGCCCACAACCACTTATCCCTTACTTGGACAAGTTCGCACCTCTTTACATTCCTTGCCAAATGCAAATAACACAACAACACAAAGCAACTATAGATGCGCTTGATAGACACGCAAAATAGCGGGCGCGTCTATAGGCGTTGCTTGAATAGAGAAATTACGGGCGCGTCTAACAGCGCATCTAATAGCGCGTGTATTTACGCGTGTATTGACGCATCTATTTGTGCAGCTACACTGAGAATCTAACACTGCGTCTAATAGCGCGTCTATTTACGCGTGTATTAACGCGTCTATTAGTGCGTCTACACTGAGAATTAGATGCGTATTTAGACGCAAAATAGAGAATACAAAAAGTGAGATATTGGGGTAGGCTGGTAAATGTACATCACTGCTTTTCAAAAATTGTCCATGATTACCAAAGCACATAATTTTAACAAAAACATCAATGCTTTTTTGCAAACCCATATATACAAAAATTAAGTGAGGTGAGGAGAATGAGGCAATATGTAAAATAGTTTAGCCAATATCAATGATGGGCTACGGTTCAATCTCATCCTCAATGAGATCAACCCTTGCCAAACTATCTACTTCAAAATCCAAACAAGTGTTTAGATCTACAAATACATTCAACCCACTACTACTTTTGCTACTCATGTGCTCATCGAAATCAGCATCACCAATGGTAGGCTCGTCCTCACGGGTAATGGCCTCAATATCTGTATCTCCTATCTCATGATCATCCTCCTCTCTCGTATCACGGTCATCATCACCTCCATGGCCATGATCATCCTCCATACGCTCCATATTCGTAAATGTACTATACATCACTTTGGAACGTGGCATAATAGGTATGACATGCCACCATCTGTTATTATCCACCATTGGTTGATAGACAACCTAATTCAAACACAAATACAATCATGTTATTTTCCTTGCATCATCGAAGGTATCAAATATTTAAAAGTGAGTATTTTTATATGTGTGTACAGTACCTGTTCACATTGTTGCGGTAGTACTAGTGTGTCCTTCTTACTTTGCCAAAACTTTGTGGAGTCAATAGTTACAAAGCCACTTGCATGGCATTTGATTGTTGCATTAGGGTCTCTTTCCACCACATCCTTAAACCACTTTATATCCAAAACTTACACAAAGAAGCGTCGGAAGTCAAGCTTAATAATATCTTAGATTATGCCACAATAATCATCCATGGCTCCATTGGCTCCCTCAAAGCTAGCAATGATGCCGCAATCTTGTGTGTTTCTCTTATCATCAATCCGTTGTGTTTGAAAATGCTTGCCCTGACACCATATAGCATTGAACATAGTGCACTACACCAAGAAAAAAATAATTAAATAAGCAATCTAAATTATTGAAAGCTCCTAACTTATGCATAACATTCTATATACCGACCTTGCTCATGCATCCCCTAGCATACTCCCATTCTTCCATTGTGATATGCATCCCCTCGTCTTTCTCTGCTTTCTCCATTTTGTCAAGTAGCCAATCCACATGAATATCCTTTGGAGGTGCTCTTAGATACTGAGCGTATGGCACACGAGATCCGTGGTGTGTACGAAAGAGGGCCCTTTCTTCTTGTCTTCTTGTCTTTGCATCCTCGTATCTTGTCACCCATCTTTTCATCACATCACTATTAAGCACGCAATAGAGGTTGATATTATTAAGCAACTCTGTGTCTATTACTTTGTTGCGTCCTTCCCCTTGAGGCACAATAGAGGTCATCCTTAGGTCTTCATGATCTCTCCATAGTCGTGGGAGAAAGCTGTCCACATCAACAAGAAACTCAAAAATATATACAAGTGACTCTTGTACCAACCAACCTCGGCCATGCTACCTTCGGGTCTTGCATTTTGTCTCACAAAACCCTTCAAGGTCTTCATGAAGCACTCAAGGAAGAACAACCATCGTGCATGTATAGTACCGCATATAGCAATCTCATCCACCAAATGTACTATGAGATGTAGTTGGCTTGTGAGAATAGAATGTGGAAATGTCTCCTCCACTAAACAAACCACCTCCACTGACATAACTCGAGCATTCTCAAGCGTGGTGGGATCTATTTCCTTTGAGCTCACATACCTAGAAATGAAAAAGTACACCATATTAGCAATATGAACACCTTGCATGGAGCATTGATACGCATCACATTTTGTATCATGTAAAGAGTACCTCACAAGCTCGCCCATCTTGTAAATATAATCTTTCACGTCCTTTGATGCACTACGAGAAATGCTAGTAGGTAGTATGAACTAAACACACAAGGAATGGTTGATTAGTTTTCTTCTAATACACTCACAAATTTGAAAGGAAAAAGATATTATGCACATAAAATACTTACTTGGAGCATCTTGTGCCAATCATGATATTTCAAGCCATATAATTGTTCTACACCTCTTTTCTTGCTCTTTGTAAAGGCCCCCTTCAAACACCTCATGCATCCAGTGGGAGTACGAATGCAGGCCTTTTCTACTCTCTTTTCTCCTCTCTTTTATCCCTGCTATGCATGCCTTTTCTACTCTCTTTCCTTCTCTCTTTTTCTCTCTTTTTCTCTTCTTTTTCTCTTCTTTTTCTCTTCTCAGTTCATCTTCTCAGTTCATCAGTAATCTTCTTTTTTTCTTTTTTCCAGTTCATCATGTGGCCAGGAAGCTCTTCAGGCTCACCTGATCTTTGGGAGACCATCTTTCGGGACTTATATAACCTTTTGGGGCACCCTCCCAGTCCTGGGGAGTTATACGGCTACATGAGATACTCTAAACACCCCCCAAGAGTCAGCACTACAGACTCCAAACCACCCCAACCCCACACCTTTTGAGATTACCCGAGTGGAGTCAACACAGCCCAGCTGGCTACATAGCCGAGGCCCTTCCCGCATGCCGTCCTATGCCCCTTCCCTCATGCCGTCAGGAGGCCCTTCTACCTCCTCGCAAAGCTGTCAGCGTACTCCCGTGTAGTCGAGACTTGGTTCTCCAGCTATTACAGATGGCCAGCGTACTAGCTCGACACACGACACAGTAGTAGCAGGCGTAGTAGCAGGGAGAGCGGTGGGGGATGCATGGCACTGTGCTGTGGGAGGGGTGGTGGTGGGGACGAGAATGATTCAGATGATTTAGGATGTGCCTCCGGTGATGGTATGATCTACTATGACATCACTTAGACAGGAGGCATCTTGATGGATGCACGGGGGAAGGACATCATGGCCTTCATGCGCTCTGTAATTGCTAACAATTACAGAGATTGCTTTATTCACTACAAAGATCAACCAAAGAGGTTGGCTGATGAGACCCTCGCTGCTGTTCGCTCTAGGTATCCTAACCCCCCCAATGTTCAGTTCATAGATAAATGGGCCAAGTCAAAGATTGTTTCGATACTTACCAATAAAAGATCTTCGCTTAAGAGGCATGCACTAGCGGAGCTTGCCAGGCTCCAGGGAGGTCAACCACCAAGGGGCCCGCCCCACACCGCTCACAAGCGTGAGTGGAAGAAAGCAATGAAGTCAGCGAAGGAGGAACCCAGTCTAAAGAGCACGTGGAGGCACGAAGGATCCAAATGGAGCAATATGGAAGCGTGCATTTTGGAGCAGGGGGTGTTGAATCATGGGAGGCCCAGTTTGTAAGTATCGATCTCAAATTATATTGTTTATGTAGTTTATTAGGAGGTTGTTTCTTTGTACTAACCCCTCCGCAAATTGTGTCATCTTGCAGCTTGATATCGTGGTGGGCAGGTACCCTACTCCTGTTGAGATAGCCTACCCCACCGCCACCATCGCAGAGGAGATACATGGAGGCACTTCTATAATGACGGGTTGATTACTGAGGAGCAGTATATCCGGGTGAAAGTAATTAAATAATGTCAATATTATAAATAAAGATTTTATTTTTAATGTCATTCTGCTTTTTATAGCAATCCTTTGTCATCATTACAACAGAATAAGGGTCTAGCAGCAAAAATAGGAGCATTTGTATAACTAGAAGCATAGTTAGGTGTTGGGCCATTTTTGCTAATAGAAACACTGTCATTTTTGTTGCAATGGGTTCGCTAGCGAGCAGCGAAAATAACGCTGTTGAGCAACGATATTTTGCTGTTATTTTTGTTGCTATTTTTACTGTTGAGCAGTGCCAACACTCTGCACAACAAAAAAAAGAGTTGGGGTAGGATGGGGAGTCTGCACAAGACTCCCCAGTGCCAACACTCTGCACAACAAAAAAAAGAGTTGGGGTAGGATGGGGAGTCTGCTCCAGGTCTTTAAAAAAAATTAAAACAGAGTCCCAAATTCAGATTTATAACACAAATACAAGAAACACATACATTGTGGAGAATGCAATTGAGCCCAAAAAGTTATTATATTTAGAAAATTTTGGGCCTTTGGCCATATATACATAAAGTTTTCACAAAAGAGGCATGAAGAGGTGGGTGTATAACTATAATCCTCATCGGATTCCAAGTGATCTTCATCATCCGATTCCTTGTCCTCTTCACTTGCTTCACGTTGATAATCTGGATCCTCCTCTTCTTCTTCCCCTTCATCTTGCATACATGCCATCAAGCGTAAGGTAAGGAAAGCATGGAAATACAATTAGATGTAGAAAAGAGAATGGTTTAGGCAACACATTACCTCATCATCTTCTTGAGTCCCCAAAACAGACTCATCTAAGCTTACACCTTGCGTACGCATACATGCCCATAATTACGGGCGTGGGGATCTATACCCATAGTCATATTCCTCCTTTGTTGGGTCATGCCCAACAACATCCCTCTACAAAAAATAATTAAGAAAATATACACCTCGCATACGCATACATGCCCATAATTACGGGCGTGGGGCTCTATACCTATAGTCATATTCCTCCTTTGTTGGATCATGCCCAACAACCTCCCTCTACAAAAAACAATTAAGAAAATATACAATTATTTCAAGAAAATAATATAGTACAAAATGAAATGAAAGGAGAGAAGAAATGATACTACGAAACGAGCAAGAAAGGAGGATTTCCCGCCAGAGCCGAAGTGCAAAGCCCCTTGCTTTCGTAGTTGGGAAGCACTCACTGCCGCTTATTGTTGAAAAGCACCTGGGTGTTTTCTTATGAAACTGCGTGCGTGCCTCCACTCCTCGTCCGTACACACGCTAGGCTTCTCCAAATTATTTTTCGCTTCTCTCTTGATATTTTCTCTCCTGTTAGAGAGCAAAAGCTTGATGCACCGCTTCATCCACTCCTCGGAGAAGCACAGACCCACATGTGGCACGGGGAACACTAACTTAAGCACATCGATAACATATTGCTTAGAAAGTTCATCTTGTGCTTTCCACTTTTTGAAGGAGTTCACGAACTCCAGGTTCACAAGTACATGCATACGATTCATGACTTGCTTACCTCGTGCATCCATCTCATGAGGGCACCATCCGCATCCATGGTGTATAGTAGGAGGCGTGGATTGAACGGTGGAATGGGTCTCCTGGGGGCTGGCTCATAATGTGTAAATGATGAGCCCCCCTCTTGGGGACGTATCGAGGAGACTCAGCGTTGCTTTTGCCAAAGCAAAAGCAGCCGTTTCCCCCCCGCTAGCACGTCTACTATCCCCCCAGACTCCCTACTACGTCATTGCTGTGGTGGTGAAGATGGACGTGAGGGAGCGGGGGTGGCTCTAGAAGAGGCAATGTATGTAGCAGCAATGTCGATCGAGAGCAGATTGGCCACATACGACATACGGCTTATGCATACAGCCCATGCATAGGCCGTATGCCATATGCATAGAGCCTATATATAGGCAGTATGTATAGGGCCTATGCATAGGCCGTATGCATACGGCCTATGCATAGGCCATATGCATACGGCCTATGCATAAGGCCTATGTATACGGCCTATGTATAGGCTGTATGCATAAGCCGTATGCATACGGTATACGGCCTATGCATAGGGCGTATGCATACGGCCTATGCATAGGCCGTATACCGTATGCATACGGCTTATGCATACAGCCTATGCATAGGCCGTATACATAGGCCCATATGGCCTATGCATAGGCCGTATACCGTATGCATACGGCTTATGAATACAGCCTATGCATAGGCCGTATACATAGGCCTTACGTATAGGCCATATGCATATGGCTTATGCATATGGCCTATGCATAGGCTTTATGCATAGGCCGTATGCATAAGCCGTACAACCTATGCATAGGCTGTATGCATAAGCCATAGGCATAGGCCGTATGCATAAGCCGTATGCATACACCCTATGCATAAGCTATATGCATACCTAAACCCTAAACCTAATCCCTCGACGCCCAGGGGTGTAAAAACACAAGCCGAATCCGTATATGAACCGTATGCGTATGGCCTATGCATACGGCCTATGCAGCATAAGCTATATGCATACGGCCTATGCATAAGGCTTATGCATACCTAAACCCTAAACCTAATCCTCCCCGGCACCCAGGGGTGTAAAAACACAAGTAGAAGAAGCATAATCAAAGAGGGCTTACCTCTACAAGCCGAATCCGTATATGAACTGTATGCGTGACCTATGCCCTTAGAGGTCGTTCGCTTGAATAGACCTGCAAAAGATTATCATATAAAATCAAAACATTAGTTCATTATGCATAATAGGGCTTATGCATAATAAGGCTATGAATAAGCCCTATGCATAGGCTATATGCATACAGCCTATGTATAGGCCGTATGCATAAGCTGTATGTTGTATGCATAAGGCCTATGCATACCGTATGCATATGGCATATACGGCCTATACATAAGGCCTATGCATAAGGCCTGTGCATAAGTCATATGTCGTATATGCATAAGGCTTATGTATACAGCCTATGCAGCATAAGCCATATGCATACAGCCTATGCATAGGCCGTATACATAAGCCGTATGCATACGGCCTATGCGTACCTAAACCCTAAACCTAATCCCCGGCACCCAAGGGTGCAAAAACACAAATAGAAGAAGCATAAATAAAGAGGGCTTACCTCTACTAGCCGAATCCATATGAACCGTATGCGTGGCCTATGCCCTTGGAGGTCGTTCACTTGAACAGACCTACAAAAGATTATCATATAAAATGAAACATTAGTTCATTATGCATAATAGGGCTTATGCATAATAAGCCTATGCATAAGCCCTTTTGCATAAGCGGGCTATGCATAAGAGGCATATGCATAGCCCTATCCATAAGCCCCTATATGCATACAGAGGGGTATGCATAGCCTAGCCCTTATGCATGGCCCTATGCATAAAGAGTGCTATTCATGAAGAGGGCTATGGATAAGAGGACTATGCATAGCCTAGCCCTTACGCATAGCCCTATGCATAAGCCCTATGTATAAAGAGGGCTATGCATAGCCTAGCCCTTATGCATAGCCCTATGCATAAAGAGGGCTATGCATAGACCTAGCCTATTGACCTAGCCCTAATCCCTGCACCCAAGGGTGCAAAAACACAATGACAAGAAGCACAAAGCACAAAGAAAGAGGGCTTACCGTATGAGAGGCTATGCCCAAAACCTTGCTCACTTGAATATGCCTACAAAAAGAACCACAATAAATAAAAATGTTAGTCCTCAATAACACATTAGTAAGCAAGAAGAACAAGAGAAAAAAGAGGCGAGTGCCCTAAACCCTACTCTTAATGCATAAGTGAATGGAAAAACTACTTTATGTTAAGCCTAAACCTATGCATAATGAATATAATGCTTAATAGAAAGCTTTGATGGAGAGCTCTCCATCAAAGCTCTCTATTAGAGCTCTATGCATTAGGCTAGGGTTAGGGTTAGGAAAAGGGAGAGGAAAGAGAGGGGAAGCGAGAAAAGGAGAGAGGGGGAAGGGAGAGAAGCTCACCTAAACCCTATTTCCAAGCTTTCCATGAAAGCTTGGAAGAACACATAAAAGCATGAAAAAGGGAAGAAAGCAAGAAGAGATCTTACCTTGGAGAGGGATACTTGATTGATTGAAGACCCTTGAGGGATGAGTAGAGGTGGGAAGAAAACTTACACTGCAGGCATAGCTCTGCCTATGTAGCAATAAGGAAGTAGGTAGGTATTGACACCCATCGATGGCGATTTAGGTGGAAGTCATAGTTTCACAGGTCGCCTATTGAGCAGTGAAATTTCGCTACTGGGTAGCGTATTGTCACTACTGTGCAGCGAAAAAACTTGGGTAAATTACAGTATTTTCACTACTGTAATCGATGTCTAGCAGAGCGAAAACCTGGGTAAATTTATGTTTGCAGCCTTGGATGTTGTTGTGTGTTTTGTCTGAACCCTAAATCAGTTTTGGCCAGGTTAAAGATGTTTGATAGTGATCATCAAGGGCCGGAGGTTGGATCCGAGGCATGGTTGAGAGAGAAAATTTTATGTGTGTGATCGATGCAAGGGCTGGTATATAAGACAACATGGTATAATAATTGAGCATGTTTGAACATATGGTCTTCAGTGGCACGAGCAAGTGCGGATGATGACATAGAGGAGAACCATAGGAGAGTTCTAGGTAACATGCCACACCATTCAGTGACATCAGGTAGAGTGCGGAGGTAGAAAGGCTTCATATGGAAAGCATGGCTGAGACTCATCTTCCCCAACCAATGAATGAGGTGCCTCCACCATTGCCACATGAGGAGGAAGAGAATCTCATCATGGACGCTATGGTGAATGACTTCTTTGGATGGGAGGTCATAGATGATAGTGAGCAAGCTCCAATGTCACAAGGAGGAGGAAACCTTGCATAGAGAGGCAAGCACACCTTTGTATGAGAGATGTTCATACTCCACACTATGAGAAAACTTGGAGCTATTGAACTTGCAAACAACTTATGGATGGAGTGATGCAAGTGTCACAAGTCTTCTTCAGTAAGATCACCTCATTCTATTGAAAATATTTCATGTTCTATATACTCTCCTTGCTAATATTTTGGCATATGATTTCTCACCCTATGTTGTAGGCTTCTCAAGAAGATTCTTCCCCCTCAAAATCTATTACCAAACTCACGAGATGGGCATCATAAAATGCTCTCTATGCTAGGTATGGATTACACAAAAATACATGCATGTCCCAATGATTGCATGCTAATTAGAAGGGTTAATAAAGGTGCAACACAATGTCTACAATGTGGGGAGAGCTGCTATAGGGATGATTTGGAAGGTGATAAAGTTCCCTGAAAGGTTTTGAGACACTTCCCTATCATTCCTCACATCCAACACATGTTTAAATGTAAGGGGATTGCAGAACTCATAACATGCCATGGTACTCATCGCTCGATCGATGGCATCATGAGGATCGTAAGGTTGATTCACCGGCATGGTAACATGTGGAGCATCAATGGCTAGAGTTTAAAGATGAGCCTCGTTACTTATGTCTTGGCTTAGGCATGGATGGTGTTAACCCATTTGGCTTCAAGTCCACATCATGGTCTACTTGGCGTGTTGTATTGGTGAATTACAACCTCTCTCCATGGGTGTGGCAATCAAGAAAGGTCATATCATGCTTGCTCTCCTTGTAACAAGAAAGTATAAGGTGACAAACATGAATTTGTACCTCGAGCCTTTGATTGAGGAGCCTAAGATACTATGGCAAGGTATCAAAGTACATGACGTTTCAAGGCCAATAAATAGGCGTGAGGTAGAGGTGAAAGGAGTTTTGTTTTGGATGATGCATGACTATCCCGGGTTCTCGGAGTGCTTAGGTATCTACTTGAACCTTATATGCATAAGTTTTAGCCTTTAAACTTTAAGTTTATATCTCTATCTCAATCATCTCAATTAAAATAGGCGTGAGGTAGAGGTGAAAGGAGTTTTGTTTTGGATGATGCATGACTATCCCGGGTTCTCGGAGTGCTTAGGTATCTACTTGAACCTTATATGCATAAGTTTTAGCCTTTAAACTTTAAGTTTATATCTCTATCTCAATCATCTCAATTAAAATAGGTTTAGCAACCTCTGGACATCATGCATGTCCGATTTATGGACCATCACTTGTTTCGAAAAGACCCTCTACACTTAAGAAGGTGGTGTATGACAAACATCATCAATTTCTCCCTCCTTCACATCCCAAGTATGTGCCACATGATGTCTCACCACTTGTGATGATGAGAGGTAGAGATTGGTTTGCGGCATGGAGAAGCACTCCTAATCCACCACCAAATGGGATGTCTAAACACTCAATCTAGTCCTACCAGCGGCACCATGGGTATTAACCAAGAGGGAGCACAATAAGGTAAAAAGTGTCATCGCCTCTTTTTGTACACCAACAAGAGTAATGCATTCATTGAAGGGTGCCTTCACAAAGAACAAAAAGAAAGGAGAGGAACATTTATATATGGCCTCAAGACACATGATTGGCACAAGATATTATAGGTATATAAATATTCACTTTTTCATTTTCTCTTTGTGGTACATAATTTGTAAGCTCATATACTAACTTCCATTTTTTCTATGCATAGTTTATTCTTCCAATTGCTATAGTTGGTTGTGGCGACAAGAAGGTGAGAGAGGCTATTTACAAAATGGGAAGCTTGGTGAGGTATGAATCTTCTCTTCAATTCACTAAGTTATATTGGTTATTTGGAATTCTTATGCGTTCACAAGTTATGGTAAATAGTACACGTAATTGCTATGTATGTAGGTACATATCCTTAAAGGAGATAGATCCTACATCCATTGAGATGGCTCATCTCAATGTTATTGAGGCAGTGTGTATGATCGAGGACAACTTCCCTAGAATAATTCTCACTAGCCAATTGCATCTTGTGGTGCATTTGGTTGATGAAGTGGCGTTGTGTGGCGTTGTTCATGTTTGAGGAGGATGATCGACTAATCACTAATGTGCCTTAGGGAAAAGGAAGACAACGAAGACTGGATGAAGCATTATGCCACCCACATGGTGAATACATTATGCATTCTAAATAGTCCCATCATGGAGAAGTGGATTGGGAGATACAAGGATGCAATCAATAGATGAAAGGATGAGAGAAGAGCTTTTAGAAGAGTAAATAGATGCTTGCCATTCCCGTCTAGCTTGGAACCTCTACAAAATGTGATCAATATAGAATGGCTTTGTATGGCACCGCGCAAAATGGAGAGATGATCACAAGAGAAGAGCATGAGTATGCAAGGATCAAGGTGCCCAGTTTTGTCCACTCATGCATCCTATAAACAGTAAAAAAAAATAGGTATTTGTTTACCTTTAGTGGCCAATCTCTCCTAGCTAATGAAGGAATTTCCTTTCAAGTTCTTCTGTTGGAACATGACATGCAAAGTTGGAAATATAGCTGCAGAATATAATTATGCCACTAGATAGTTGAAAGTCCTCATTTCCTTAGGTACAAAGTCAATGTATACATCCTGCCCCAAATTTGGATTGAT
This sequence comes from Cibotium barometz, assembly GCF_041138505.1. NCBI lineage: Eukaryota > Viridiplantae > Streptophyta > Polypodiopsida > Cyatheales > Cibotiaceae > Cibotium > Cibotium barometz. Next base: position 63,421,914 of record NC_141047.1, read on the forward strand.
TCCATAAAGTGCTAATATCTTTTACATATACACTCATGTGAGATTCCCACTTTGGACCTTAGATCTTCGCATAATATAGAGCTTAACTTGATTTTTTAAGAAAATGTCAAGCTATTAGTCTATTTTATTTAAATATTTCAAGGTCTTTAAAGTGTTATAATATATGTCACTTTTTGCACCCACCATAACTACCACTTAAAATGCTCAATCTTGTAGATCAAAAGAGTGGTAGATAGTGAGACATTAGTACAATGTGGTGGTTAGTCGAAATTGCAAATCAAATGGTTAGATTTTTAATGATCTCTTTTTCGAAATTATTCTAAGCTATTAGAAGGCTTGAAAATATTAATAATCTAATTAGTAAAATTACATTTTTGATGTAAATCATCTAAAACCTATAAGGACTTGTGTACTTGTAATGGTGCATCTATGAAATTTTTTTTGGATCACTCTAAGTATGGAAAGATAAATTTTAAATCATTTCATCACTTTTTTTTGCCGATTTTGCCGATTTTGACTAATTTGTATTAATTTAAGTTATATTGGGTTAATTTGAGTGCATGTGTATTTTATATTAGTTGCTTGATATCATTTGAAGTACCTTGCCCCCCTAAATTTCATCTCCAAGCATTGTCCCAGTCTAGCATAAACTGGACAAAATTGGACACCCTGATCTTGCAACAACCCGAGGATGTGACCCTCAAGTAAGTACATTCTTCATCTCTATCTAACGTATATACCTTGTTTAATGCACTATATATATACTAAATGTCATGCTTTTGTTTAATGTTAGTACAAACTATATAATGCAATATGGTCAGAGGGAAGGCACTTTCGCACGGAGCATGTGGATTCTAAAAGAAGTACATTTGATTGTGGTGTGATGGTAACTTTTGAGCAAGAAAGTTGAGCCAGTATAGACATGATACCAATGTCATAGAGGACAATCTTGAGTATTGTGGAACTATTCACGATATTCTTGAGGTTGAATTTAGAGCATTTATTCTATTCATCTTTGATGTCAAATGGTTCAAGGTGATATATAGAGGTGCTCAAGCAACTGTGAAGAAACATCCAAATGGGTTCTTCCAAATTTATTCCACCAAGTTTTGGAATGATGAGAAAGATACCTTCGTACTACCTCAACACTGTCAACAGGTTAGTAACCCAACCAATCCCAAATTAAATCTTGATGTAGTATAATAAAAGTGTAACCCCTTTACTTTGTGATATTAGGTTGTGTTTCACGCCGATCGAATTGATCCAAAGTGGTGGTATGTTATACAAGTTTCCCCTCATTCAAAACATATCTTTCAAGATCAAGATGTGGAGGCCGAATCTCTCGATGAGGTGCAAGTACTACCTCAAATCTGCTCATTGGAAGAAGACGATAAAGAAAACATTTTGGGCGGGCCGATGAAGAGCATGAGGAGCATTAATCGAAAGAAGATGATGAGTCACCTATCAATCATGACAATTCTCATTGGATCATGATAGTGATAGTGATATTGATATAGAACCCCGTCTTTTCATTGAGCTTCCATTAGATATAGACATTGATGAAGCAACACATATAGATTTATTACAAGATGGGATAGATTCATGATGATGTTGACATTGTTTCACTTCTCAAAAGTTTTCAACTATCTTTTTTTTTTCTTGAACATGGCTCCAAGGGTTTTAATGAACGATTTTTAAAAACTATATATCATTTTCTGTGTGTATGTGACATGTATTTTCAAAATTCAATATCCAACAACTCTCTGGAATTTCTTATAGTGAAAATAGCAGCATAATTTTGTTGCTATCCTCTTTGTCCAGTAACGAAATCATAGTATATTTGCTACTAAAGATACTGCTCAATAGAGAAATTTTGCTGCTAGAAGCACTGTTGGGCCTAGAACATTTGCACCTTATTCTGTGACGTAAGCTGGAGTATTGGTATCCTGTACGTGTCCTGTCATCGTGTCTATGATACTAATTGAAAGCCAATACATGACTTTTCTTGTACCCTGGGTCCAATCTTTGAATGCCTTTATATCTAATGGAGTGGCATTCTCTTCAAACAACTCAAGAGGCCCCTCATTGTCTCCTTTGACATAGTCCCCAAATTCTTTACCCATAAGGAAATTGGTCATTTTGAACTTTCAGGCATGGAAGTTTTTCTTGTCCAGCTTCTCACTGATAATCTGATTGATTCCATCACCATACATGTTTTTCTACAACAATCAAATATCTACAACTAGACAATTTCTGTTTGCAACTTGTAATACATCAGTATCTTCTGTGACTACAGTAGTGGTACTTTAGCACAACCTGTAGGTCATTAGATCTGACCAAATTACATGTACATACACCCAATGTCAACAATACATGTGCAAACACTATCTGCACTCCCAAAATGCACTACTGTATGCACTGCAACAATAACCAAATTTCAACCAGAGACACTTCTTAACCAGAACTTCCCAAAATTGTCAAAAATGCTTTGCAGTTATAGAACGAAGACCAAGACGTGCCCGAAACACGATTTTGGTTGTAAAACTATAATATAAAGTATAATGTATCACACAGGCACCTCCAAGCCTACAAAGACAGCTCCTCAATTGGATGTGTAGCTCCAAGAGCTACCGAGGGATGTTGTACCTAAACCAAAGGGGGATGTTGTACCTAAACCAAAGGGGGAAAGAGATGGTGATTGTTATGGCTCACCCTAACCCTCCTTGAAACACATCCAAAAAGAGATTACCTAGTGAACCGCAATTTTCATGAGGATCTTTCCAATGGTCGAGCTCGTAACCCTTGAGGTCTCCAAGCTCTATAACTCCTTGAGAAGCAATTCCACCACATCTCGCGTGTTGTCACACCGCCACATTGCACTACGGGTCCTCGTCCCTCCTCTCCCCTCACTTCATTCACACACACTCACTAGCATGCATTAGGGAGAGAGATTAGAAAAATCAAGACTCAATTGCACAATGGGAGAGTATGTTGCATTATGAGATAAATTTACTTATATACATCGCCATAAGTATTCACACACTTAAACTGTGGCCGACCGGGCACTTTAGGCTTATAAGAGGCCTAATGCTATTACAATGACTACTCTCATAATATATCCATGAAGTACATCTCACTTAGGACTTCATCCTATCTTGCTACCACACCCTCTTGAAAGCGGGAATCACCATAAATACTCCGTCACACCATTACGGGCGCCCGTCCAAGTTATAGCTTTGGACACTATTACTTTATATCTTGAATGTATGACCCTTGGTGTATCTATCGTGACTCCTTAACGTAAGATAATGATGGTAGCTCTTGTTAATCCTAGAATTGGATTAACATCCCCCCTCCATTGTGACAGTGTATGTCAGCTTGAGTTTTGTGGAGCCAATCCATTCCAAGGATCCTGTCAAAAACTCCCAGAGGTAAGACTTTAAACTGACAGTCGGTTACATTACCATCTAGATTGAACTGGATAAGATCTGTCTCATGGTGAGTGAAAAGAGTCTTCCCACTGGCCAATTCAACTTGCATAGGTTTCCCTGATTTTTGTTCGAAGACTAGCTTACGCAAGCATCCAGGGGAAATGAATGAATGAGAACTGCCTGAATCAATCAAAAGCTTAAAAGGCTTACTCTGATACTCTGCTGGAGTATGGATGATGGAGAACTACTGGTTAGGCCCTTTATTTTCAATTGCAGCATAGATTTGTCCTCTTTCCTCTTCTACTACATCTGAAATTGTGATTGCTTTGGCTGCTGTAGTCTGAGGCAGAACTCTTTCTCTTTGGTTGCCCCGGTTCTGGGAAGGAGTTCTGAGGTTACTCTGGACAAAGGCAAATGGCTAATGAGTTGGAGTTCTTCTGGGGTTACCTTGGCTTGGGCGAGATGGACCCTGATTAGACTGGTATGAAGGGGTTGGTCTCTGAACTCGGGGTCCTTGACTTCCGTGTCCCCTTGACATGGCAGGAGTCGAGCAGTCTTTTAACTGGTGACCATAACCCTGGCATCCAAAACATCGGTTTTCAGTTTTGAGCTCATCCCTCTAATTTCTTGAAAGAGGTGGGGCTCCTGAGAAAGTATTCTGGGGGAAAGGTCTTCCTTCACTTCGGAATCTTCCTGCATCCTGATTCTGATTTGGGCCTTGCTGCCTCTTCGGGGGTGGAAAGTTTGAAGTACCTCCCTCGGCTTGGAATCTTTTAAAGTTAGAGGGTGCAGGCTTTGACGGGACCTTTACTACAAAGGCTTTGGCAAAATCTTTTGCCATTCTTACTGCTTCAGCCATGGACATTGGCTTGGCATTTTTGACCAGTGTGTCCAAGGGTTTGTTCATTCCCCGAATGAACCTGGCCATGAGTTGTTCTTCGTCTAGAGGTGGTGAATATTTGAGTAGAAGAGCAAAGGCCTGGTGATATTCCTCGATGGTTTTGCTCTCCTGCTTTAGCTCTAAGAATTCGTTCATTTTGGTTTCCAAAAATCCAGGGGGACAAAATCTCTTTCTCAAATAGGTTTTTAGGTCATTCGAGGACTGAGTATTTCTATCCAAACGGTTGGTGTCACAATGGTTCCTCCATGCTACCTTGGCTGTTTCCACTATTTTCAGCCAGGCGCAAGAGCCATTTTGCTCTGCTCATTGTAGCCTGTGATGTCAAAATATTCTTCCATGGCTTCCACCCATTTCTCCACAGCCTCGCCTAGGTTCTCCCCTTCTCCTTTGAAGAGTCCTGGCTAAGTCCTATGAAGAGCCTTGCGAACATCAGGGTCAAGCTCGTCATCTTCAGAGAGAGGGTCTGGCTGACGGCCACGGTTTCCTCATCTCATGATTCTGACAAAAATTTATATATTATTGAATTTTTATTTTGATATCATCCACGAGATCCTAAGACTTAAGAGGTTTGAAAAAACAATTTCTTAAACAAGACAATGATCTTATTGGAGATCTATAACATATGTCCGATAAACAGATTTTTCTTTATCAGATCGTTCGTAAACAATCACTTATTCAATAGGGAATTTTTCTTCAGAAAACATTTCTATATTTATATAAAAAGTTGTAATATGTACATAGAGCAGCTCGGCTCCAGAATCACCGCCTCAGTCGTAATCGCATAAAGAAGCGAAAATGCGAAGAAGACATACCATGGTATACACGATTCATTACACAAAGAGGTGCTCTAATTCTATTTCTCTGGATAAAGCGGCTAAGAAGTCTAAAAAATCGGCATGAAGTTCTGAAGTTCTTGGGTGAATGATCACAGAGTAGAACATGCTGAACAAGCCCTAGTCTTATCAAAATCATGGCCAAGGAAATATTTTGCCTGAGCCTCTAATGTTGACTGGTACTGATGTTAATACACCGTCCTCCACAGAACCACATATATACGACATCGCTCAAGAGGATCAGGAAAGTAAAGACTAACAAAATGGCGAGCGAGTCTCACTCTGCTCATTCGGGTCGTAGCAGAGTTGATGAGGTGATCAAATGCAAAAGCTATCATATCCTGACTCTGAGAGAGTCCAGGAATTCTAGATAGGTTCAGGGTGTCCATCTATAAATTTCCAATTCAATTTATAAGTTTTTAATTTTTGAAGTTCATTCACATAGTATTAACAAGTGAAAAACATTTCTTTCCCAGATTTTTTAAAAAAAATTTAGGTAATTTCCGCTCTGATACCAACTGTGGGATCCCTCAACCCCCTCTGCGCACCGGATTCCCGGTAGCTAACAGCAGAAGCAGCCCCCTCATGCGCGGGGCAGGGTTTCTCACTCGAGGCCTCGCCCCCCACCCACGAATGTCCGGGCACGAAACTAGGCTGGTGGGGTCACTCCGAAAATCGAAACCGGGAAAATTTCCCATGCCCGAAAAGCGGGTACGATTCCACCTTTTTGAATTTCTCTTTACGAGTTTTTCTAACAAGATCAAAATCTAAACTATCCTCCACCTGAATAAACCAGATAGAAGAAAACTATCACTGATATAATTTGATCATCTGAGCAATTCAACACTTTCTTCCTAATCAAGATTAGGCACAGCCGTTGATCCACTCAATCAAGAAATTTATCAGGGAATTAACTATCTACTCGAATCCTAGCGTAATCCTAAGATTTTTTCAGTTTGATTTTATTAAAACTCCACTGATTCCAGCCTAACCCCATCCGGCCCATGGGTTAGCCACCACCCTAACCTTGGAATCGGTGAAACCAAACAAGTACTCACCCACCCATAATTGAAATGCCTTTCTTAACTTTAGCTTTAGAAAACAGATATGCACACACTCCTCTTTAAAACTTAAATTAAAAAAAACAATCCATTTACAAACAATTTACTAGTTACACATGTCATACTTCAAAAATTCCATTGAGTCTTTGTTTCTCACAAAACAGTATCACTCTAGACTCTCCATTGAGACCACTGAGTCAACAACAAGATCCAGTGATAGATACAATCACATTGGTCTGTCATATAATATCTTCCTCGACATACGCATGGGTGTCCTCGGCACCGTGAGCTCGTGCATTGCCTGGTAAGAACCCTCCAAGATCCTTCTTAGGTGTCGTGGTACTTCACTTAGGGACCGCTTCGTCGGCTCTCACCCATCGTACCGGAAGCGCACCATTTTAACCATACCGAGGCTAGTCAAGACCTCGGTAGGCTTTGCCGTGTGAGCTGTCCCTCGAAGACTCCCCGCCAGCTGTTGCAATCGAACTTCCCTTAGATAAACATATATGCCAAATGCTCCCTCCAACATTCTAGCGTAAGATAATCCTTTAAGAAAACAGGGTTTCTATGCAAGTTTTCAGTTTTGATTTTTGTTTGAAAACCATGAATAATCTTAAATTCGTATCTCAATACTTCTAGATCCAGGTCTGAATTCCAAACAGAATTCCTCGAATTCTGTCAACTTGATCCTCAGATCAAAATCAAAAGTCTTAACTTAGTCTCAGATTCGGTGGGTGTTTTGAGTGCATTTTTCCTGAACTGAGCACATCGTCATTGACGAAGGAATTAGGTCTTGGTCAATAGTCAGAATCAGAGTTTGGGTCTGGAAAGGTTCTTCCCCCTAAACTATCTTTCTCGAAAGGTACAATTTCAATTTCTCTTTTTCTAAGTTTTGTTAGACAAATATTTGCTTACAGATTTCTAAAACATGAATTTCTTGTGAGGAATAAAATAATCATTTATCTCGATCTCCAACTTCGATAGTTTAATTGAATTTTCTCATTACCATCTTAGTGAATATGAAACGGTAGCATTTCTTCTCACACATTATCTACTTATTCATTTTTTTAATTTTTGTGAAAATTAAACAGAGGATTAAGGAGAACCCTTATTTAATTATAAAGATTCTATATGCATCAAATCCGATTCTGATGAAAGTCACACTTTTATCATCATAAAAATCATTTATGATGAAAATCACTCTTTTAACATGAAAGAATTCCTTTTATGCATATGTTTATGCGTACAAATCATTTATGATGAAAATCACTCTTTTAATAATAAAAAAATATCTTTTATGCACCCATTTATGCATAAAAATCATTTATGATGAAAATCACACTTTTAATATAAAAAAATCTCTTTTATGCATCCATTTATGCATAAAAATCATTTATAATGAAAATCACACTTTAAAAAAATATATCTTTTATGCACCCATTTATGCATACAAATCATTTATGATGAAAATCACACTTTTAATATAAAAAAATATCTTTTATACATATGTTTATGCATAAAAATCATTTATGATGAAAGAAACACTTTTATAATAAAAAAATAATCTTTTATGCATACTTTTATGCATAAAAATCAAATATGATAAAAGTAAAACTTTTATAATAAAAAAGTAATCTTTTATGCATACTTCTATGCATGAAAATCAAATATGATAAAAGTAACACTTTTATATTAAAAAAATAATCTTTTATGCATACTTTTATGCATGAAAATTAATTATGATAAAAGTAACACTTTTATAATAAAAAAATAATCTTTTATGCATACTTCTATGCATGAAAATCAAATATGATAAAAGTAACACTTTTATATTTAAAAAAATATTCTTTTATGCATACTTTTATGCATGAAAATCAATTATGATAAAAGTAACACTTTTATAATAAAAAAAATCTTTTATGCATACTTTAATGCATGAAAATCAAATATGATAAAAGTAACACTTTTATAATAAAGAAATAATCTTTTATGCATACTTTTATGCATAAAAATCAAATATGATAAAAGTAACACTTTTATAATAAAACTAAATTTCTTTTATACAAATAATCAAAATGCATCTTCTGTGCATGAAAATGACACTTTTAGAATATAGAAATCATAAGGATTACTCTTTTAGAATAATGAAAGATAATACTTATTTCCAAATTTTTGAAAAATTTTGCCATAACCTCCTTTGTATGGCTGACCATTTTTCAATTTTTAAGTCTCTAAAATTAATTAGAAATGCACCAAGAGTATTTAAATCATTCTAAAGTAACATTTTTCTACTTATTTAAGAGAAACATTATGAAAAACTTGATTTTATTCATTAATCATTCACCTAGGATAAAGAATGGTTGGATTTACTAGAGAAGAGAGGGGAATGCCTTTTGCAATGAGGCATAACATCATTTGCAATGTAGAGAAGACAAAAATCATAAAAATCATAAAATGAATGGAAAAAGAAGAATCTCCAACTTACTAATGAATTTGAGAGCTTTCCTTTGGCTTGATCGTTTGAGGGTTCTACTCTTGTTTAAAACAAGAGTGGCCACCAATCTTTTGGAAGAGGGAAGGTCAAAAAACTAATGCATTATGAGTAAATTCACAGTTTTCTAGCACTTGGGAGAGGCAGGGTAACGGTGAAAAACACTATCGAGTTTCAGCAAAGGGGAAGGCTTCTATTTATAGGAAAAAGTGAGCTTCTAACCAAGCCAACTGATTCTAGAATTTTCCAGATCAGTTTGGTCAATTTTTGACCATTTTTAGGTCAGTTTTGCTCACTTTTTGGATCTAGTTGAAACAGGAGAGAGGAGAGATAAAGATATCTCATTATTTGAGAGTTTAAAACTCATTCAAGCATGAGAAATAGGCGCCTCATTCATGAGGGGAATTTCCCCATGCAGAGGTGTCAAAATGCATCATTTCACCTAAATATCTCTTTTTTAACTGTTAACCTTGTCCTTGTCAACTCTTCATCTTATGTGAGTATTTACTCATTTTTAGGAGATTTTTCTTTTATTCTTCTATTTATCTCCTTCCTACATTTGGATGAATCTTATTGGTCCATAGGAACCTTAATTTAAAATTTTAAAAAAATCTTCATCCCCAAGATAATGCCTCTTGACACAGATTATACTTAATTTCTAATGCACATTCTGAAAATCTTTTTGAACTTCTATTTCAGGGGAACTTATTTTAATAAGATGAGATATTTTTCTATCCAAAAATATTTAAAAACTGAATTGCCACTCTCTAGAAGATTTTCTCTCTCTAGGCCAAAACTGGTAGAAACAAGATCTTTTATATTTCTGAAGAGGGATTTGATTACAGGGGAAGATGCTGGATATCTTGAGAGGTTCGAGAGGAATCTTACAGTGGACGTGAACTCTTAGGACGTGAGTATAGAAAATGGTTCACGCGTAAACCATTTTTTTTAAATTTGTTTTTTTTAGTCTAGTGGGAAATTCAAATTTCCTTGTTGGGAAATTTTTTTTTGAATTTTAAATTAAGGAGATATGGGCATTTTTCCAAAAAGATAAGTGGGAATAAAAAAAGTCAACTTTTTTATGGATTGATGTGGAACGATGTGTGTGGGATGTGTGGATTGTCATGGATTGATGTGGAGTGATGTGGAAGGATGTGGATTGATGTAGATTGATGTGGGTTGATGAGGATTGATGTAGATTGATGTGGATTGATGTGGATTGATGAGATTGATGTGGATTGATATGATTGATGTGGATTGATGTGTGGAGTGATGTGGATTGACATGGATGTTGTGTGGATTGATGTGGATTTATGTGGTTGATGTGAATGAATGTGGAAATGATGTAAGATGATGTGAATGAATGTGGAAATGATGTAGGATGATGTGAATGAATTTCGAATGATGTGGGATGATGTGAATGGATATGAATTGATGTGGGATGATGTGAATGAATGTGAATGGATGTGAATTGATGTGAAATGATGTGATGTGAATTGATGTAAAAAAATATGGGATAATGAGAAATGACGTGGAATGATGTGAAATGATGAGGAATGATGTGGAATGTTGTGGAAAGATGGGAATTTTGTTGAAAACTGTATTTGTATGTGAAACCTGTTTTTAAAGATTGTGTTATGGCAAGAATGATGGGGGAAGCATTTTGACTATCTTATGGAACAAGGTCATGGGGACCTAAGTGAAAATGTTGCAGCAGCTGACGGAGAGTCAAAGAAGGACGTCTCACATGGCAAGATCAGCCGAGGTCTTGACTAGCCTTGATTCGGTTAAAATGGTGAGCTTCTAGTACGGTGGATGAGGGGCCAAGGAAGTGGCCTATGAGTGAAGCGCTAGGTCACCTCTGCGAAGGAACCTAGAGGGTGCTGAGCATATGGTGCTTAGGCTCCATGCATGCATCGAGGAAGAAAATGAGTTGGAGTTGTTTTCTGAACACACGGGCATGGATCTGGTTGATTGGCGTTGCTGGTCTTAAACGGATGAGTTCATGGCTCTTTTAAATGGATCTTTTTGGTTAATCTAGGTGATCTTCAATAGAGAGTCCATATGGATTTTATGTGATTATACTCCTAGGTACTATGGGCTAGGAGCTATTGAAAAGGCCCCTGAGTGAGGAGGTGGTGAGCGTTCTGGTTTGCCAATGATGCCATAGGTACGCTGAGGAAGGAATGAATGGAATATGGATTTTATGGAAAAATATTGATTACATTCCTCGGTACTATGGGCTAGGAACTATTGAAAAAGCCCTTGAGTGAGCAAGTGGTGAGCGTTCTGGTTGTCGATGATGTCATAGGTACGTCGAGAAAGGAATGATTGGAAATTAGACTTGAAACTAGAATACTGAGGATTATGATGGAAACACTGTGGTTTTATTGCAATCCTGTTTTGGAAATAATTGAATCTAAGAAAAGGTAATTTCATATCGAATGTGTAAGTGGTGTGTCTATTTAATTTTTCAATGAGTGCCGGCTAGGGGGCCTAGGAACTCTTTTCCCTGGTACGCGGAACAAAACATAACCAAATTTTTATAATGGATCCTATAAAATACAGTGGTTGGGCGGTTGGCTAACCCATGGGATTAGGCTGCATTGATAGATTCCTATAATAAAATTCAATTCTATTTAAGTTATGATAGTTGAAGTAAGTCACTGGATAATTCTTGTTCTATGGAAAAGAATCAACGGGATATTTCTTGTTCTATGGAAAAGAATCAATGGTTGTGCCTCTTTTGATGGGGAAAAAAGAGTTGGTCTCTATGAACCAAGTGCAAGTTCCTCCTTTGATTCAGCCATGTGACCCGAGGGTTTGGTCGGAATACAAAGGATAGTTAAGACTCTTGACTACGTTAGAAGATTTTCCTAGAGGAATCATCTATGCTTTCTAGGCGAGGGAAGTTTTCTGGGTTTGGTTTTGGAAGAACCACTGGATTATTCTCTTGTCCAGACATTCATGGTGGGCGAGGCCCTGTTAACCCATGGCGGACATTGAGATGTACTATATTTTACGTCATTAATTTAAATATTCTGAGTCATGGGCCGGGCTTGTCGGCACCATATGTTAAGGATAAAGGGATTGGGTGATCGCTGATGAGAGGCGCACCTTGGATATCAGTAGGATAAGGGTTAGGGTCGGCCGGCCATGTATGGGTGCCCAAGTGTGAACGGCCAAGTCACCTATAAGAGTCAAATGTAGCCCTAAAATCATCATTCTCATGTGTTGTGAATACAAGAGTGCTCTTGCCTTATCTCCTTGGTTTCCTTCTCCTGCGTGTGTGTGTGAGAGAGAGAGAGAGAGTGAGAGAGCGATCGAGCACACTGTGTAGCGGCACGGCGACGGCGGCGAGGCGGTAGAGCGGCACGACGGCGGCTCCTCCTTTACAGCTGCGACGTGGGAATCCTTCAAGGCGACAGTTAAGCGGTGAGTGACACACCTTTTGCATTCTGTTTTGAGCTTCCTTCCATGGTTGTATGCTTGCAGCCATTCGTGGCTCGCATACGGTGTTCGGCAAGTCCCCAGCTACGACCTGTGCGGCAAAAGCGCACATTTTTGGCGCCGCTGCCGGGGAGTTGCCCTGCACCAAGCTCCAATTTGCAGCTCGGCTGCTGCGTGAAGTTTAATCTACACTGTAGGAAAGCGACTGTGTGTTGTTGTTGAGGTGTTTCTGTGGTTTTCAATCTCTGTTTCTGTAATTTGTCTTCTACATTTCTGTTTCTTTTGTTATTTTGCCGCCCCGCGTGCGGGCGTGTGTTATGTTATCTGGTTTTCTGCGTGGGCGGGGGGATTTCTGAATCCCAGATCTGTGATGTGTGCGTGTGCGAACTGCGCCGCGGCGGCCAAGGTTGAACACTAAAGAAACCCTAGAAAGCTTATCTAAAAAAAAAACAGAAAATAAAAATTTTTTAAAAAAATAAAAAATAAAAAATTAAATTTTATTTTTAAAGAAAGAACCAAACGTGTGGAGAGGAAAGATTTTCTAATTGGAGAAAAAAATTTTGAAAAGAAAGAACCCCCACGACCCACGACCCACGGCCCCGGCCTTGGTCTTTTGATATATATATATAGGAGAGTGAGCCTCCATAGCTTTCTTTCAAGTGAGAGCTTATGGGAAGTTGTGCCCTATATGTAGCCCACTCCCAAAGTGAGCATGTGGGATAAAGCCCTCACCCTTTCCTCCACAAGCAAATAGGCTTTTGCCCCTTCCCCCCAAGGGAAACGGACTGTTTTGAGGACCACAGGAGCTCTAGATAGGCGAACACAGTGCTGTAAAGCACACTAGGACCCTTTGAACAATACGCTCGTTTCGAGCTATCACACGCGCTAGTCCAAGTTCGACCGTAGGTAAGGGGGTCAAAAACAATCTAAAAACAAGTAAAAACGGGGTGCGAAACACCTAAGAAACCACTTGAGTGAGTTCAAGGGTAGTTACCAACGCACGTAGGGTACCCACGTCACATGCATCTACGTTCTGGTCGGGTGCTAGAGCCTGAACCACTAGAAAGCGTTTCAGTCTACGCAGGCTCACACCATCCCTCCACGTTGGCATCTTGGCCTTCGGCTGGAACCCAAGGGAGTGCAACCCAAGATCCACGAATAGTGGATAGTGACTCATCCTCTGACTCAGAAGCCATGGAAAGACACCCTACTAAGAACCCTGAGGAGACAAGCCAAAACATGCCAGTGTGGGCCCCACAACCTGGATCTAGCATGTTTAGTCGTCTAATCGAGACCTTTAGTAGAGCTACACGCTCTGAGCATGTGACAAGCGAAGTAAATGAAGAAGGAGGGGTAGTGGATTCGCCATTCACATCTCATGTGGACCCTACCTTCCCAAAGAGTGTCCATGTGGATATTCTACCCACTTCGTTTAATGAGGGCCCTACTGAGCTACCACATTCCGATGCTCTTCCTAAAGTAGAGGTCCCGAGAAGCCAATCCATAAGAAGTGACATTGCGTCCACTTCAAGAGAACCGTTTGGCACACCATGTCTAGATGGGATATTTCTCAATGAAAATTGGGAATATGATCTACACACAGAGACTCTAACGGACCTATACACGGGTTACACATATCATGTAGGTTGGTTAGAAGTCCTACGATCTACATCTAGTGCCACTAATCTAGAGGAGCAACAACAAATGATATGTGAGGTTATTCATAGAATTATCCAAATTGAGAGGCAAAATAGGGGAGTGAACTTAGTTTCCACTGGCCCTATGAGATTTCTGGATATAGGCAAGGCCAAACAACCAACCCTATCATCACAATTGGTGGAGACTCCCTCGGTGAGTCCCATAGACCCTTCGTATGTTGTTTCGCCTGGAGTCTCAATGTAGGTTGAGCCCACGAGTAGTAACTTTAGCTTTCCAACCTTGGCTCAACTTTCCATTAGGGAATCCGCAATGCCTACCCCAATGATGAGCATAGCTGAAAGTGCACCTGTTACCGCTGTAGTTAGTACGACACCGCTACCTAGTGGAACAGTACCTACAACAGTGCGTGGCAGTGCCTATCGGCCTTATGTACCTATTGCTACTCATGCTCAAGTAGCTCCTACGCCTGTTGGTATGCCAATGGCGTATGCTCCACGACCACCTTATCATAACCATTATCTAAGAGGAGCTAGGCCTAGCCACATATCATATCCTACGTCATTTGCCAACCTACTCAGACCAACGCCAACTCCTATCAGCCAGGCTATCCCAGAAGTGCCTCCACCAGCTATGCCTGCTCACCTAGGTGATCTCGCAGCGTTTGCTCAGACGATCGGACGATCTATTGCGGAAAACATGTGGGGCATGCCTGAGAGAGAACCCAGAAGCAAGGCGATACAAGTGGCTAAGCTCACTCAAAACTTCAGTGGTAACAAGGATGTTAGGAAGCACATTGAAGTCTTTGAACACGTGTGTGATTCCTTGGAAGAGCACAATGAGCTGCATAAGTGTAAAGCCTTAGGCTTAACTTTGAGTGGGAAGGCTGGAGATTGGTATCGAACCTTAAGGTTTGAAGAGCGCACTCACTACCCCACTCTCAAGAGATTGTTCTTGAAAGAATACATACGTGAGGGTGTGCTTTGGGGAGTAGCATCTCAACTCCAAAAAGATGAACGCGAGGAAGGGGAGTCAGTGAGAGACTTTATAAGTCGATTGAAGCATCTAAATTCTCGCTGCACTCCCGATGAACGCTTCAATAATAACCAACTCCTCGATAGATTCATCCGAGGATTGCGCCACAAGGACATTTACAATGGCCTAGTCATTAGAGGTCTTACAACGTGGGAAGCAGTCACTGCCAATGCAATCCAGTTAGAAGACAACTTGATGATTGCAGGTAAAAAGGTGTCTTCGGAGACAAAATCCATAAGTTCGCAAGTATCTGGGCACGAGCCAATGACGGTGAAACCTATTGCCAAGGAGCCCAAGATATCTGAAATGTCTGTGACCGACCTTACTAAGGCTCTCCAAGAATACTTTAGGGGTAATCGAGCTCCCCAGAATAGCCATATGTACCCAAGGAGAGAGCAACAATGGTGTTCGGTGTGCTTAGGACCACATAGCACGAGTGAATGTCCCACATTTAGAGTCAAATTCAATGGGAATTGCAATGCATGTGGTAAGTACGGTCATCAATCTAAAGATTGCCTAGTACTTAAGCGAATGTTGGCAAATCAGGCACCACTAGCCTGGTCAAACACACCTCAAGTACCCGCGCTAATGCCTGCACAACCTGTCGAGCAACCGTCACAGCACATAGTTCCAAGGAATCCGAATGTATTCCAGTCTGTGCCGTTACCACCGCCAGTGCTAGGACCTCAACCTCCACATCCAAGGATTACCCCAATAAACCAGATGGGTTGTGAGTCACATAGTGCGTGTGGGGATTATGAAGAGGAGATAGACCCCACTGCTCCATACGGGATTGATACGTTTGAAATGATTCCCCAGTACTACATGGAGGATCATTTCGGGCAAGTCAAGCCTGTATATCAAGCGGCTGCTCTCGCCACAAGAGGGCAAAACCTTAACACCTTGGCGAGGAGACCACCTCTTCAATGCTATGAGTGTGGTGGACCGCATCGTGTAGCGGAGTGCCCTAATAGGCTACAGAAGATCGCCACTCAAATGCAACCAAATCAAGGGAGCACATCGGGAATGCCGGTACTTACATGTAATCGTTGTGGCATAGATCATTTGATCGCTCAATGTCCACATAATCCTAATGCACCCAAGATTACGCCATTGAATTTGGTTGAGGTCACCAACCAAGCACGAGGAACCACACCTGTTGTACCCGCGAATGTAGTTACACGGTCAATGCTTCAAAATCAAAACTACATTCTTGAAGAGAGGGATACTGCATCAATCGCTCAGGCAAAGAAAAAGAAAACACGACGAAAGAGATCGCTTAATGCCACGAGCTCCAAGCCCAGTTCAAAGACCAACATAGGGGCAGGAGACGACCCCGTGTATATGAATGATCCCGAAGATGATTCTGATTCAATAGAAACCATGGGGACCAAAGCCACTACCTTAAGGGAGGAACCCACTCGGGAGCTCAATGAAGGAGAATCAAGCAAGTACAAAAATAAGGGAAAACAGAAGGAAACTTCCTCGGCCCCACAACCAAGTTAGTTAATGCCCTCTCGACCACCCAAACTGACTGAGACTCCCCAAGACAAGCCACGTGGGCCAAAAACCCTTAAGAAAAAGATTGGAACTTATCCAAACCCAGTTGAGGAGATTGAACAAGTGCACCACTTAAGGGGTTTGGTGGAAGAAACACAAAGAGAATTGGAGCCAAACCTGAGAAAAATCAAAATTCCAGACACAGTGTTTCCTATGCAAGTTCAGCCTCACCGGAACCTTAAACCGTTAGCTATACCTAGTATCATTCGGGAAGAAAGTGAGGATAGGACATCCGAAAGTGGGCAAACACCCTTCTTGCTGGAAAGAATGTTTAGTGAGGGAATGCCTGACCCCATTGAAGAGGAAGTGATTCCATCTTCACCAGTCCCTAGTCAAGGGGCGATATCTCGAAAAGTACCGTTGAATGTGTCTAAGCTAATGGATTTCATGTCCTCTGAAATCAGAACCACGATCATATCCAAATTATACGGAGATCCTGAGCTATTCTTAGCTCTTCGGGCATTTCTCAATGGAGAACTAAAGGCGGGGCTACCACCATTTGCAAATATGGATAGACCCGACACGCTTCAAGATGAAGGGGAACATTGGGATCTACAACCCAACCTAGATGAAAACTCGGTCGTTGAAATACCTGTTAACAAGTTGGGACAGTACTTTGAAGGGGACGAATCTAATGCAACTCTCCCCATTACTACTAAGGGGTTAACTCTAAAGGGAATCTTGGATGGTGGTGCTGGCGTGAGCATTGTGACTAAAAACTGTTGGGAATCTATGGGGAGACCTCACCTCGAAGTCACAAACATAGTGGTTAAGATGGCAAACGGAACTATTGCTAAACCTATTGGAATGTTAAGGGACCTTAAGATCAAGGTCCTGGGATACAAGGTAAAACATACCTTCATTGTAATGGATTTCTCCAAGCATCCTATGTCATATCAAATGATCTTAGGACGTCCTTTCATGAGGGAAGCACAAATGGTGCATGACTGGTCGAAAAACCATGTCTACCTACAATTCCAGGACTCTGTCATTCGGGTTGATCTTGAGAATGGTCGTGCACATCCTTTAGGAAGCAAGGTTATCATCGATAATCGATCGGATACCACTGTTCATTCCGCCCCATTAAGGTATTGCTATACATGCAAAAAAGAGACTGATGATGGGAGGGATTCTCCTTACATGGATGTCCTACCGGGTATGACTGAGTCGGATAACGTGGATTGGGTACACCTAGCGGCAACCATAGACACATGGGAAAATAGAGGCACAAGTTGGGTAACACCTGAGGGGCAAGATATGCCACCGTTAGTGCCAATAAACATGATAGGTGTTATGCACTTGACTCTTGATGGCGAGAAAGTGGCAAACTCCACCGACACTGAAAGTAGCGAAGACTCTGACCAATGCAACTCTGAGTATGAATCTCAAGAAGAAATTGACCCTGAGCCTCATGGGAAAAACGAATCAAATATTCACCCAAATGTGGAATTTGATAGAAATAAAAATAAAAAACTTGGTAAGAAGAAAGCGAGACATAAGCGCCAACGCTATCGAGCTTATGTACGCACTGCAATAAACAAGGAAAGATCCACTGCAGAATGGCTCAGTTATGTAGGAGCCATTGATGCTCATCGAAAGATAGCTGATAATTGGGGACAATACCTCCAAAGTGTCATGTGGTGTATTCCGCAACCTCATGACGTCGCCCAATTAGAAATTGAAGAGAAGCCAAAACTAAGTCGTACTGCAAGAAGGCGGCAAAACCAAGAGTTGGCTCAACAACAAAAGGAAGCGGAATTGAAAGAAAAAAACCTGGCACAACAAGAACCAATAGAGACTTACACCCTGCACCCGAGCATTTCAAATCATTTACCACAGGGGAACGTAAAGTGGTCTACACAAAAGCCCAACGAACGCCTACCAATGGGAGTAGCGGTGTCTACGATGGCCCTGCGGTAGTTAAGGAGATAGACTTAGCAGATCCGGGTGAGGAGTCTAAACCAGTTTATATTGCTCAAGACCTCACCAAGGCGGAAGAAGCTGCACTTACGAAGCTTCTTAAAGAATTCAAGGACATATTTGCTTGGACATATCATGATATGAAGGGTGTCCCACCCTCGGTGGTGCAACACACGATTCCAATGATTAGCACTGCTAAACCAGTCCAGCAACGTCCCTACCCACCAATGAATCCTAAGTACGCAAAGATTGTACAAGAGGAAATTGAAAAGCTGGTAAAATGTGGATTCATATACCTAATTGAGCACTCAGAATGGGTTTCTCCCCGATAGTCATCGTGCCAAAGAAAAATGGGAAACTCAGAGTGTGCATTGATCTCAAAAAGGTTAATGCAGCCACCAAAAGGGATCATTACCCCTTGCCATATTCTGAACATGTGCTTGAAAGAGTGGCAGGCAAGGAGGCATATAGCTTTTTAGATGGGTACTCGGGTTACAATCAGATCACAATTGCAGTCGAGGACCAAGCTAAAACAACATTTATCACGGAGTTTGGAGTGTTTGCCTTCCGCGTCATGGCTTTTGGCTTGACCAATGCACCTGCAACATTCCAACGATTGATAAACACGGCCTTTAAGGAATATCTAAGGGACTTCTGTGAAGCTTTCTTAGATGATCTTTGTGTTCATTCCTCTTGGGACGAGCACTTGATGTGTTTACGAAAAATATTTGAAAGGTGTAGATTATATCGCATCTCGAATCCTTTCAAATGCCAATTCTGGGTTAAACACGGAGTTATCTTAGGACATACAGTGTCCAAAAATGGGATTTCCACGGATGAGAATAAAATCAAGGTCATTCTGGAATTGCCACCACCCACCAACTACAAGGGAGTCCAACGCTTTATGGGCCACATTGGTTATTATCGAAGATTTATTCTATTCTTCGCCGAGATAGCTCGACCATTGTATAAGCTTCTCATTGAGTTTATTTGGACCGAAGAATGTGATCGTGCCTATGAGCTATTAAAGAAGGCCTTGGCGAGTGCTCCAATCTTGAGAATGCCTAACTGGGATTTACTCTTCCATGTGCATATTGATGCATCAAACTTTGCTATTGGGTGTGTTTTAACTCAACCTGGAGAACACAAGCTAGACTACCCCATTAGCTTTGCCAGTCGCCAGTTGAACGATGCTGAGACGAACTACACCACTACAGAGCGAGAAGGGTTGGCAATGATATATGCAGTAAGGAAATTTTGTTATTACCTCCTTGCCACCAAGTTTGTTTTCTATGTAGATCATCAAGCATTGTTGTATCTGGTAAACAAACCATGCTCCACAGGAAGAATCACACGATGGCTATTGATTCTTCTTGAGTTTGATTTCACGGTTGTTGTGAGACCTGGCAAGAAACATGTTATGGCTGATCATTTGTCTCGCATACCCAATGGTGAGGCTCCTACAGGGGTTGATGATGACTTACCGGACACTTCCCTATTCATGGTGGAGACAATGCTTGAATGGAGTGAGAAGATTGTTAACTTTTTGGTTAATGGCTTTCCACCCAAGGAGCTTCGTAAAGATCTAGCTCGAAAGCTAATCAAAGAATGCGAACCCTATTGCTTGATAGCCGGGACTCTTTATAAAAGAGGAAAGGATGACGTTCTTAGGCGTTGTGCCCGAGAGGATGAGTATCTATACATTTTACAAGAGGCACATATGGGCGTAGCCGGTGGTCACTTCTCAGGAGACTTAACTGCGCGAAAGATCTTACAATCAGGGTATTGGTGGCCCATTATGTTCCAAGACGCATCACTCTTTGTGAAGGGTTGCGATGAATGCCAACGATATAAGAAATCCCAGAGGAAAGATCAGATGCCCCTACATCCGATCAAAGTAAACCAACCATTTGAAAAGTGGGGTTTAGACTTTGTAGGTCCAATTAGTCCAGCGGCCCGAAACACACAATCTCGCTATATTATTGTGGCCACTGACTATATGACCACCAAATGAGCTGAAGCGAAAGCGACACATAAGGCAGATGCGAGGACAACAGCCAAGTTCCTCCTTGAAAATATAATCACACGATTCGGTTGTCCTTTTGAACTTGTGAGCGACAATGGTACGCATTTTATAAATGACGTGATTAAGGAGCTCACAACAAATTTCATGATATCCCATCATAAATCTACTCCTTATTATCCGCAAGCGAATGGCCAAGCCGAGAGTACAAACAAGACATTAATCTCTGTTTTGACAAAGACAGTTGAAGCTCACCGCACGGATTGGGATCTAAAGCTTACGACAGCTTTATGGGCCTATCGTACTGCGTACAAAGTGGCTATTAATTGCACACCATTCAAAATGGTATATGGCCAAGAAGCAGTCATGCCGTGGGAATTTGTCATTCCTAGTCTTCGTGTTGCTACTCAAGAGGGTTGGGATGGTAATCCCTTAGCAGAGCATCTGTATATCCTTGAGCGGCGAAACAAAGAAAGACAATTGGCTGTGTACAATGCCCTTGTGGAGAAGGATAGAAGGAAAAAATGGTTTGATCGCCACCTCAAGGACAAGGACATCAAGGTTGGGGATAAAGTCCTGATGTATGGAGTGCGTAACGAAAAGAAGAAGCTCAAATATGCTGGTAAGGGACCGTATAGAGTATGTGAAATTACCCCGCAAGGTACCATCAGAGTGGAGACTCTCGACGGAGTTGAAACCATTGGATTCCTTAATGGGAGTAAATTCAAAAGATACTATGACCCCCTAAGCCAAGAGGAGTTACATGCAATCCATCAAAAGAAGGCAGCTAAAGAACAAGCTGAGCTTAAAAAGATACAAGCGAGAGTCGAAGCCAAAGAACGTCAACAGCGTGCTAGGCGACAACGAGAAGCCAACTTGGAGATTACACAAGCATTTTTCGAGGAGGCAGACGAGGATTCACTGGAATCTGACCCACCTCTAAGATACCCAATTGAGTTACAGAGTCCTTACGGGGAGGTGCTCTATAATGCATTATTGGATACAGGAGCTCAACACAATTTGCTATCATATGGCGTGTGGTGTCAACTTGGAAAACCACCTTTATCCAAGAGCGCTATCCAAGTTCAAGGAATCAACAAGAAGAAAACCCCTATCTCAGGAATTCTGCACACTCCGGTTGCTTATGACAAGGGAACCATAATTCAAAGCTTTTTGGTTATGCCTGCTGGTACCATGGAAGGGACTGTAATCTTAGGGTGCAAATGGATGATGGCCACCAAGTGCAATATCAATTGGGCAACCAGACAAGTCACAACGCAAGAACCAACACTAGGTCTGACCGCTCAAAATCTCGCACCTAAGTCATCCACTCAAATATTAGATAATGAAAAATCACAAAGTCCAGTGGCAAAACCATCTTCGATTGTTGGCCATCCCTCAAACGCTTCAACGCCAAGAGTGGAAACATACAGGACGATCTCTAAAGCTCCGCTTACTATGCCAAAAAACACATACAAAAGGATCCCGAAAGCTTCATTAACAGCTACTTTCCCTGCTCAATCTCGTTCAGCCACCAAGAAGCCTCGTAAAAGGAAAGCAGCTACCCACCCGAAAAAGGGCAAGGTAACATCACGATGGATCCCTAAAAAATTATTAGTAGCCCAAGGGTACTACAAGGGAAATGACCAGATTTGGGTCCCTAAACGAATCCCTCTACATCACCTGTAAAACCTTGCAAACCAATTGTTGCCACCCCAACGATAATTCAAGATATTGGTAAGGGAAAGGTAGCAGAGTGCTCCACACCACTTCTTCCAGAGTTAGTTTGGATTCCCAAACGATATCGATCATTACCACCTAGCTCAGGAAGGGGGGAGCCACATGAAGCTTCTAGCTCCTCATGCCAGGCACACGCTGATATAGAAGTTTCTACATGCTCTACACCTACTCTTGCCAACAACCAACAAAAAACCGATGAGTCTACATCTCCCCTTGTAATAATATCATCGGAAACCATTTCCTCCATTCGTCAATGGGAGCGTACACTACCATCTCTGCAATTGGATGTGGCCACAAGGGTCATAAAAAGCTATCTGCCCACATCACAACCTATGACCCGCTGGACAAATTGGTTCCAAGAGGCTGTAACATCATTGCAAATAATATGATCTACCCAAGGAAAGGGGGAGCATGTACTCACGCTCGACATTCTAATGCTTCCTCCTTATAACCTTCTCCCCTGACCATGTAATTGCCAAATTCAAGGGGATGTATATATATAGCTTCATACATTAAAAAAAAAAAAACAAACAAACAAACAAAGAAAAGAAAAACAAAAAATAGTAAAAAGAGCAAGAGCACAAAAACAAGAGAAATATCCGTATACAATCAAGAACTAGATTGACGTGTCATAAACCTACTGATGCTATATCTGTGTTGCAGATATGGCAGATGCCCGATCATCATACACTTCATCCACTCCTACCTTTGGTGAGAGGTATCATCTGTACCTTTCTCAGATATTCCACATGTGCTATCCTGTAATTGAAACTGAATGGGAACATATAGATGTACTAGCCAGAGAGGAAAATATTGAGGAATTAGAATGGCTAATTCGCCTATTGACCATGACTGACCCCTACTCCGTAGAGGACATATCCCCGATAGCCCAATGCTTTCCTTTTCCACAAGATGACTATCCTCGCATGGTTACATTTTTGATCAGTTTATGTGGATGGGAAGATGAAAAGGAAATATCTGATAATGATGAATGGACGGATGAAACTCATGGCACTACTGAGGTTGACTTTATTTGTTTGGATGATGTGGATAGAGGCTTAGCCTTAGGGCTAGAGCCAGGACTCTACAACATCCTCTTACCGTATCCTCAGTAGTAGTGTGGTGACTGGTAGGTAGGTTAGTGTTTTCAAGTTTTTTAGATTCTTTAAACGAGTCTTGAAATTTTCACACTGATGTGCCTCTCGAGGTATAGTGCTTGTTAGTTGATTGTACAGGTTAAAAAGTTTGAGGTGGGTTCGCTTCCAAGTCTTGAGACTGCCGCAACGTTCATCAAAATATATCTACATCAAATTGCAAGCTGTCTCGTCAAATCAAGGAGATCTCCAATTACAGGTGTAATTCTTCCATACCCACTCTCTTTCGTTTTTACTGTTCAATTAATTTCATAAACTATAAGGCATGACCACATGGAAATTGTCAATGTACTACTTAGTTTTTGAAGTTGCTTGCATGCTAGTGTAAATCATTAATGAGCTTAACTTTATTGGAAATATTCCTAGGCAGCATGACGTCTTTAGTTAACCTTGGAATACGATTGTCTTAGGTCTAGGGTCAAACCATCTTAATGTTTGAACACCTGGCTGTGTGTGTGTTGACCTCTAGGACATAGCTTTTACCCCTTGTCGAAAGGATATAAGAACACATTTTAGTTCAGGAGTGAAGATCAAAATAAACTTTATTAAAAAAAAAGAGCCTACAATAAATGGCAATACAAGTCTATGATGTGCTTTAATGTTGGCCTATCGCCTTATTGATACTTGGTAGGCGAGGAGTATTCTACTTCGGACCGATGCCTTGGTTGGTAGGGGGTAGCCTTGCCTAAAGTGAGCTAATAGATTCCTGGATAATGCCTTGTGTTAAACATGGTACCAGGATCGATGTTAGTTTTGCCTTAGGAAGGTCGCCATTGTGTATAAAAATGAGATGTACTATATTTTACGTCATTAATTTAAATATTCTGAGTCATGGGCCGGGCTTGTCGGCACCATATGTTAAGGATAAAGGGATTGGGTGATTGCTGATGAGAGGCGCACCTTGGATATCAGTAGGATAAGGGTTAGGGTCGGCCGGCCATGTATGGGCGCCCAAGTGTGAACAGCCAAGTCACCTATAAGAGTCAAATGTAACCCTAAAATCCTCATTCTCATGTGTTGTGAATACAAGAGTGCTCTTGCCTTATCTCCTTGGTTTCCTTCTCCTGCGTGTGTGTGAGAGAGAGAGAGAGAGAGTGAGAGAGCGATCGAGCGCACTGTGTAGCGGCACGGCGGCGGCGGTGAGGCGGTGGAGCGGCGGCGGCTCCTCCTTCATAGCTGCGACGTGGGAATCCTTCAAGGCGGCAGTTAAGCGGTGAGTGACACACCTTTTGCATTCTGTTTTGAGCTTCCTTCCCTGGTTGTATGCTTGCAGCCATTCGTGGCTCGCATACGGTGTTCGGCAAGTCCCCAGCTACGACCTGTGCGGCAAAAGCGCACAGGCCCCGAGTGGGAAGCTCTGCCTTGCGCGCAAGGTTACTACTTCTGCTGTCAGCACTCGAAAGTTTTATGCGTAGAGGGGACAGTTAACCCTAGGAATAGGTTAACAGGGATCCTGCAAAAACTATATCTATGGGTGGCTGAAAGTATTATGTAACATTCATTGATCACCACACGAGGAAAGTGTGGGTGTATTTCATGAAGGAGAAGAGTGGAGTCTTCACTCATTTTCAAAATTTCATAGTGATGGCTGAAAAGCAGACAATGAAGCATGTGAAGCGCTAAGGTGAGATGGAGGGGGAGAATACTTCTCCAATTAATTCTCTTATTTTTTGCAAAAGAATGGCTTTCAGAGATAGTTAACATGTACATACACTCCAAAGAAAAATGGAGTAGCTAAGCAAAAAAACAAGCACATTGCAAAGATATCACGAGCATTGATGACAGAGAAGAATATGTCGCATAGCTATTAGGCTGAAGCTATTTCTACAACAGTTTATATCATGAACAAGAATCCTACTGCATCCATATATGATGTAATGCTAGAGGAGAAAAGCAGTGTGGTATGTGCATGTGCCAGATGAGTTACGTATACGAAGCTGAACCAAAGGAAGAAAATGTATGTTTATTGGATATTCCCTTGAGCAAAAGGGATATAGATGCTATAACCCTACTACACATGAGCTGAGGGTAAGCAGTGATGCTGTGTTTGATGAAATAAGTAGGTGGTATGCTACTGAGAAAGATGCCATTGTAGTTGATGTAATTGGAAATGTGATTGCATAGAATGCAAGTCAGTAATCATAGTCATTAAGTGGACTTGGAGAGTGCACTATTGGGTCTATTAATAGACCATGGAGTGGTAGGCTATGTCAAAATATGAGTCCTGAAAATACAGTTGGTACATCACAAAAAGGGAAAGATAAGGTTGGTGAGACTCTCGGTATGTCTAACATTTCTGCAGGGAATTCTTTTGTTAATGGAGAGTCTAGTGGCTTGGAGAAGAGTCATAATGATGAGATTGGGATTCTAACTATTAGAACGCCTGGTGTATGAAAGACAAGAGAAGATACAAAAGTGCTAGGTAGTGATCATGGACAACGTAGGTCAGGGAGATTCAAAAAACTTGTTGACAAGTTGACATATGATGGTTATGTCGCTCATCATTATGCATATATGGCTAAAGTTGTGCAATATGTTGAACCCATATTTATGAAGAAGCTGTTGAGAATTTAGATTAGGAGAAAGCCATGGACAAAGAAATGGCTGCATTGAATACAAATGTCTGTTGAGAATTTAGATTAGGAGAAAGCCATGGACGAAGAAATGGCTGCATTGAATACAAATGAGACTTGGGAATTGGTGCCATTGCCTAAGGACAAGAAAGCTATTGGATGCAAGTGGGTATACAAAATAAAGTACAACTTAGATGGAAGTATTAGTAGGTATAAAGCAAGATTGGTTGCTAAAGGTTATGCTCAAAGTTATGGCATTGATTAAGAGGAGACATTCAGCTCCATTACAAAGATGGTAACCGTGAGAGTTGTTATTGCAGTGGCTACATCGAAAGAATGGGTTTTATAGCAAATGGATGTTAAGAATGCATTCTTGCATGGTGATTTGCAAGAAGAAGTGTATATGGTTAAGCCAGGGTGAAGCTGTATGAAACCAACACCAAGGCACGAAAGATTTAGTTGAAGAATGAAATGCATACTGTGGAGAAGAAAAATATGTATGTGAATGATTATGCCTTGAAGATCAAGGGAATTGTGGAATCCCTTGCATCAATTAGTAATTCTATTGATGATGGAAGTGTGTCTGCGTGGTCTCGGGTCATAATACAAGGTGTTGAAGATATCTATTCAAACTTGGGAGAGCATTCCCAACTTCACAGATTTGGTGTCAATGCTGATCATTGAGAGATTTGGGTGAAGATCAACAATCTTTACAAAACAAAAATAGCTCAGAGCAGCATGCCTTCTACACAAGTTGAGGTAGAGGAAGAGGTAGAGGTCATGGACGTGTGTTATGCTTGACCACACCTCCAAGAGGGAACTCTACATATTCACCTAATGGATGTACAATGAAACACAACCGTCATGGGGTACTTACCAATGCTTCGAGCTCATGTCTTTTGAAGCCTCCAAGCTTCCATGTATGCTCCAACCTCCAAGCTTGACCACACCTCCAAGAGGGAACTCTACATATTCACCTAATGGATGTACAATGAAACACAACCGTCATGGGGTACTTACCAATGCTTTGAGCTCGTGTCTTTTGAAGCCTCCAAGCTTCCATGTATGCTCCAACCTCCAAGCTCCACCTCCACACTGTCACCATGGAGTTGCTCACACCATCACATAGGCCGATCACACTCTCTCTCACTCTCTCATACAAGCATAAACACACAAGCATGAAAGAGGCACAATGCTAGAATGCTCTCACTCCTCACTCTCTCACAAGTACAAGAGAAGAGCTCTCAATAGCACAAAGGGGATTATGTCCTTTCATTATGAGAAAATACCTTATATATAATTGGCCCTTATTCACACTTGGGCGCCCAAAACTTACTAACTAGGCCTTGGGTGGCCAATGTCTCATAATGTACAACCTTTATAGTGCCTTTACATGACACTTATTAATGTCCTCAATTGAGGATCATGGTGTTAATCCAAATGGGATTAACATTCCCCCTTTCTTGAAGTAGGTTATGTCCTCAGAACCTGTTATTTACCGAGGTCTAAAGACCTGGTCATTGAATTCGTGCGATAGAAATTACGGTGAGACTGAAGTTTTCTAAGTGTGTGCCAAAATGCTGAATGGGACTTCCAGAACCCGGTGTCAGTCATGTCTTCAAATGTTATGTGCATATAACCTAGAAGACATCTTAGACGATGGTAATATAGCATTATAGCTATGTCTGATGGCCCTTGGTTCATGCCGAACTGTAGATGCTGAACCTCATAAGCTATCATAAGGTTCTCTAGGTTGGTCTATCAGAACCACTAATAACTTCATGAACCTGACACTGGCTAAAATTGTAGGATGTGGTATTTTTCGCCAAGCTCTGATCCAATTGAGCTGCTGAGATAAATATTTGAAAATTGTAGCATATATGAGAATCCCTTTCTTTTGCAGCTTGACACTACAGTGGTGTCCACCTCCTCTTATAGGCATGTAGAGTGGATCCACTCGTCGTAATGTTAGCGATGCGCTTATGTAAATGCTACTATATTCAGCTATTGTTAAAAATCCCTTTCTCCATGAAGGTTGCACTCCAAAATCCTGCAGCTGTGGTGCCTCTTCATTCGTGTGGATGGTAGTGTATCCACCTCTGGTGTGCTGGATGTTTCCTCCTCCATCTTCTGTAAAACAATAACTGATCATGAAAGTGACCAGGCGAATTTCCAACAAGTTTGAGAGATGGGGGTTTGCCATCCTTGTGTGTTTTGTGACATTGGCCCATAATGTTCCCTCTCATACAACCAATTGCAGTAATTCCTTTAATTCTGGTTGAGGGGCCCAGAGAGGGTACGGCACATAATGTTGTCGTGTGGGGGTGACTGCAGAATATGCCTCTGGAATAATCTTGCTGGTAGGATCGAACGGGGTAATCTCTGCAGCATCAATGCCTTGAACATAAGCTCTGGCTTTAACATTGGATTGCCTTGTTGTATGAACTCTTCATATTCTGTAGCTGTCACACGAAATCCAAAACATTATTGTCAGTGTAAGGTGTAACATTATCAACTTGAGGCAAATTACATACCTCCTAAGGTTGCCTTGGTGGAGATGGAACAGGTGCCAATATCTCCTCGGGGATGAGAGTGTTAGTGGGAAATTCTAATTCTTGTGGCAAGAGGGAAGAGTAGATACATAAAACAAGGTAAGAGTTTGGGAGTAGTAGGAGACGTGCTTGGATAGGGATCAAGAAGCCTACTGGCGATATTAGTATATACAGGGTAGGTGTTTTTGAAAAAAGAAGATGGACCCTCATCCTCACTGCGTGACCCAAACTAGGGGGTGGGTGGCTAGGTTTATGAGCTTGGAAGAAGGTTTGAATTTTAGGGATTTCTTTGTTATCCACATCTGGGTAATTTATGTGAGTTGCATCCAAATTATTGCTTACGTTTGGTAAGCATAGATTCTAAATGCTTATGGCTATTAGTATATAGCTTAAGGATGCCCACGAGGTGATATAAGGTAGACTCACAAAGATTTAAATGTTGGTGAGTATTATATACTTCTAATCACCCGTGATGATTGATTACCCATTGATAATTATTAGCCACAACCTCGTAGTTGGCTGGTGTTGCTGTGGTATGTCATCTGGAATAAACAGGTCGAGTTTGTCGACCCTCTTGTCCAGAATTTCTGAATTTTGTAAGACACCACACCAACTACAGAGGTTGAGGACTATTGGATGCAAAGGATAAAATAAGATATCTTGTGGTGGGTTAGTATCAGATCCCCCCTCAGAATGCCCATAATTATAGTTGGGTCAGCATCTCGCTCAGTATTTTTTTAATAAGGATTAATTCTCCTTAACCTATATCTTCAGCTAAGTTAATGTCATATTGAAGTAATGAGAGTGTTAGTGTAGACAAAAACAAGGTAAGAGTTTGAGAAGGGGCCCGAGGAGTTACACTGGCAATTGTCCCAATGCCGAGGCATGCTCAAGGAGGGTACGTAAGTCATCTGTGGGCTCCGACCTTTGACTCCTTTCCTGTGTGGCCAGTTGGCGAGCCAGTTCTTTCATGCGGATATCAACGTTGTTGAGCTTTGTTGAAAGTGTGAAAGATACTTTGGCAGGCCAGTTCTTTCATGCGAGATCAGCATTGTTGAGCACAAGAAGTGTGTAAGATTCCTCCCTCCAGCTTTTTGAGGTGTGCAAGTGTAAGAACCTCCCCTTATGATCTTATAATTATTCCCCTCTCTAAAATAAAAGAAAGATTCTGTTTTACCCTGTTTTGACCTAGAGAGAGAAAATGTCTAGAGAGAGATAGTCCAAAATTGAGATATTTTTGGATATAAAAATCCTCCTAGTGTCTAAAATGAATTCCCTTGAAACAGAAATTCAAAAAGAACTTTCCAATGTGCAATTGGAATTAATTGGAAATGGGTATAAAGGACCTTAGCCGCCTAAGGGTCTAGATTTTTGAAAATTTTTGGATTATGGTCCAATTAAGGTTCCTATGGGGCCAATAAGATTAATCCATGTGTAGGGAGGAGATAAATCTAATTTGTAAAAGAAAAATACCCAAAAATGAGTAAATGCCCACATAAGATGAAGAGTTGACTATGTACAAGGTTTATTAGTAAAAAACTATGAGTATTACAAAAAAAATGAGATATTTTGGGTATAATGATTCCATTTTGACACATGTGTAAGGAAAGGGGATCCCTTCAAGGAGGCACCTACTTCACATGCTTGAATGAGTTGTAAACTAAAAAATAATGTGATATTTTTATCTCTTCTCTCTCTTGGTTCAAACCGAATCAAAAAGGAACCAAACTAAATCTGGTCCAAATCAGGGATTTAATATTCACGTGATCACAAGATTTTTTGTGATAATAACACATGTGAACAAGTTATTCACATGTTCTCATGTTATCGTTCACAAAATAACAGGTCACTTGCCATTTGGGAACCCCTTAAAAGCTTCGCTACACATGGGAATAAGCTATTCACATGTTCTCATGTTACTATCTTCACATAATAGCAGGTCAGTGGCCACCTAAGAAGATTTTTTATGCCCAACAAAGATAATTTTTTTAGGCCCTTGTGAAAGCTTTGTGAATGTAACATGTGATCACAAGATTTTTTGTGTTATTAACATATGTTAATAACATGTTCACATGTTCTCGTTTACGTCAGTGAAATCCCTGGTCCAAATTCAACCAAACTGAAATCTAGAAAAGTCTAGAAATCTGTTGGTCTTGGTTAGAGACTCCCTCTCCTATAAATAGAACCTGAGCTTTGTAAAAAAATAGGAGAATTTTACTATACCAGAATTATGCTGAAATAATGATAATTTTTACTATTCTCTAAAATTCTCTCCAAATTGAAGAAATTGGAGCTTCCCTATTTCTTCAATCTCCATTGGTGGCTCCATCAACATACCAAACCAATTCATTGGTTGAGGGCCTCTACCGTGATCAAAGAATCAAGCAATTTGTAAGGTAAAGTGTGAATTTTGATCTTTTTCCATAATTTCTCAATGTTTCTCTCTTCTCAACCCCTCTCAAGCTTGAGAAGCTTAATTGGAATGGCTTTTGAATGCTATTGAAGTTAATTGATGGAAGTTAATTGATGAATGGTAGTAAAGGAATACATAAATTTTTATTTATGCTTAATTTTAATGGTTTTTATGTAATTTTTCTCTCTCACTCAAAGAATGGTCATTCCCATGACCGATTCTCAATCCAAATGAAGCTTCTGATGAAACTTTTCCCTAATCAAGAATAAATTCTATGCTTGTTTAATTGGAGGCCAAATTAATGGCTTTTTTATGCTTTTAAGTTAGTTATTTCATAAGAATTTATGATTCAATCCATAATGGGTTAATGATCCAATTAGGGATCATTCTAATCATATCTATAATGTTAAAGTTCATTCTTTTAAAATAAACTGAGATTTATCAGTAATAACAGCGGAGCTATGGTAAAATTTCTGTAAAATTTACACAAAATATTTTCATTCAAAGTATGAAAAGAGGACTTCCTACCATATTCTAAGAATCATCATCCGAGATTAATTGAAAGATTTTCATAGTAATCATGGAGAAATTGATTTTTATGATTATGCATAATTATTGAATTAAGAAAAAGAAAAATTTCTAGTAATTAAATTTTATATTAAAAGAGTAATCCTCATGACCTTGGGAATCCATGTATTCCATTGATTTAGAGAAAATAATTAGAAGGTTAAGATTATGTATAATTTATGTAAAAAGAAATAAAAGAAAGATTTTAGTTAAATTTATCTTTTTGTATAGATAAATTTTTAATGTTAAAAGAGGAATTCCCATTACAATTGGAATTCCATGATTAGATGAGAAAAGATAATTTCTTTTCATTTTGGAATTATGAGATAATTCATTTAATTTCAATGATGATTTTTTATAGATAAATTTATTTATCTATGAGAAATAATTAAATGTTAAAAGAGTAATTCCCATTACAATTGGAATTCCATGATTAGATGAGAAAAGAGATTTTCTTATCATTTTGGAATTATGAGATAATTCATTTAATTTCAAAGATGATTTTTTTAGATAAATTTATTTATCTATGAGAAATAATTAAATGTTAAAAGAGGAATTCCCATTACAATTGGAATTCCATGATTGGATGAGAAAAGAGAAATTCTTATCATATTGGAATTATGGGATAATTTATTTAGTTTTCAATGATGAAAATTTTAGATAAATTTATTTATCTATGAGAAATAATTAAATGTTAAAAGAGGAATTCCCATTACATTTGGAATTCCATGATTGGATGAGAAAAGAGAATTTATTATCATATTGGAATTATGGGATAATCTGTTTAATTTCAAAGATGAAATTTTTAGATAAATTTATTTACCTATGAGAAATATTTAAATGTCAAAAGAGGAATTCTTATGACAATTGGAATTCCCTCATTTAGTTGGGCAAAGAGAAATTTCTAACATATCAAAATAATGGATATTTTAATTTAGATGAATTTATTATATGAGAAATACCTGTTGGGAAAAGATGAACTCCCAGAACATTGGAATGTAATTAATTAAACGCAAAAAGAGGAATTCCCTTTGTAATTGGAAACCTAGAAATTAAATGGGAAGAAGAGGAAATTTTAGTATAAATTCGATTTATGGTTATTTTTACCAAATGAAGAAATATGGGTAGAATTGATTTCTATAAATCCCATGAATTCCTTTATTCAAAAGAAGAATATGAAATAAAATTTAATTGAAGAATTAAGAAGCAATATGGAAATAGTCGTCAGAAAAGAATCTTTAATTTAAACCAAGCAAGTGACTGAAGATTATAAAAAAAAAAGAAGTCCTATTATCGGTATCAATCTAGAAAAAAAGCTATTAAATAGTAATAACATGTAAGAGTGATGTGATAAGATGTATATCTGATGTGATAAGATGTGTATCGGATGTGATAAGATGTGTAACGGATGTGATAAGATGTGTATTTGATATGATAAGATGTGTACGAGATGTGATTGGATGAAATGATGCAATAAGGTATGTATGAGATGTGATAAGATGCATATGGGATGTGATAGGATGTGATAAGATGCGTATGGGATGTGATAGGATGTGATAAGATGAGATAGGATGTGATAAGATGCTTATGGGATGTGATAGGATGTGATAAGATGTGTATGGGATGTGGTAAGAAGTGTATCTGATGTGATAAGATGTGTATGGGCTGTGATAGGACGAGAATGGTTGTGTTATAAAAGAATAGATGTGAAGGTGTTGCTGACCTTGGACTGATGAGCCTTGAGATAATTTTCCATTTCTTTGTGCATAAAAAAGGCCCAATCGTCCTCCTTCTCTTCATGAGCTTTGGCAATCCTGTTAAGGGCTGACCCTGTTATACCTATCAAGTAGTTTGATTTGCATCATCAATGAAATTGCTCTGCAAGCTTTCTCCATGGCTTCATCCTTGATGTTCTTGTATTATGCCCCATTAGAGTTATAAGAATCTCTCTTTAGCATCTCCTTGATGGGCATTGTATCTATTGTGTGTCTGTGGGCCTTGACTGCCGAAGCTGTAAAGCATCTCTGATGAGGTCTTTTGCTATGAGTAGATCTTCCGTGGTACCATCTGCCTTTGTAATTTTTCCTCTCTTTGTTTGCTTGTCATATGTACGGAGATATTCTGCGCGGAGGTTTGTGTCGATCCCTCTGGGTAGCACTCTAGTCATTCTGCAGAGGCTAACTTTTTCCAGCTTATCCTTTACTTTCGCATCTTCCTTACTGTGGCACTGCAGAGTGATTTTCCCATGTGGTGTACTGACCTATCTTCTGATGAGAGTACCCTACAAGGACTGGGCGGCGTAAGGGCCCAAAAAGTTGGTCCTCAATTTACTGGCACTCTGGGACCATGTGGCACTGTTGGCTTGTGTTGGAGGTGGTTGCTCCCAGGACTCACATTCTGACATAGACATCTGTACAACCATATACTGTCAGTCAAATGATTGGTGGAAGCCACCTTTTTTTTTCTTTTTTTGTTAATGAGTGTTAGTATGCTAGGGAAAGGTTCATGAGGGCCTTCCCATATAGTAGAAGGTGTGAATTTGAAGGCGTGAAAGGTTTCTCCGTGAAGAAGCAGCAAACGTGACTGTGATGCAGGGATGTGAAGGTCTCCTAGCCGTGAAGTTCGGGGACATGAAGGTCTCCGTGAAGTTGCATACTTTACCAATTTTTTGTGACAATGAGACTAGACTTTTTGTTTTTTACATCTTATGTATTCATGTAGATTTTTCTGGGAAGGTTGATATCTTTCATTTTTACATTTGCATTTTATGTTTTCATTTGTTGATTAGTCCATGAATTGGTAATAATAATCAAAAGAGATACAATTTCAACACCCGTCAAAAAATATACACATTCAAAAGAAACAACAAAAAAAAACAAGGAACCAAAAGGAAAGAAAGGAAAGGTATAGCTCCCACCTTGAGAGGTCAGGAAGGCGATGTCGGGAGGGAGTCGAAAGTGCGCAAGCAATCAAATGAAAGAAAAGTGAAATCACCAGTGAAAGTAACAAAATCAAGAAAGCAAATTGATTTTATAGCGTAGCCGTCGGACAGGGTGGCTATGTTAAATGATCAATCCACATGTCATTTTGTGATTGGTTCCACAAGGCACAAAAATATGGAAAAATTATGTGTGCGTCTTTATGTTCCCATGGCTACAATCCCGCTCTCTCGCATTAATTGCTTCCGGATGAAGAGGGGTTCTCTCTACCGTGCAATATAGTGCTCATAGAGTACTACCGATCAACAAATGTGTTAAGAAACACAATGTCAATCCGAGGACTCGACCCGATTAGTGCATGAAGGCTTATCCCTTGCGGGAGAGCTCACATACACAAACCACCACTTGACGATTCAACCATTCAACACCTCAATCAATCTCTCAATCCCTTAAACCCACTACACTAATCAAAAGAATAAGCAATGCATGGCAATCTCTTAATCCCATTCAAAAATTGATTAAATCTTAGCTTTCCCTAATGCCAGCAAACCCATAAGCGTGCATCTACTATCCCACAAGCTTAAGCAAGCATAGAATGTAACATTCACAAACCCACAAGCTCATAGAGAGAGTCTATCCATGAATAGCTCATGCCAATGAAGTGGGCAAGAGCTTGCATCAATGGAGACTACACACACACACACACTACAAGCATGCATACGCAAGAGAAAGAAAGAAGCATTCAACTAATCATAGATTAATCTACTTCAATGATGCTAAAATAGATTAAGAGAAAGAAATGGAGCTATACTCATTGGAGCTTGATGCTCATTAGAGTACAATAGAGAGAGAGTTAGAGAGTTGCCATAGCTTGAGAGCTCAAGAGCTTCACTCAATAGCTTATGAGAATGGCCAAAAACGTCCCTTTTCTTTAGCTAACATCTCTTTTATAGAGATGTCACTTACCCTAACCCTAGGCCTCTTTCATACATGGGCAGACAACCCCATAAGTGAGCCTTGCTTAATACACTTAGAACTCTCATTTAGAACCCACATTGGCCTAAAACGATTTACATTGCACTTCGGCACAAAAATATGAAAAAATTATGTGCGTCTTTATGTTCCTATGGCTACAATCCCGCTCTCTCACATTAATTGCTTCCGGCTGAAGAGGGGTTCTCTCTACCGTGCAATATAGTGCTCATAGAGTATTACGATCAACAAATGTGTTGAGAAACACAATGTCAATCCGAGGACTTGACCTGATTAGTGCATGAAGGCTTATCCCTTTGCGGGAGAGCTCACATACACGAACCACCACTTGACGATTCAACCATTCAACACCTCAATCAATCTCTCAATCCCTTAAACCCACTACACTAATCAAAAGAACAAGCAATGCATGGCAATCTCTTAATCCCATTAAAACATTGATTAAATCTTAGCTTTCCCTAATGCCAGCAAACCCATAAGCGTGCATCTACTATCCCACAAGCTTAAGCAAGCATAGAATGTAACATTCACAAACCCACAAGCTCACAGAGAGAGTCTATCCATGAATAGCTCATGCCAATGAAGTGGGCAAGAGCTTGCCTAATGGAGACTACACACACACACACACACTACAAGCATGCATACACAAGAGAAAGAAAGAAGCATTCAACTAAGTATAGATTAATCTACTTCAATGATGCTAAAACAGATTAAGAGAAAGAAGTGGAGCTATACTCATTGGAGCTTGATGCTCATTAGAGTACAATAGAGAGAGAGTTAGAGAGTTGCCATAGCTTGAGAGCTCTAGAGCTTCACTCAATAGCTTATGAGAATGGCCAAAAACGTCCCTTTTCTTTAGCTAACATCTCTTTTATAGAGATGTCACTATTCGTAGCATTTGTGCATTGGCAGCCCATAATGGTTGGAATGTACATCAGTTGGACATAAAGACTGCGTTCTTGAATGGAGATTTGCATGAGGTTGCATGAGGAGGTGTATGTATCGCAGCCTCGTGGTTTTGTTCAAAGAGGGCAAGAAAATAAAGTGTGCAGGTTGAAAAAGGCTTTATATGGTTTAAAGCAAGCTCCACGAGCTTGGTATGAAAAGATACATGCATATTTGACTGCACATGGTTTTCAGAATAGTCCAACAGAAAGCGCTTTGTATGTTAAATGTGTGGATGATGTACATCTAATCATTGCTCTCTATGTCGATGACATGCTGCTCATAGGACCAAATGAGAGTCATATTGCTGATTTTAAGGCTGATTTGAATGCCTCTTTTGAGATGTCAGATTTGGGGCATTTGCATCATTATTTGGGGATACAATTTAAGTAGTGTGATGGAGGAATTGCTTTGTGTCAGACAAAGTATATTGAGACATTGTTGCGGAGTTTTGGCCTTGAAGACTGCAAGCCTATTGCTACTCTAATGGAGACAGGTTTGAAGTTGAGTCTTCATGATGCTGGAGATCACTTTGATGTCACACTCTATTAGACAGTTGTTGGTTGCCTCATTTATGTATGCATTACGAGGCCGGCTAGGATTTCATTCACGTGATCACGTTAACCGCGAAGTGGTAATAACACTAGTTAATAACACTCTCACACACTTAATATCATAGATATTCACACAACCGGGAGAAACTTGCTATCCCGGTTTTCCCGGCGGGCTACAAGCTTGGCCCGGCGGGCCACTGTTTAGCCCGGCGGGTTACTTATCTAGCCCGGCGGGCCCCGGGGCCTTTTTTTTTGCGCCAAAAACTTGGCTGTTTTGGAGGGACCTATATAAAGGGTTTCCCCTCACTTCCAAATGTGCTTTACCAAAGCACTTGGGTGGCTCACCTCAGGCTAAAAGACACAAGAGGTGAGTATAAATATTCTGGTTTTTTGTTTGAAGCTTGTTAATAATATTTTGTATTTTATAAGATTTTGATTGTAAATGGTTTATCGTATTTGTTACGTGGACTAGCAATGTCTCCTCTTGGGTGGTCTACTCGAGTGCCAATTGGTCTGGGTAGGAGCTTCCCTAGAGGAGGGTATAGGTGGTGAGATGTTCGGGACATCATCTCTATCTAGGGATGGATTGCCTCAAATGCATCTCACCAAACGTTTGGTTTCTTTAGGTCGACTAGCAATACCTCCTCTTGGGTGGTCTACTCGAGTGCCATTTGGTCTGGGTAGAAGCTTCTCTAGAGGAGGATATAGGTGGTGAGATGTTCGGGACATCATCTCTATTTAGGGATGGATTGTCTCAAATGCATCTCACCAAATGTTTGGTTTCTTTAGGTCGACTAGCAATACCTCCTCTTGGGTGGTCTACTCGAGTGCCATTTGGTCTGGGTAGGAGCTTCTCTAGAGGAGGATATAGGTGGTGAGATGTTCGGGACATCATCTCTATTTAGGGATGGATTGCCTCAAATGCATCTCACCAAACGTTCGGTTGCATTGGCAAGAAGTGGGTTTTAGACTTTATAATTGCATATTTTAGTTTTACTCAGGCTGTTTTGGATCTCAAATCTTGCATGATTGTTGTTTAGGTGTTACAATGGTTGCTTCTAATTGCGGCACATCAACCCAACGAAGCAACAGACCATTAGAAACTAGTGGAGTTTCCTTGCAACGAGATATGACAGCACAAACTTTGAATGTTGCGTCTCAAAGTGGCAAGAGGAGGAGCGGAGGAAAATCACCGGGACCTGAATGGCAATTTGCTTCCAATCTTTCTAGATTTGTCGAATGGAAGTGTAATTTTTGTGGCTTGGTAAAATCTGGGGGTGCTCCCAGAATAAGGGAGCATTTGCTTGGCACTAGCACAAAAAATCCCGGAGGTAAATGCAAGGGTGCAGGAGCTGATGATGCTGCAAAGCGCCTTAGAGCTTTGATAAGTAAACAAGCATCACAAAACAAGAGGCCCAATCTCTGTGCAAGAAATCACCAATCGCCGAATTTGGCAGCATCAAGTGGAGGGATCTCCAACCAAGGAGTGACTCCAACACATACTACTTGCCAAAATGACACCCAAGGTCCAGATGTCTCAATACCGATGGATGCATCTCCTGAGTTTCAGGTGGGTATGTCTCGTACCAGACAAACTAATCTAGTTGACAGCTTTCGTGCCACTGAGTGTTCCAACTTTGCGACGCTTAGCTGTGAGAGTGCTTGCGCAATGTGCTTCAAATTCTAGTTCTGAACGTAATTGGAGCAGTTACAAGTATGTGCATTCTATTAGCAAAAATCGTTTATTGAGTGATAGAGCTGAGAAGTTGGTGTATATGTATTGTAATGATAAATTGGTGAAGTCAATTGAGTCAGATGATTACAACGAAGAGATGCCTAAGTGGACATATGACATTACTCAGGATGAGTATGATGCAGAAGAGAATGGAGATGTAGAGCCTAATGTCCCACATACGAGCGATAACTTGTGCTTTATTGAAGAGATAGAAGAAAACTTGCAACCCGATTTTGGTGTTAGTAAAGCCACCCGCAGACGCTCCTCACGTTTGATGTAATCATGTTAGTTTTGACACACTCCAATGTAATCCGTCTTGCAACAACTGGATATCAAACATGTTGGTGAACATTTTAGAGAGAATGGTTTTTAGTCATGTCATGTTAAACTTAGAATACGAAATCATGTTAGTTTTGACACACTCCAATGTAATCCGTCTTGCAACAACTGGATATCAAACATGTTGGTGAACATTTTAGAGAGAATGGTTTTTAGTCATGTCATGTTAAACTTAGAATACGAAATCATGTTAGTTTTGACACACTCCAATGTAATCCGTCTTGCAACAACTGGATATCAAACATGTTGGTGATCAATTTAGAGAGTATGGTTTTTAGTCATGTCATGTTAAACTTAGAATACGAAATCATGTTAGTTTTGAGACACTCCAAAGTAATCCGTCTTGCAACAACTGGATATCAAACATGTTAGTGTCAATTTAGAGAGTATGGTTTTTAGTCATGTCATGTTAAACTTAGAATATGAAATCATGTTAGTTTTGACACACTCCAAAGTAATCTGTGTGCATGTGTTTGTGTGTGTGCGAGAGAGAGAGAGAGAGAGAGAGAGAGAGAGATAGAGAGAGAGCATTGGAAATCTTTTGAACAAAGTTGCCGAATCTTGTTAAATTCCAGGGTTGCATTTAAGAGAGAGATAAGTTTAAATGCGGCTCTAACTCGTCCATGTGTCGTGCATTGGTCAACCGATCATAGTCGGCACCCAATTTAAAACATATATACAAATTTTTGTGAAATTCTTTGCCGCACAAAGCACACGTAGTACTGTTGACCATGTGTTGCAAAAGACAGGTCAAGTGGTACATGTGCCCACATGGGACAATGTAGTGGCCAGACCATGAGTGAAAGAAACTATAACAAATAGGGCATGGTCTGCCACTTTCGTGCCCATGTAGAGGTGGTTGCTCCAAACTATTCGGGTGTTCAAATGCCGTCATAGGAGAGTTTGCATGGCCTTGCTCCTCCATTTGCGTTATGCGTCTCTTCAAGAGCTTGTTCTCTCTTAGTATATCTGTAGCGCTTGAACTTTCAGGTGCTTGCCCGCGCTCTGGTGCTGCTTCCGTCTGTTGAGGGCCTTGGGTGCCTCTAATTTGGTTGATTTGAGTTTGAAGCTCATCAACCGTGTGATGAACTTCCATTGAGGCTCCAAGAATGGCCAGTTGCAACTCATCTCGAGGCATAGTGATTGACTCACTCCGAATGTCTTCCACATGTAGATGAGGTGGTCGAGAGCTAAAGTCTACAACTGAATTCTGCACAAATTGTGCATATAGCATTTTAGCAAACCAGAGGGGACAGTCACCGTGATGCATGGGTTGGGCCATGACATCCACAAAAATGCGCTCCGCATGATCGATAATTAAAGGAACACTACATTGTGTTAGCTTCAAGCGCCCTTTTTTTATGGCATCATTGGAGACGTCAGGCCAGATGCTCTTGACCATCTCTTTGGACACATTCTTATTTACTTGGGCATACTGTAATCCATGGGCCGGTGCCCATTTGGAGGTGCGTCCGGCAATACGTGCCGCATCATTCACAGTGCCAGTGCCCGAGATTTGCTTTAAGCGTTCAAATGCCTTCTTTGCGGCTTCATTATTATCAGCCATCTGAGAAAAAGTATGTATACACTTTAAGTTTATAGAATCAATGTTAATTTAGGAATAGCTTTAAAGTTATTTTCAGATGTTAGGTATAAGTTTATAAAATCAATGTTTATTTACTGCAAACTTGTTATTTTCAAAT
Organism: Cibotium barometz; assembly: GCF_041138505.1. Classification (NCBI taxonomy): domain Eukaryota; kingdom Viridiplantae; phylum Streptophyta; class Polypodiopsida; order Cyatheales; family Cibotiaceae; genus Cibotium; species Cibotium barometz. Next base: position 63,462,482 of record NC_141047.1, read on the forward strand.
ACTCAGAGAGAGAGAGAGAGAGAGAGAGAGAGAGAGAGAGAGAGAGAGAGAGAGAGAATTGGGATCAAAATAATATTTAACAATTGGGACCAAAATAGTGTCAGTCGATTAAAGGCAGGTCATGGAATAGATAGCCAACCAAAACATATCATTTACAAGAGGCTTTATAATAAGTGTGGTGTCATCTTAGATAGTGGACGTAAGCATGCAGCAGGTGACACTTCCAAATTCTTCAATTGCTCCTCAAAATCTGCCATGGTCTTCCTATCTTCCTTTGATGGCGTCATATAGGCAGCCGTCCATTCCTTAATCAAATTTGTGTGGATGGCAGTTTTACCCACCCACGGCACTTTGGTCATTTCTGCAAACTCAGCACAAAATAATGTAAACTTTTCAATCACCCAAGCCAAGCAGAAGACATCTGATGCACTGCTCCATGGACAAGGGGACCTTACATCTGCGAGCTCAGGGGCTCTCCAGGGGCGTTGATCGTGCTCTGCTTTGTTGGCGATATTTGTGGGTTTGAACTCAATCCCATCCCTCAATGCAAGACCCCAGTCAATGATGCCTACCCGTGGCACCCCTTCTTTGGTGAAATCTATCATTATATTCCAGGGGTGGCAATCATTGTGGATGATCCCTTCAGCATGTGCAGCAAAGGCCATGGTATTCACAAGGGCACAGATAAGCTCGGGAGCATGAAAAATCAAAGACTTGTATCGCTCCATTTCATGAGGAGCCACTTGTTTTTTCTTGTATCTGTTGCCTTTGCCTGCAGCAAGCATGGAACTGAGGGTCCCCTTAGGAGGCGGAACACACTCCATTATATCTCCAAGACTTCCCCCATTAAAGAGGGGGAAGAGCAGTATCCATGGCTCCTTCCTTGTGTGCCCAATGGCGCGCACTATGCCCCTGTGGGTTAGGTCGATTGAAGCCTCCTGAGCAAAAGACTTCAATTGAGCCCTTCGACTACCAAGGAATTGCTTTGCACAATAAGAAATGCCTTCTGGAAACCAGGAGACACCTTGAATATGGCATTTATGTACAACGCCGTACGATCCAGAGCCCATCTTCTTTTCTGTGATGATGGCCTCTGCAGGCAACCCACCAATTGTCATGCTGCAGTTAGTATTATGCTTTGTGCGCTGCAAGTGGGTGCCTTTAGAGACCTCACGTGCACCAGATGATAAATCTTCTTATTCACCAGCAGGCCGGTCCAGCTCTTTGCGAGCTCTCTTGCTCAGGATAGCTTGGGTGTCTATGGCCTTTGCACGCTTGGACCTCTCTTTCTCTACCTTCCATTTTGTGTGGAAGTGCTCCAGCTTGGATTCATTTGTTTCCGCTGGTCTGTCGTCACCTAGGTCAACAGCGCATCTAGGCATGTTGCCCACAATGCTAGTAACAAAATGCTTGATGGCTGCTCCATCAGCACCCACATGGATATTTTTCACTGCGAGGACAACCTCACCTAATATTTGCTCAAATCGATTCCTATCAGACACAATACCCTCGATGTGATTAGGTGACAAGCAACTAATGAAGGTAACGAGTTTGATACGAATTGATTTCTTGATTTCAGGAGTAAGTGCAAGCGTCGCCATCAATCTGCACAATATAATTGACAAATAGTTGCAACATTTATAACCACAAAAAATGCTATTTGTAAGCTAACTAAGAGATTTCTACATCCAACACACTTATGACTCATGTCATGCAAACTAAATAATCACATTCATCGTCAAAAACAAACACAAAACACAAGTTTACGACTTAACTTGACGTCAGCAGACCTAGTCAGTATACCGACCATCTGCAGATATCGCATTAAGATGAAAACTATGGCACAAGTTAAATGCTTTGACACATCGTCAGCAGCAGACCTAGTCAGTATACCGACCATCTGCAGATGACTATCAAACCAAATAACAAAAACAAACTTCACCACATAGCTTGGTGTCAGCAGACCTAGTCAGTAAACCGACCATCTGCAGATACAAACACAAAACACAAGTTTACGACTTAACTTGACGTCAGCAGACCTAGTCAGTATACCGACCATCTGCAGATATCGCATTAAGATGAAAACTATGGCACAAGTTAAATGCTTTGACACATCGTCAGCAGACCTAGTCAGTATACCGACCATCTGCAGATGACTATCAAACCAAATAACAAAAACAAACTTCACCACATAGCTTGGTGTCAGCAGACCTAGTCAGTAAACCGACCATCTGCAGATACCGTACTAAGTAGCAAAGCATCACACATGTCAGTAAACCGACCATTTGCAGATACCGTGCCACAACAAAAACTTCTACATAAGTTAAATATTAAGAGTGCACATCAGCAGACCTAGCCAATCGCTCGGCCATCTGCAGCGGGCCTCTTAACATTTAACGACACATGCACATGCATCACAAACAACGTTAAACTTAACTTAAGCGTATGTAAAAAATTAAATGACACCAACACTTTCAACTTAAAAATTACCTCAAATTGATCACACTAGCACCACCTACACCAAGTACAAGGAAGAATCTGTGAACAGTGACCCCCTGGACCACCCTTTTATACTAAAATATAGCCCGTCGGGCCGGGAGTCGGGCCCGGCGGGCTTCTGCGCGCCCGGCGATCCAGACTTGTAGCCCGGCGGGCTAATTGTGGGTTGCCAGGTCATCCCACCCTCTAGGATTTGAGAACTGTGAATTTTGTGAACATTGAGATTTGTGAACAATAGCTGTGATCACAAGAAAAAAGGCTGTGATCACGTGAATATGAAATCCCTGGAGGCCGGACATTCAGTTTGCAGTCTCACAGGTGAGCAGGTTTATGCATAGCCTAGGGTCTCAGCATTGGAATGCAGTTAAATGCATCTTTCGCTACTTGAGAGGCACCATACATCTTGGGTTGTTTTATCCCAAGGGGGGATCGTTGCTGCCAGATTTGCATGCTTTTTCGGACTCAGATTGGACTGGTTGCTATGATACAAGAGTGTCCACAAGTGGTTTTTGTTTCATGCTCGGTAGCTCATGCATATCTTGGTTGAGCAAGAAGCAACGTACTGTGGCCACTTCTAGTTGTGAAGCTGAGTACAGGGTAGCTTTCACAGCTACAGTTGAGTGTGTGTGGCTCAGATGGCTTATGGCTGACTTGGGTGTTGGACAGGAGTTTGCCACCACTATCTTCACTGACAGTCAGAGTGCATTGGCAGTTGCGAGAAACCTAGTTTTTCATGCTCGCACAAAGCACATTAAGATGCATTATCACTATGTCAGGGAGAGACTCTCAATAGGAGAGATCAGCTTGGCCTATGTGCCAACACAGGACAACCTCGCCGATCTTTTCACAAAGGCGCTTCCTCGTGAGAGGTTTGAAGCTTTCCGCAAAGCTTTAGGCTTGCTCCCCTTTGTGGATTGATCTACTTCGGGCATGGCACTCCCCTATACATGAGTGCCAGCTCTCGTTCACACCATCACTCCCAGGGGGGATTTGTTGCCATATATATAGGCAGTGATATGTGTGAACACACTTAGGACCGCCGGGGTACTTTTTTCCTCTTTAGGAGGTTTTTTCCCCCGGCTTGTATATATGCCCATCATTCTAGGGCTAACCAATCTTTTGTACATTGACACAATCTAATACATTGTGTGGTGTGTGCATTCTTGCTTCTTCTTCTGCAAACTTTGTGTGCTTTCCTGCAACCCTAATTCCAATAATTGTTTCTGCAAACAAAATGATTTGAGAGCGGGTAGAACACATCATGGTGGAAATTATGCAAATGGTGAAAATTTTACATCAAGAAGTAATGATGGTAGTGCAAATCACTTGTTTGCCATGAAACATGTTATGGGATCTATGATGATAAACGGTGACAGTGTGATGACACTTGGTATATGGACTATGGAGAATCAAATCATATGACTTGTCATGGCGAATGGTTTGAACATATGAAGCCTATGGATGTGAAAGGCTGTAAGATTCCTCTCCCAACCCCCTTTTTAATGTCTAGTATCTTCCCCTGTAATCAATCCCTCTTCAGAAATATAAAGACCTTGTTTCTAACTGTTTTAACCTAGAGAGAGAAAATATTCTAGAGAGAGAATATTCAGATTTTGAATATTTTTGGATAGAAAAATATCTCATATAATTAAGATGAATTCCCCTGAAACAGAAATCAAAAAGAATTTTCAAATGTGCAATTGGAATTAATTGGAAACAGGTATAAAGAACCTTAGTCTAAGGGTCTAGATTTTCAGAAATCTTTAGACTATGGTCCAATTAAGGTTCCTATGGGCCAATAGCATCAATACATGTGTAGGGAGGAGATAAATCCAATTTGTAAAAAGAAGATACCCAAAAATGAGTAAATGCTCACATAAGGTGAAGAGTTGAAAATGTACAAGGTTTATTAGTAAAAAACTATGAGCAATATTAAAAATATGAGATATTTTGGGAATAATGATTTTATTATGACACATATGTAAGGAAGGGGAGTCCCTTAAATGCTCACATAAGATGAAGAGTTGAAAATGTACAAGGTTTATTAGTAAAAAACTATGAGCAATATTAAAAATATGAGATATTTTAGAAATAATGATTTTATTATGACACATATGTAAGGAAGGGGAGTCCCTTAAATGCTCACATAAGATGAAGAGTTGAAAATGTACAAGGTTTATTAGTAAAAAACTATGAGCAATATTAAAATGATTCCATTATGACACATATGTAAGGAAGGGGAGTTCTTTAAAGGAGGTGCATATTTCACATAAGATGAAGAGTTGAAAATGTACAAGGTTTATTAGTAAAAAACTATAAGCAATATTAAAATGATTCCATTATGACACATATGTAAGGAAGGGGAGTTCTTTAAAGGAGGTGCATATTTCACATGCTTGAATGAGTTTTAAACTCATAAAAATTGAGATATTTCATCTCTCCTCTTTCCTAATTCAAGTCTAGTTCCAAAAAGTTAGCTTAACTGACCTAAAAATGGTCAAAAAGTGACCAAACTGACTTGGAAAATTCTAGAATCAGTTTGTTTGGTTAGGAGCTCAAATTTTCCTATAAATAGAAGCCTCCCCTTGTTGAAAAAAATATAGTGTCTTATGCTTTGTTACTCTACTCCACCTAAGCCAAAATATATAGTGTCTTATGCTTTGTTACTCTACTCCACCTAAGCCAAAATATATAGTGTCTTATGCTTTGTTACTCTACTCCACCTAAGCCAAAATATATAATGTCTTATGCATTGTTACTCTACTCTACCTAAGCCAAGAACTGTGAATTCTTTAATAATTCACTAGTTTTTGATACTTCTCTCTTTCTTCAATCCCCATTGGTGGCTCCATCAACATACTAAACCAATTGATTGGTTGGGGGCCTCTACCGTGAATAAAGAATCAAGTAAATCATAAGGTAAGTATATTGAATTTTGATCTTTTCTATAATTTCTCAATGATTCTCTCTTCTCAACCCCTCTCAAGCTTGAGAAGCTTAATTGGTATGGTTTTTTTAAATGCTATTGAAGTTAATTGGTGAATAGTAGTGAAGAGTTACATAATTTAATAAATGCTATTGAAGTTAATTTCCATTTATGTTTAAATTCTAATGGTTTTTATGTAATTTCTCTCTCTCACTCAAGAAATGGTCATACTCATGACCCATTCTCAATCCAAATGAAGCTTTTCATAAGGCTTTTCCTTAATCCAAGATTAAGCTATGCTTGAGGCCAAATTAATGGCGTTTTTCTATGCTTTTAGTTTATGCATATTGATGATTCAATCCATTATGGATTGATGATCCAATTAGAGACCATTCTAATTATTTCCTTAATGATAAGCTTTATCCCTTAGAAAAAATTGAGATTTATCAGTCATAGTAGCGGAGCTATGGCAAAATTTTTATAGAAATTACGCATAAAATAATTTCATTCAAAGCATAAAAAGAGGACTTCCTACCATATTCTAGGAACTATCATCCTAGATTAATTAAAAGAATTTTATTATGCATGGAGATGTGGATGTTTGCATGTAGATGTAGATGTATGGATGTGAGTGTGAATGTGGAGGTGGATGTATGCATGGAGATGTGGATGTATGCATGTAGAAGTAGATGTATAGATGTGGATGTAAATAGAGATGTGGATGGATGCATGTAGATGTAGATGTATAGATGTGGATGTGAATGGAGATGTAGATGTATGCATGTAGATGTAGATGTATAGATGTGGATGTGGATGTATGCATGTAGATGTAGATGTAGATGTATAGATGTGGATGTGGATGTGGAGGTGGATGTATGCATGTAGATGTAGATGTGGATGTGGATGTGGAGGTGGATGTATGCATGTAGAAGTAGATGTATAGATGAGGATGTAAATAGAGATGTGGATGGATGCATGTAGATGTAGATGTATAGATGTGGATGTGAATGGAGATGTAGATGTATGCATGTAGATGTATGCATGTAGATGTAGATGTATAAATGTGGATGTGGATGTATGCATGTAGATGTGGATGTGGAGGTGGAGGTGGATGTATGCATGTAGATGTAGATGTGGATGTGGATGTGGATGTGGAGGTGGATGTATGCATGAAGATGTAGATGTAGATGTGGATGTGGATGTGGAGGTGGATGTATGCATGTAGATGTAGATGTATAGATATGGATGTGAATGTGGAGGTGGATGCATACATGTAGATGTAGATGTATGAGGAGAATGTGAATGTGGATGTGGATGTATGCATAGAGATGTGGATGTATGCATGTAGATGAGAATGTACGCATATAGATGTGGATGTATGGATGTGAATGTGCATGTAGATGTGGATGTGAAAATAGATGTATGGACGTAGATGTGGATGTATGGATGTGAATGTGGATGTGGATGTGGATATATGTATGGATGTGAATATACGATATGTGATGTGAAGGAATATGAAGTGTTGAGATGGAAAATGATATGATGGGATGAGTATACATATAAATGGAATATGGAATAAGTAATGTGGATTGATGAGGGATAATGTGGAAAAATGAAAGTAAAAATAGAAACTGTATTGTAAACTATTTGTAAATGCTGTTTGTAAATGACTGTTTGTAAATGCTGTTTGTAAATGACTGTTTTATGTCAAGATTGCTGGGGGAGCATTGTGACCATCTTGTGATTAAGGTCGTGGAGACCTGACTGATAATGTTGCAACTGCTGACGGAGAGTCAATGAAGGACGTCTCGCGTAGCAAGGTCGGCCGAGGTCTTGACCAGCCTCGGTGCGATTAAAATGGTGAGCTTCCGGTATGGTGGATGAGGGGCCAAGGAAGCGGCCTATGAGTGAAGCGCTAGGTCACCTGCGAAGGATCCTAGATGGTGCTGACCATACGGTGCTCGGGCTCTGGGTCGCCTAGGATACCCACGCGTGCGTCGAGGAAGATATTGGAACAGAGTTGGAGTTGTTTTCTGAAATCGGGCATGGATCTGGTTGATTGACCTTGCTGGTCTTCAATGGGATGAGTCCATGGCTCTTTATATGGATCTGTTGGTTGATCTTGCTGATCTTCAACGAGAGTCCATCTTGATAAGTGATTATATTGCCGAGTATTATGGGCTAGGGATTAGGAAACGGCCCCTGAGTGGACAGGTGGTGAGCGTCCTAGTTACCAATGATGCCATAGATACTCTGATGGAAAAATTGAGAATCAACTGGATAAATTGGAAGATGGTGATCAGTGATACTATGGTTTTATTAAAGGATTGTTTTAAACTGGTTGAATCTGTGAAAAGGCAATCTCATATTGGGTGTGTGAGTGGTGTGACTAGTTTTATTTTGCATGAACATCCGGCTAGGGGGCCTTGGAACTCTTTTCCTTGGTACCCGGGACAAAACCTAACCAAATTCTTAATTGGATCCCATCACTACAGTGGTTGGGCGGTTGGCTAACCCATGGGATTGGATGGGGTTAGGCTGGACTGATGGATCCGTAAATCGAGATTCAAACTTTTCTTTTTACGATAGATAAAATAAATCCCGGATAGTAACTGTTCTATGGATAGGAATCAACGGCTGTGCCTCTTGAATGGGGAAAAAAGCATTGATCCCAATGATCCAAGTGCAAGTTCTTCCTTAATCTGACCATGTATCTTATAGATGCAATTAGATCAGCTCGATCAGAAATGTTCTTGACTACGTTAGAGTAAAAAAATTATCCTGGTGGAATCGCCCGTGCTTTCCGATAAAGGAAGTTTTTTCGGGTTCGGTTTTGGAACAACCGACGGATTAGTCTCTTATCCGGATATCCGTGGGTGAGGCCCCGAATGTGGGACCCCTATTTCCTGCGCGAGAAGTGCTACTTTCGCTGCTAGTATCTCGAATCTGTTGTGCTCGGTGGGAACAGGGATCTCACAGTTGGTATCAGAGCATTTGGTTAATAAAGATCAACTGAGAAGACAAAGATATCAAAAATTTTTCAAGAAACACAAAAAGGTTATAATTATGTGAGATAATTCATACAATTTGATATTCAAACTGAAATTTGTAATTTGGTAATTGGGTCTTCAGATGGAAGTGCCGCAATTATATAGAATCCCTGACTTGCTTGAGGCCTAGACATGATAGTTTTTACCTTATAATTCCAAGGGCCGTGACTACCCGTATATACCGAGAGTATACTGCAGCTCTTTACTGACAGTATATACGAGTAAATCTAAGACTTGAAATTATAAGCGTTAATGCTATCTAGATGATGATTTCGAATGTGATTGATATGATTTTTAATTCTGTTTGAGAATGGATGAATTGATTTGGATTCTGATTGAAAATTCTGATTGAAAAATGATGATTTTTAAAAATTAGTTGAAATATAATGAAACCACAATGAGGGGGAATGGGACGAGTCCCTGTGATGATATTCATAACTAGAATGATGATAATGAATTCAGCAAATCACTATGAGATTAGTGGGTTGTGCTGTCAGATTGCTACTATTAATACTTGATCGGTAGATCAAGTTAAGGGATGTCAAATTGAGGACTAGCTTAACTGAAACTCTCAGGAAGGAATGTTCAGAAGGAAATTTTTCGGTCTAATGGACCATTATCATGTTAAAGATATGAATGATAAGATCTGAATGAATTGTTATTTAATTATGAGTTCTATATAAGGGATATTTATCCCAGTAATATTCTGTTGGGTTGACCTGAATATAAGGAGCCCCAGAATAAAATTGGATCTTAAGAAAAAGAGTTGTCTTCTACCTTGCGAGATGAGGACATCTCGCACATTTTAAGTGGGGTAGGATGTAAGATTCCTCCCCAGCCTTCGAGGTATACAGGAGTAAGAATCTCCCTTTCTGATCTTATAATTATTCCCTCTCTAAAATAAAAGAAAGTTTCTGTTTAAAAAAGGAAGACCCTTTTCCTAGAATACTTCTCAGGAGTCACGCCTATTTTAAGGATTCAGAACAATGAGTTCAGAAGTGAAAATCGGTGTTTTGGATACTAAGGTTTTGGTTTTCATTCGAGTATGGCCCAAAAGAAGTTCTTTATCTCTTGGGAAGTATAAGAAGTTATCCCCCAGATATTGTGATCCTTATATCTGAATTCAATGAAAGTAGGTGACTTAGCCTACAAGCTTCTTTTATCTCCTCATCTCAAAATTCTTAATGCCTTCTATAGAAAAATGTGTCAAACCCCAAATCATGGAAAGACGGTAAAACTTCAGTGGCAAGTTACCGTTGGCTTCTAAGTTACGCTAGCTCCTTCCTTTATATAAGTCGTAACTTTTACTTGTCGCTCACAGTAATCTTACTCCCATCAATCTCCCTTCTTCTTAATCTCCTTCATGGCTTGGCAACAGGAATTAGTTTTATCCATGATGATTTCTCACCTTCAAGACGCAAGAGAGTCTGTGAAGAAAGACTTTATAGAACAGTATGAGCGCTCACTTTTTCCTCACCTAGGAACTTCTGTAGCGCAAATCAAATGGCGGACCTATCAAAACATAACTAGGGTAACACCCTGGGGTCAGCAGCACTTTCGTAACAATGTCCGCTTGGCCATGGTTATCAAAGCCTTGGGTTTGGGTCCCCGATACTACTGCGTCATGAGATCAAGGCATCTTGGGTTTTCTGAGCAGGTCTTCTTACTGGCGTGTTTTCTTCCTCATGAGAAGATATGCCTTTACCCCGTTTTTGGCTTGCCTCTCAGAGGTCCTTTTGTTAGATCACCTCATACCACTGAGATAGGTGCGGCAATAACCAGGAGAATCATTCCCATAGATGAGTTACCCTATACTTGTGCAGCTTGTGAGGACTGCTTTTGTGACCATATGATGGACGGGCTTATGGAAGTGTAAAGAGTTCTTCTATCTTTACTGTATACGTTCCGAGAATGAATAAAGTTTAAATCTTGTTCTTATTTTGAATCTTGCTCTCTTTAAGACTTTTCTTGGTGGTTAATCTTGATTAAAATTTTTCTCTAAGTCTCATATTCATGCATCTTGCGAAATTATCCCAAGTTGCGAGATGAGGACATCTCGCGTTTTTTCAGTGGGGTAGAATGTAAGATTCCTCTCCCAATCCCCTTTTTAATGTCTAGTATCTTCCCCTGTAATCAATCCCTCTTCAGAAATATAAAGACCTTGTTTCTAACTGTTTTAACCTAGAGAGAGAAAATATTCTAGAGAGAGAATATTCAGATTTTGAATATTTTTTGGATAGAAAAATATCTCATATAATTAAGATGAATTCCCCTGAAACAAAAATTCAAAAAGAATTTTCAAATGTGCAATTGGAATTAATTGGAAACAGGTATAAAGAACCTTAGTCTAAGGGTCTAGATTTTCAGAAATCTTTAGACTATGGTCCAATTAAGGTTCCTATGGGCCAATAGCATCAATACATGTGTAGGGAGGAGATAAATCCAATTTGTAAAAAGAAGATACCCAAAAATGAGTAAATGCTCACATAAGGTGAAGAGTTGAAAATGTACAAGGTTTATTAGTAAAAAACTATGAGCAATATTAAAATATGAGAATAATGATTTTATTATGACACATATGTAAGGAAGGGGAGTCCCTTAAATGTTCACATAAGATGAAGAGTTGAAAATGTACAAGGTTTATTAGTAAAAAACTATGAGCAATATTAAAAATATGAGATATTTTGGGAATAATGATTTTATTATGACACATATGTAAGGAAGGGGAGTCCCTTAAATGCTCACATAAGATGAAGAGTTGAAAATGTCCAAGGTTTATTAGTAAAAAACTATGAGCAATATTAAAATGATTCCATTATGACACATATGTAAGGAAGGGGAGTTCTTTAAAGGAGGTGCATATTTCACATAAGATGAAGAGTTGAAAATGTACAAGGTTTATTAGTAAAAAACTATGAGCAATATTAAAATGATTCCATTATGACACATATGTAAGGAAGGGGAGTTCTTTAAAGGAGGTGTATATTTCACATGCTTGAATGAGTTTTAAACTCATAAAAATTGAGATATTTCATCTCTCCTCTCTCCTAATTCAAGTCTAGTTCCAAAAAGTTAGCTTAACTGACCTAAAAATGGTCAAAAAGTGACCAAACTGACTTGGAAAATTCTAGGATTAGTTTGTTTGGTTAGGAGCTCAAATTTTCCTATAAATAGAAGCCTCCCCTTGTTGAAAAAAATATAGTGTCTTATGCTTTGTTACTCTACTCCACCTAAGCCAAAATATATAGTATCTTATGCTTTGTTACTCTACTCCACCTAAGCCAAAATATATAGTGTCTTACGCTTTGTTACTCTACTCCACCTAAGCCAAAATATATAGTGTCTTATGCTTTGTTACTCTACTCCACCTAAGCCAAAATATATAATGTCTTATGCATTGTTACTCTACTCTACCTAAGCCAAGAACTGTGAATTCTTTAATAATTCACTAGTTTTTGATACTTCTCTCTTTCTTTAATCCCCATTGGTGGCTCCATCAACATACTAAACCAATTGATTAGTTGGGGGCCTCTACCGTGAATAAAGAATCAAGCAAATCATAAGGTAAGTATATTGAATTTTGATCTTTTCTATAATTTCTCAATGATTCTCTCTTCTCAACCCCTCTCAAGCTTGAGAAGCTTAATTGGTATGGTTTTTTTAAATGCTATTGAAGTTAATTGGTGAATAGTAGTGAAGAGTTACATAATTTAATAAATGCTATTGAAGTTAATTTCCATTTACGTTAAAATTCTAATGGTTTTTATGTAATTTCTCTCTCTCACTCAAGAAATGGTCATACTCATGACCCATTCTCAATCCAAATGAAGCTTTTCATAAGATTTTTCCTTAATCCAAGATTAAGCTATGCTTGAGGCCAAATTAATGGCGTTTTTCTATGCTTTTAGTTTATGCATATTGATGATTCAATCCATTATGGATTGATGATCCAATTAGAGACCATTCTAATTATTTCCTTAATGATAAGCTTTATCCCTTAGAAAAAATTGAGATTTATCAGTCATAGTAGCGGAGCTATGGCAAAATTTTTATAGAAATTACGCATAAAATAATTTCATTCAAAGCATAAAAAGAGGACTTCCTACCATATTCTAGGAACTATCATCCTAGATTAATTAAAAGAATTTTATAATGCATGGAGATGTGGATGTTTGCATGTAGATGTAGATGTATGGATGTGAGTGTGAATGTGGAGGTGGATGTATGCATGGAGATGTGGATGTATGCATGTAGAAGTAGATGTATAGATGAGGATGTAAATAGAGATGTGGATGGATGCATGTAGATGTAGATGTATAGATGTGGATGTGAATGGAGATGTAGATGTATGCATGTAGATGTAGATGTATAGATGTGGATGTGGATGTATGCATGTAGATGTAGATGTAGATGTATAGATGTGGATGTGGATGTGGAGGTGGATGTATGCATGTAGATGTAGATGTGGATGTGGATGTGGAGGTGGATGTATGCATGTAGAAGTAGATGTATAGATGAGGATGTAAATAGAGATGTGGATGGATGCATGTAGATGTAGATGTATAGATGTGGATGTGAATGGAGATGTAGATGTATGCATGTAGATGTAGATGTATAGATGTGGATGTGGATGTATGCATGTAGATGTGGATGTGGATGTGGAGGTGGATGTATGCATGTAGATGTAGATGTGGATGTGGATGTGGAGGTGGATGTATGCATGTAGATGTAGATGTATAGATATGGATGTGAATGTGGAGGTGGATGCATACATGTAGATGTAGATGTATGAGGAGAATGTGAATGTGGATGTGGATGTATGCATAGAGATGTGGATGTATGCATGTAGATGAGAATGTACGCATATAGATGTGGATGTATGGATGTGAATGTGCATGTAGATGTGGATGTGAAAATAGATGTATGGATGTAGATGTGGATGTATGGATGTGAATGTGGATGTGGATGTGGATATATGTATGGATGTGAATATACGATATGTGATGTGAAGGAATATGAAGTGTTGAGATGGAAAATGATGTGATGGGATGAGTATACATATAAATGGAATATGGAATAAGTAATGTGGATTGATGAGGGATAATGTGGAAAAATGAAAGTAAAAATAGAAACTGTATTGTAAACTGTTTGTAAATGCTGTTTGTAAATGACTGTTTTATGTCAAGATTGCTGGGGGAGCATTGTGACCATCTTGTGATTAAGGTCGTGGAGACCTGACTGATAATGTTGCAACTGCTGACGGAGAGTCAATGAAGGACGTCTCGCGTAGCAAAGTCGGCCGAGGTCTTGACCAGCCTCGGTGCGATTAAAATGGTGAGCTTCCGGTACGGTGGATGAGGGGCCAAGGAAGCGGCCTATGAGTGAAGCGCTAGGTCACCTGCGAAGGATCCTAGAGGGTGCTGACCATACGGTGCTCGGGCTCTGGGTCGCCTAGGATACCCACGCGTGCGTCGAGGAAGATATTGGAACAGAGTTGGAGTTGTTTTCTGAAATCGGGCATGGATCTGGTTGATTGACCTTGCTGGTTTTCAATGGGATGAGTCCATGGCTCTTTATATGGATCTGTTGGTTGATCTTGCTGATCTTCAACGAGAGTCCATCTTGATAAGTGATTATATTGCCGAGTATTATGGGCTAGGGATTAGGAAACGGCCCCTGAGTGGACAGGTGGTGAGCATCCTAGTTACCAATGATGCCATAGATACTCTGATGGGAAAATTGAGAATCAACTGGATAAATTGGAAGATGGTGATCAGTGATACTATGGTTTTATTAAAGGATTGTTTTAAACTGGTTGAATCTATGAAAAGGCAATCTCATATTGGGTGTGTGAGTGGTGTGACTAGTTTTATTTTGCATGAACATCCGGCTAGGGGGCCTTGGAACTCTTTTCCTTGGTACCCGGGACAAAACCTAACCAAATTCTTAATTGGATCCCATCACTACAGTGGTTGGGCGGTTGGCTAACCCATGGGATTGGATGGGGTTAGGCTGGACTGATGGATCCGTAAATCGAGATTCAAACTTTTGTTTTTACGATAGATAAAATAAATCCCGGACAGTAACTATTCTATGGATAGGAATCAATGGCTGTGCCTCTTGAATGGGGAAAAAAGCGTTGATCCCAATGATCCAAGTGCAAGTTCTTCCTTAATCTGACCATGTATCTTATAGATGCAATTAGATCAGCTCGATCAGAAATGTTCTTGACTACGTTAGAGTAAAAAAATTATCCTGGTGGAATCGCCCGTGCTTTCCGATAAAGGAAGTTTTTTCGGGTTCGGTTTTGGAACAACCGACGGATTAGTCTCTTATCCGGATATCCGTGGGTGAGGCCCCGAATGTGGGACCCCTGTCCCGCGCGAGAAGTGCTACTTCTGCTGCTAGTATCTCGAATCTGTTGTGCTCGGTGGGAATAGGGATCTCACAAAGGCTATGTGGAGACAGGAGATGATACCCAACATCCTATCACACATGTTGGAAGTGTACCATTGGTTATGTGCAATGGTGAAACAAAGTCTATGATGGTAGATGTCTTGTATGTGCCTTCTACAAAAAGTTTGGCCTCAGTTGGTCAAATGGTTGAACAAGGTTTATAGGTTCGTTTCCACGATCATGGTTGCTTCGTTGAGGATTTAAAAAATGGATGTAGAGTCATTGCCAAAGGCAAGAAAGAAGTCAGGCTGATTTCAGAAGGCAGGCTGATTTTAAAGGATGGAATACGTTGTTAGGTGTTTTTTGGTAATATTTTCTTGGCATATGTACACACTCATGCATGGCATTTACAAATAAAGAATGTCCATCTCCAAGGGCCAAAGGGGGTATAAGGCCACATGTGAATGGATCTAACAAAAATGTGCAATGTGTACAGTTAGTTATTGGTTTACCTGGATAAATAATAAATGGAAGAAGTGAGAGATAAGAATCAGTTTCACAAGAAAGATATTGGCACTATCATGTATGGACAAGGTTGTTGAAAAATAATGTGAGCATGCAAAGCATTATTTTTAAAAAAACTGGATAGGGACCCGTTGAAGGAGGTCAGCTACAGTACCAGTCCTTGGCATTTCATGGGAAACAAAGGTGTGTGTGGTGCAAAGTCTTCCTTGAATGAAAGAGTCACCTTGGGTTTTAATGCAAGGTTTGCTTAAAATAGAAGGTGGCCTTGGATGGTTTCAAAAGTTCCTCAACTAGCCTCAAAATTCAAAAAGGCGCCGTGTGGAGGTGGGGGAGCTCTCTGACAGGCCTTGGAGTATTGAGCATATTAAAATATACTTTGGTTGAACGGGCAGCGCCCGCTGGTGTATAAGAAGGAGGGGAGCAGCCCATGAATGGAGGAGAGAAGTAGTATTAGCAGCCTTAATGAAAAAGAGCGCAGCCCTTTGCATGAGGAAGCTGCGAGGCTCTCAGTGTTTTCAAGAGTGTGGGGAGAGCTGTGTTTTTCTGTAGCTCTCAGAGAGAGGCTCAGCTAATGTGTACAAGAGAAGTAGTACTTGCAGCTCTAAAGCAAGAGAGCGCAGTCTATGAGCGTGAGATCCACAGGTTCTGTAATGCTTATGTTTGTAGAGGGTGTAGAAGAGCTTAGCTCTAAGGTTCTCAAGGAGCTGCGCTGCTCTCTTAGAGGTGTGAATGAGGGTGCTCAGAGTTTTCAGAGGAGGGGAGTATCCCATGTGCGGGAAAATAGTGTGTTCAGTATCTCTCAGAGAAAGGAATTGCTGAGATGCGTAGTGAAAGGGCCAGCCTAGCTCTGAGATTTTCAGAGAGCTGCGCAGTACATATGCGCAGCTATTTGTGTAGAAAAAGGGAAGAAGAATGTATGCTGCCCCGCTTCTAAGAGAGCAAGTCCCTAGGCTTCATCGGCGCAGTGGTAGATGGCGGAGACCATCGCTCGCGGCCTTGACTGTGTGGCGTTCTGCCAGTTAGCCGCATGTTCGCTGCCGACGTGAATGCCCACCGATACCAAGTATTCCGGTCCTTGGGCGCCTCCGTGTGTGATTCCAATGCCCAGCCCATGTGAGTAAGGGGATACGCGTAGCCTTTGTGTGAGTAGGCACCGTCTTCAAGGTGTGAAAGCCCGGGTGTTTTTTTCCTTGTATGTGAGAAGCTGCTCTCTTTGTGTTTAAGAGAGAAAGGAGATAAGCTCGTTTCCTTTGAAGAGAAGTACCCTCAGAACAGCTTACGGCACTTCAGTTTGGGAGGGGAGGAGAAGCTGCAACGCTACTTGTATGAATGAAGAGAAGGTGCCACGCCTTGAGAGTGCGGCTCTCGGTCATGATGACGGCCAATGCAATGTAAGTGACGGCTGCCCAGCTTTTTTTGTCCTCATTTTTGTGAAATAATTCCTATATATATGAGGAATCACCAGTTTGTGGCATTGGAAAACCCATGTATATGATAACCAAATCTCTGATTTTGTGGAAAGCTCATGTGTATGAGGAAAACAGCCCTCTGGTTTTGCTTGAGAGAATATGCATGTATGGTGGTATGCTTCTTCAACAGACAGACCGAAGACCAGAAAGTGATTGTGCCTCCTAGTCACATACTGCTGGCCAGGTTGGGAGAATTGAAATTCCTTACTGATGTTGTCTTTTCTTGGGAAACTGAAGTATTGCAGAAAGCTCATACTTGATGGAATGTAACCTTGTTATGTCAAGTGGTTCTCTCATCATTTCTCTGTGGTGTTCATTTGGTTTATGGCTGTGAGCCTATTTCATAATAAGGGTGCACCCCTATATGCATATGTATCAATCGAGTAAAGGGTGGCAGATGTTGATGTGCCCATCTCCCCTTGCATGTCTTGATCAAATGTATGTAGGCTTCCCCCAGTTGCTTGAAAAAAATTGAATGAGGGTAGAGACAAAGTCTCATGCTTGAAATGTAAATGTTGTGTCAGCTCATTGAGAAGTTGACTGGTGCCCCTTTCTCTTGATGTTGGTGTGTACTCCAAACTATGAAAAGGCATTGCTATAGAGGTGTTCCGTGTTTCTCCGCCTCCCTTCACAGTTTTTGGTGCCCCCACTGAGGAGCATTCCAAGAGCCTGCAGTTTACAAGACCGAAAACATGTGCATGTGATTAATCTCAGTGAATGACTGCTATGCCAGGACAGTTGTGTGACAGATGCCTTCTAAAATTGTGCTATATTACCTTGATTTGACAGTCAATTGAAGTATGGTTTGCAGGCTGAAATTCTTGATATTGGTGCTGTTTCACATTTGATTTGTTGCCTAAAAGTTCTGGTAGAATTGGGTAATCAGCCAGTCGTGCCTCTTGGGAGTTGGTGGATGGCCACTCTCAATGGATAATCACAATGGACCTCAATTTACTCCCTTCCATTTTACCCAAAGAATTCAGATAAATGTTCATGTGGACAGAAAAATTTTCTTTCAACAGCAGGTGGCATATATGTTTGGGCCAGAGAGACTGAGGGAAATATTGGAGTCTCCTTTGCCGGTGGTAATTCCAATGATTAACTATGCAAATTCGTTTGATGTGCATGTGTTCATCCTCTTCTAAACCTGAAATGTTTTGAAGTTTTCTTCTGAGGATTGAGTTAGTAGAAGGTTTTGCTTTCGCATCTGTATCAAAAAGGTTTTTTTGGGTAACAATGGCTTTCCCTTATCCAGAGTTTCATGGAAAAAATGATGAGAGTGTGGAAGAATTCTTAGAAAATATGGAAGTTGCGTGCATAAGCAACCATATCCAGATACCCGCTCAAATGTTACGCCTTTTGCAAATCTGTTTGAAGGGTGATGCACGGAGCTGGTGTAAGGGCTATGAGGAGGAGTTGCAGAGGGCTGATCCACCTATGCCATTGACTTGGGATAATGTCCGACAAGCTTTAACAGCACAGTTTGTGAAGGTGAGAGATCCAGACAAAGTTTGGCATGAAATACAGGAACTGAGACAGAGAAAAGCAGAGCCCATTGAGGAATACATCAAGAAGTTTTCCATATTATGGGAGAGCTTGTGCCAAGCCTTACAGCCACAAGTGCCCCCACCAGATATGATGAAAAAGGATCGGTTCTTGGTTGGCCTCAAGGAAAACCTGCGTTGGAGGGTAGAATTGAAGAAGCCAAGAACATACGAGGATGCATTGGAGGTGGCAAGGAACAAAGAGTGGAAGTTGAATAGGCTAACCCAATTGGGAGTGAGCTCACTACCTATGGTGTCAGAGATGAAGCAAATGGATTCCATGCAAAGTCGGGTTCTAGAGGAGGTGCATCCAGCAGATGCGGGTTCAGTAACTACTCAAGTTGCGCCAGCAATGGTCACTACTGCAGCACAAGATGATGAACTGAGGCAGGACTTGAGGCAAGTGGTTGATTTGATGAAGAATCTTAGTCTAAATATGTTAAGCAATGTGGGAAATAATCGAGGTCGTATGAGACTTGCAAATCAGCCAGGAGGTGAAGGACAACCAAAGAATGGTTTTGGTGGACAGAATAACGGCAGGGGTTGGAGGCAATTGCCCACATGCTATAACTGTGGAGAGCTTGGCCACATCAGCCCACAATGTGATAAACCACCAAGAATGGGTGGAGATATGTATCCATTGCCTGCACAGTTGCCAAACCGGTCAAATGATTATGGCATAGAGATTAAGGGTGAGGCAGGACCTAGTGGACTGACCAAGGAGGACAAGGGAAAGACAAAAGTGTTAAGTGTGGTCACCTTGGAGAAGGCAGCAATGTTGGAAGATACATTAGTAATGCCTATTGGGAAGAGAACTACAGAGGATAAAGAAGGAAGAAATGAAGCAGGTCCCAGTAGAAAAAAAGGGAAGAGTCATGAGGGTGAAGATGTGAAAGCTAAAAGGAAAAGGAAAGCTCGCCGAAAATTTCACGTCTCAGATTTTCCACTAGGGGAAGGGCAGGATAGCTATGATTTGAAACAGGACCTGAGCAGTAGGAAGGCAGACGTGACCTTTGGACAACTAGTGGAAATGATACCGAAGCTGAAGCGCCAATGGAAGAAACTAGTCAGCCCGCTGGGGAAGGAGCCCAATAGAGGGTCAGTAAGAGTGTTGGCCATTGATGAGTCTTCAGACATTTGTCCTATAGTAGATGTTTGGCACAAGAGGAAGAATCTTGGGCAGGGATACGTGGATGGTGGTGCACAAATTTGTGTAATCACTCAAACATGTGTGGAAAAGATGGGCCTGAGAGTAGAAGGAGTCTCAGGATTCCGCATACGACTGGCAAACCATCAAAAGATCAAGTGTCTAGGGGTAGTGAAGAGTTTGGAAATCGAAGCCTATGCAGTCAAAACGGTAGTAGATTTTCATGTAATGCCAGCAGGATTAGGGGCTTATCCTATCATCCTTGGAAGGCCATGGCTACGTGCAGTGCGGGCCGTTCAAGATTGGAGACACGGAACAATCAGCTTATATGGGGAGACAGGGGGCAAAAGATTATTTGACATGAGTAGCAGGAAGCCACTAGATGAAGATTATGAAGAAGGGGAGAATTCAAGTAGTGAAGAGTCTTCCACTGAGTCAGATGGGGACAGTGGCACCACCACTAGTAGTGAGGGAGAGGTAAATGTGGCATTTCTGATGATGGACAGGGTCTTTGAACAGACCAGCATAGTCGCATCCATGAAAGGGATTGAAGATGAGTCCAAGGGCCCATACGAAGTGATTGAAGAGCTAATGCAACCTCAGGTGAAGCCACACGAGAAGCACGAATTGATGGCCAGGATGATTAGCACAGATCTCTCAGTCGTGGAGAAGGAGAAGTATTTAAAGATGTTGTCAACATATCCAGATTTATTCATCACATCATATGAAGAAGTTCGGGGCTTCAAAGGGGAAGATCTGCACATAGAGCTAAAGGAAGGAGCCAAGCCAGTACGACAAAGATTAAGGAGAATGGGTCCAGAGCAGATGAAGGCTTTGCAAGAAGAGGTGGACAAGCTACTAAAGGCTGGTTTTATATGCCCTGTGGAGACAACAGAGTGGGTAAGCCCAGTTGTGGTCACTCCAAAAAAAGACGGGAAATGGAGGATTTGTGTGGATTTCAAACCTTTGAATGCAGCTACAAAGAAGGATCCATACCCACTACCTTTCATTGATCAAATCCTGGATTCAGTGGCGGGTCATGAAAGATACAGTGTGTGTGATGGGTTTTCAGGCTATTTCCAGTTGAAGATTGCTCCAGAGGATCAGAAGAAAACTACTTTCATTACGCCATGGGGCTGCTTTTGCTATACAGTACTACCATTTGGGCTAACAAATGGTCCAGCTCACTATCAAAAGAGAGCAAATTGGGCGTTTCTGCCATTCATTGGAAAATGTGTACAGGATTTCATTGATGATTTTTGTGTCTACAGCACACGCATGGATCACTGTGAGAAGCTGGAGATGGTGCTGGAACGATATAATGATTGTGGTGGCCAACTCAATCCCAAGAAGTGTTTCTTTGCAAAACCAAGGGTAAAATTGTTGGGTCATATGGTGTCAGAAAATGGCATTGAGGCTGATCGAGACAAGGTCAAGGCAATCATGCTTCTTCCTTCTCCAGAGTCTACAAAACAGTTGGCAACATTCATTCAGAAGGTAAAGTACATGTCAAGATTCATTTCATTATCCTCACAGCTTTTATATCCATTACAACAGGTGGCAAAGCACGATCCTTTGCAATGGGATGACAAGTGTGAAGAGGAGTTTCGAAGAGTCAAAGAAGTCTTGGGGGAGATGACAGTGGTGCAGGCTCCAAATTGGGAACAGGTTTTTTATGTGAATCCTTCAGTAGGAGAGGATGCTATTGGTGCTATGTTACTGCAAAAAGGGAAGGGGAGCCAATATATGCACCCTGTCTATTGTGCTAGTAGGGTAAAGTCAGTTGCAGAGAGGGGATTGTCAGAAATAGAGTTGGTAATGGTAAGTGTGGTGTTTGCTTGCC
Source organism: Cibotium barometz (assembly GCF_041138505.1). Lineage (NCBI taxonomy): Eukaryota > Viridiplantae > Streptophyta > Polypodiopsida > Cyatheales > Cibotiaceae > Cibotium > Cibotium barometz. Next base: position 63,483,881 of record NC_141047.1, read on the forward strand.
GACGGTTTCGCCAATATCTTTTGACAAAGCCATTTGTATTCCTAACTAGCTACACATTCTTGCCTCAGCTAATCAATGGTGTAAACATGTCTAAGGCAGTAAAAAAGTGGGTGATTGAATTGCAGGAGTTTGAGTTCTCTTTCTTGGTGGAAGAAAGTAACAGAGCTACTTTGGCAGACTTGTTAACTTATAAGGAAAACCCTCTACTTGTCAAAGAGGAAAGTGTTAGAAGGGTAGAAAGTGTGGCAGAAGTAAGCAATGCTCATGTTTTGTTCTTTGATGGTTCATACAGGAAGAGCCATGATGCAGCTTCGGGTGGTATAGCTCTTTATGACCAGCAAGGTAAGCTGGTTTGTAAAAAGGGATTCAAAGTTGATGCTCATACTAACAGTGAAGCAGAATATTCTACATTGGAAGCAGGGCTAAGCATTTGCATTAAGCATGGTGTAAAGAGGTTATGCATAAGAGGTGATTCTCTACTGGTGGTAAAGCAAATACTAGGAGTGTGGAAGAGCAAAAATCCTGCATTAAGGAACAAGTGTCTCAAAATCAAGAGCTTGTTGAAGGAGTTTGAAGCATGGGGCATTCGGCATGTGGAGCGTTCTCTTAATACAGAAGCACATGAAGCAGCACAGGGAATGATTGGTGAGCTATATGTGTTAAAAGCAGATCTGCCACTTTATCGGGGTCGTGAAAGTCTGACACTGGAAGAAGAGTTTTTGTTGACAGGAGTCATTCCCCAGGACATTGAGAAGGCAAAGAAATATGGGTTTGTACGCAGAGCTTGCAAATACAAGCTCATTGGTGACACCTTATACATGCAAGGGGCTGACTTGGTGTTAAGGCGTGTACCATGGAAGGAAGAGCTGTACAGAGTGCTTGAGGAGAATCATGAAGGAGCATGCGGTGGTGACTTTGCATTTAAAATCACATTGCACAAAATCTTACAGGAGGGTTACATATGGCCAAGTATACAAAAAGATGTGCATCACTGGTGTAGCTCATGCAAAAGGTGCCAGGCATTTGGGAAACGAATTTTAAAACCAGAGTTGCGCAAGACAATCTTGGCCTTTGACATTTTTGAGAAGTGGGGAATTGATGCAGTAGGGCCCTTACCCATTACCAGTAGGGGAAAGAGTTATATTTTGACAGCTGTGGATTATCTTTCCAGGTGGGCAGAAGCTAGAGCAGTGAAGCAAATTACTGCAAGAGATGTTGCAAAGTTTGTTTATGAAGACATCTGCTGTAAGTTTGGAGTACCCTTGGAGCTTCTTTCAGATCAAGGGCCTAGTTTTAGAGCTGACTTGCTAGAATACTTGTGTGCCAAAATGCGGATTAAGCATAATTTTACTACTCCTTATTACCCGCAGTGCAATGGTTTGAATGAAAGATTCAATGGTGAACTTGTACACATTCTTGCAAAAGTGACAGAACATCAGGGCAAGAATTGGGATTTGGAGCTGTTCAGTGCTTTATGGGCTTATCGTACATCGGTGAAGACAAGCACAGGTTTCACACCTTTTCACTTAGTGTATGGCAAAGAAGCTTTATTACCTGTGGAAGTTGAGTTGCCTGCAGTTAAAATGTTAGAAAAGCTGCTAGGGCCATCTAGCAACACATTTAAAGAGAGACTCTTACAACTACAAGAGGTTCAGCTGGACAGGATGAGTGCCTTGGAACATTATGAGAAGATGCAAAATAGGGCATTGACAAAGATAAATGAGAAGATTAAGAAGAAGGGTATTGAGGAAGGTGATTTGGTGCTACGCTATAATAGTAAGTTGGATAAAACCTTTCAAAAGAAGTTCCAAGTGAAATGGGAGGGGCCCTTCAGAGTAATGAATTGCTTTGCTAATGGCACATATCAATTGGCTGACCTTGATGGAACCCCACATGTATCAAGGGTGAATGGTTTACGTCTCAAGTTATATCATGCACGACTGATGATGGTAGACAAGGATGAAAGAATTGAAGAAGTGAAAAGCAGTGTCTTTGAGAACATGGTGATATCAGATGCATTGAGCCTCACGACACTGTTTTCTGCTGACCATGAATGATCTAGCAGGCTAGGGGATGGGCAAACTATGTTAGGTGTTTTTTGGTAATATTTTCTTGGCATATGTACACACTCATGCATGGCATTTACAAATAAAGAATGTCCATCTCCAAGGGCCAAAGGGGGTATAAGGCCACATGTGAACGGATCTAACAAAAATGTGCAATGTGTACAGTTAGTTATTGGTTTACCTGGATAAATAATAAATGGAAGAAGTGAGAGATAAGAATCAGTTTCACAAGACAGATATTGGCACTATCATGTATGGACAAGGTTGTTGACAAATAATGTGAGCATGCAAAGCATTATTTTTAAAAAAACTGGATAGGGACCCGTTGAAGGAGGTCAGCTACAGTACCAGTCCTTGGCATTTCATGGGAAACAAAGGTGTGTGTGGTGCAAAGTCTTCCTTGAATGAAAGAGTCACCTTGGGTTTTAATGCAAGGTTTGCTTAAAATAGAAGGTGGCCTTGGATGGTTTCAAAAGTTCCTCAACTAGCCTCAAAATTCAAAAAGGCGCCGTGTGGAGGTGGGGGAGCTCTCTGACAGGCCTTGGAGTATTGAGCATATTAAAATATACTTTGGTTGAACGGGCAGCGCCCGCTGGTGTATAAGAAGGAGGGGAGCAGCCCATGAATGGAGGAGAGAAGTAGTATTAGCAGCCTTAATGAAAAAGAGCGCAGCCCTTTGCATGAGGAAGCTGCGAGGCTCTCAGTGTTTTCAAGAGTGTGGGGAGAGCTGTGTTTTTCTGTAGCTCTCAGAGAGAGGCTCAGCTAATGTGTACAAGAGAAGTAGTACTTGCAGCTCTAAAGCAAGAGAGCGCAGTCTATGAGCGTGAGATCCACAGGTTCTGTAATGCTTATGTTTGTAGAGGGTGTAGAAGAGCTTAGCTCTAAGGTTCTCAAGGAGCTGCGCTGCTCTCTTAGAGGTGTGAATGAGGGTGCTCAGAGTTTTCAGAGGAGGGGAGTATCCCATGTGCGGGAAAATAGTGTGTTCAGTATCTCTCAGAGAAAGGAATTGCTGAGATGCGTAGTGAAAGGGCCAGCCTAGCTCTGAGATTTTCAGAGAGCTGCGCAGTACATATGCGCAGCTATTTGTGTAGAAAAAGGGAAGAAGAATGTATGCTGCCCCGCTTCTAAGAGAGCAAGTCCCTAGGCTTCATCGGCGCAGTGGTAGATGGCGGAGACCATCGCTCGCGGCCTTGACTGTGTGGCGTTCTGCCAGTTAGCCGCATGTTCGCTGCCGACGTGAATGCCCACCGATACCAAGTATTCCGGTCCTTGGGCGCCTCCGTGTGTGATTCCAATGCCCAGCCCATGTGAGTAAGGGGATACGCGTAGCCTTTGTGTGAGTAGGCACCGTCTTCAAGGTGTGAAAGCCCGGGTGTTTTTTTCCTTGTATGTGAGAAGCTGCTCTCTTTGTGTTTAAGAGAGAAAGGAGATAAGCTCGTTTCCTTTGAAGAGAAGTACCCTCAGAACAGCTTACGGCACTTCAGTTTGGGAGGGGAGGAGAAGCTGCAACGCTACTTGTATGAATGAAGAGAAGGTGCCACGCCTTGAGAGTGCGGCTCTCGGTCATGATGACGGCCCATGCAATGTAAGTGACGGCTGCCCAGCTTTTTTTGTCCTCATTTTTGTGAAATAATTCCTATATATATGAGGAATCACCAGTTTGTGGCATTGGAAAACCCATGTATATGATAACCAAATCTCTGATTTTGTGGAAAGCTCATGTGTATGAGGAAAACAGCCCTCTGGTTTTGCTTGAGAGAATATGCATGTATGGTGGTATGCTTCTTCAACAGACAGACCGAAGACCAGAAAGTGATTGTGCCTCCTAGTCACATACTGCTGGCCAGGTTGGGAGAATTGAAATTCCTTACTGATGTTGTCTTTTCTTGGGAAACTGAAGTATTGCAGAAAGCTCATACTTGATGGAATGTAACCTTGTTATGTCAAGTGGTTCTCTCATCATTTCTCTGTGGTGTTCATTTGGTTTATGGCTGTGAGCCTATTTCATAATAAGGGTGCACCCCTATATGCATATGTATCAATCGAGTAAAGGGTGGCAGATGTTGATGTGCCCATCTCCCCTTGCATGTCTTGATCAAATGTATGTAGGCTTCCCCCAGTTGCTTGAAAAAAATTGAATGAGGGTAGAGACAAAGTCTCATGCTTGAAATGTAAATGTTGTGTCAGCTCATTGAGAAGTTGACTGGTGCCCCTTTCTCTTGATGTTGGTGTGTACTCCAAACTGTGAAAAGGCATTGCTATAGAGGTGTTCCGTGTTTCTCCGCCTCCCTTCACAACGTCTGAAAGCCGAAAGTAATAATGAGTCTGAGTACACAGCATAGTTTCAAGGACTGCAGGCTGCTCTAAAACTAAAAATGCAGAAGCTAATCATAAAAGGAGATTCCCTGTTAGTAGTAAAGCAGGTCTTGGGTAGCTGGCGCGGGCAAAGAATCCGAGATTAAAACGATGTCTGGCCAATGTTAGAAGGCTGTTACATCAATTTACAGCATGGAGTATTCAACATGTGCAGCTAGAGGACAATCATACTGCTTATAAGTTAGCCTAGGAGGTAATTGATCAGGATCCAGTAATTGCAAAAATTGAAGAGCCATTATACAAAGGGAGGGAATACCCATCTAAGGTGGTGGATTACTGACTCTCAGGTCGCTTGCCTCCTGAAGAGCTCAGAAAAGACCAAAAGTATCATTTTATCAGGAAGAGTAAGCATTATGTCATGATTGGGGATGAATTGTACATGCAAGGGGTTGATGAGGTATTGAGGAGAATTCCCTGGAGGGAAGAAATATATCATATTCTATCTTCAAATCATGAGGGAGCTTGTGGAGGTCATTATGCATTTAAGATCACTTTACAGAAGATATTACTGGAGGGTTATGTGTGGCCTTCCATCCAGAAGGATATTCAACACTGGTGTAGGTCTTGTCATGAGTGCCAGAGAATGGGAAAGAGAATCTTAAAAATGGAGCCGAGAAATATCATGCTGGTGGGGGGTGGATGCACTTGGACCACTTCCCAGGACGGCCAGAGGAAAGTCTATATGCTTACTACAGTGGATTACCTATCAAAATGGGCAGAAGTGAAGGCAATGAAAAGAGTAGATAGTAAGGAAGTGGCTGATTTTGTGTATGAACATATATGCTGCAGATTTGGTATTCCTCTGGAGTTATTATAAGATAACGGCCCTGAATTTTGAGGAGAAGTGGTTGACCACTTATGCAGAAGATTAAACATCAACCACAAGTATACCACTCCTTATCACCCTCAATGCAATGGTTTGAATGAAAAATTCAATGGTGAATTTAAGCTGATGATGACTAAAATGACAGAAAGCCATGTCAAAAATTGGGATGTAGAGATGAATCGTGTGTTATGGGCATACAGATATGGGCATACGGAGTTGCATTAAAATCGGGTACACAATTCTCACACTTTCATTTAGTTTATGGGAAAGAAGCACTTATGCCTATTGATGTAGAAATTCCAGCTTTGAAGTTTCTAGTTGAAGAAGGGCATGAACCTATTAACTGTTACAGAGAAAGATTACTGGCCTTGCAAACAATCCAATTAGATAGAGAGCTAGCTTTTGATCACTATGCCGCTATGCAATTGAAAAGAAAAGAGAAAGAAAATAAGGAAGTAAAGCAGAAAGTGCATTTCAAACAAAGTGGGAAGGTCCATACAAAGTTGAGAAAAAGTTTGACAATGGAAGCTATCAGCTTACTGATTTAAATGGAAAGAAGCATAAAAGAAGAGTGAATGGTCTGCGCGACTAAAGAAATATTTTGCTTGGTTGATGTTAACCTTCAAAGAAGAAGATCAGGAAGCTTGTGATGTATGTCAGGAGGTTGTAGAGAGTACAGAGGAAGATCTGAATATTACATCCCTGTTTGTACAGCTACTGGACATGAATGTCTCAGCAGAAATAGGGGGTTGCTAAATATATGTGGACAAAAAAAGAGACTGATGATGTGTACATACTATGCAGAGTACTAAGAGTTTCAGGAAATATGTAATTAGTTTGGGTCAGCTTTGAGTTTTGGTTGAGATTAAATCTGTTGATGAGCAGGAGGAGTAGAGGCATAACCATCAGGCCTTGCATCCTCATGATGTGGTGATCTTGTTGCTTTGTTGGCGAGCCTTCGGGTGTGTGTGTGTGTGCCAGCCTGACTGTTTGCATTTGGGCATGCCCTTTGTAAATATGTAGTATGGATGGAGATGGCGGATGCGGGTGCTAATGGCATGTGGGCAAAGGACAGAAGGCATAAATGGTATGGGGATGTGGTTTAAGGGGTTGTACGGTGTGAACAACCTTAAATAATAAATTTAATGTGAGAATAGAGGCTTTAAGTTTCTAGAAATAATCAAGGTGGCGGCTACCAACAACGGGATCCCGACAAGTTTGTCCTCACTGCGTGCGCCAAAAGATGGAAGGGGCCACATGGCAAACGGAAGGCGAGCTTGCTATATAGGGAAGAGGGAATCACTGAGAGGAGCAAAGAGGAGAGTCGCCAAGAGAGTACATCAACAGTAGAGAGGGGGAGGTGGCGTCAATAGTAGAGAAGGAGAGGGTAGCGTCCCACTGCAGAAAAACAGTGAAGAAGCAAGGGTGGCGTCAACAGTAGAGAAGGAGAGGGTAGTGTCCACTGTGAAAAACAGTGAAAAAGCAAGGGTGGCATCAATTGCAATGAAGTCGGAAAAGAATGCGGAGGTGTCAACTCTGCAAGGAACTGGAGAAGAAAGAAAGGTAGCGTCGTCTACAGAGAAGGAGAGATAGGTGACGTCGATTGCAGGTCAGGAGAGAGAGAGAAGGTTGACTGTTGCTTTTGGAGAACTCTCAATCGCTATTGCAAGATGGGAGAACCATAGGAGAAGCGACTAAGAGCTGGGGTGGTAATTGCTACTAGAAGCTTGTGGCGTGGGTGTAGTCGACATAGCCAACGACTATAAGAAGATGAGGCATATGGGGACTGTTAGTAGCAGGAGAATGATGGGGAAATGCTTCTAAAATTGTTTCAAAAATCAAACTACAAACCATAGTGAGACTGAGTATCAAAGGGAAGCTCTGTCAGAATTTTCCTTGAGGGAGTATACATTGCTGCAGACCAGAGAGAGGAGGCATATTGGGCAACAAGAATCATTGAGAAGCTGAGAACTGGTGGTGGCAGTTGTGTGGTAGTGTGCAAGCAACTTTCAGGTGAACAGGGTATTGTTTCCAAAGCTTGAAGGAGGCCGAACTTGTGCAGGCCACTCTTGGGAAGAAAACCTAGCATTAGTGGGGATTTAGGGGCATTGGGTTGTGGCAATGGTCCAAAGTATTTTTTTAGTTTACTTCCATTAACATAGCCCTCCATTTGGATGTCGTCCATTGTCTCTATTCGGACAGACCCTTGAGGTATGATTTCTGATACGCAAAATGGTCCCAGACCACTGTGGTATTTCAATTTCTTTTTCTTCTTGGCGCTTCCCACACCATACATGAGGACAAGGTCCCCCATTTTAACTCTTTTTGCTTGAGGTTTCTATCAAACCAATGTTTTTTGCACAACTTTTCAACCATGAGTCCGTGTGATGCTATCAACCGGGTTTCATCTAGTTTTTCCAAGTCAATTAGCCTTTCAGCTAATGCATTTTTAGTTAGATGTTCTTGTATAGCAATTCTTAATGTGAGATCCTTGTTCCCACCGCGCAACGGATTCGGGGTACTAGCAGCGGAAGTAGCACTTCTCGCGCGGGACAGAGGTCCCACACTCGGGGCCTAGTCCACGGATATCCAGACAAGAGACTAATCCGTCAGTTTTTCCAAAACCGGACTCGGAAAAACTTCCCTTACCCTGAAAGCACAAGCGATTCCACTAGGATAACTTTTTACTCTAACGTAGTCAAGACCATTACTGATCAAGCTGATCCGATTGCACCTATAAAGATACTCGGTCAGATCAAGGAAGAAACTTGCACTTGGATCATTGGGATCAACACTTTTTTTCCCATCAAGGAGGCACAGCCGTTTTTTCTATCCATAGAACAATTACTATCCGGGATTTACTTTATCTATCGTAATAACAGAAATTGAGTCTCGATTTACGGATCCATCAGTCCAGCCTAACCCCATCCAGTCCCATGGGTTAGCCAACCACCCAACCATTGTAGTGATGGAATCCAATTAAGAATTTGGTTAGGTTTTGTCCCGGGTACCAAGGAAAAGAGTTCCAAGGCCCCCTAGCCAGATGTTCATGCAAAAATAAAACTAGTCACACCACATTGCCTTTTCACAGATTCAACCAGTTTTAAAACAATCCTTTAATAAAACCATAGTATCACTGATCACAATCTTCCAATTTATCCGGTTGATTCATAATTTCCCATCATTCCTTCATCAGAGTATCTATGGCATCATTGGCAACCAGAACGCTCACCACCTGTCCACGCAGGGACCTTTTCAATAGTTTCTAGCCCATAATACTCGGCAATATAATCACTTATAAAAATCAAGATGGACTCTCGTTGAAGATCAGCAAGATCAACCAACAGATCCATATAAAGAGCCATGGACTCATCCATTGAAGACCACCAAGGTCAATCAACCAGATCCATGCCCGGTTTCAGAAAACAACTCTTACTCCTTGTTCCAATATCTTCCTCGATGCACGTGTGGGTATCCTAGGTGACCTAGAGCCCGAGCACCGTATGGTTAGCACCCTCTAGGATCCTTCGTCGTCGCAGGTGACCTAGCGCTTCACTCATAGGCCGCTTCCTTGGTCCCTCATCCACCGTACCGGAAGCTCACCATTTTAATCGAACCGAGGCTGGTCAAGACCTCGGTCGACCTTGCTACGCGAGACGTCCTCCATTGACTCTCCGTCAGCAGTTGCAACTTTATCAGTTAGGTCTCCACGACCTTAATCACAAGATGGTCAAAATGCTTTCCCAGCATTCTTGACATAAAACAGTCATTTACAAACAGCATTTACAAACAGTTTACAATACAGTTTCTATAGTAACACTCATTTTTCCACATTATCCCTCATCAATCCACATTACTTATTCCATATTCCATTTATATGTATTCTCATCCCATCACATAATTTTCCATCTCATCACTTCAGATTCCTTCACATCACATATCATATATTCACATTCATACAATAACCCACATCCACATCCACATTCACATCCATACATCCACATCTACATCCATACATCTACATCCATACATCTATTTTCACATCCACATCTACATGCACATTCATGCATCCTCATCCATGTATCCACATCTACATGCACATTCACATCCATACATCCACATCTATATGCGTACATTCACATCTACATGTATATATCCACAACCACATTCATACATCTACATCTACATGCATATATCCACATCTCCATGCATGCATCCACATCCACATCTACATCCACATTCACATCCATACATCTACATCTACATGCATACATCCACCTCCACATTCACATCCACATCTATACATCTATACATCTACATGCATACATCCACCTCCACATTCACATCCACATCTATACATCTACATCTACATGCATACATCCACATCTCCATGCATACATCCACATCCACATTCACATTCACATCCATACATCTACATCTACATGTATACATCCACATCTCCATGCATACATCCACATCCACATTCACATTCACATCCATATATCTACATCTACATACATACATCCACATCTCTATGCATACATCCACATCTACATGCATACATCCACATCTCTATGCATACATCCACATCCACATTCACATTCACCTCCATACATCTACATCTACATGCATACATCCACCTCCACATTCAAATCCACATCTATACATCTACATCTACATGCATACATCCACCTCCACATTCACATCCACATCTATACATCTACATGCATACATCCACATCTCCATGCATACATCCACATCCACATTCACATTCACATCCATACATCTACATCTCCATGCATACATCCACATCCACATTCACATTCACATCCATACATCTACATCTACATGCATACATCCACCTCCACATTCACATCCACATCTATACATCTACATCTACATGCACACATCTCCATGCATACATCCACATTCACATCCACATTCACCTCCATACATCTACATCTACATGCATACATCCACCTCCACATTCACATCTCATATAACTCTTAACTCATCCTATCATATCTCAATATCTATTTATAGAATACAAGATAACGACTCTGATAATGGAGCGAACCACATCCCTACAGATATGCCAGCCCACAGAGGAGAAAACCAAGGATGAGGAGGATACAAAGATGTATGCATCACTACCTCTCTCAGATTTCGATGAGAATTGGATATGTGATGCAACCTAAGGGAACCCATTATTTGGAATCTGGAAACATCCCTACAACTTCTATCTGCATGGTTAATTGGCAAACCATGGATGGGGAGTCAGTGGAGGAGACATCAAGTACAAAAGGTACCGTGGTGCAAATTTGAACCAGTAGTCAGCGCATCAGGTGATGACGGAGACAAAAACGGTACCTAGCCTGAAGAAACACATTACTTTGCAAAGCAAACCAACTGATGCCCAATGGTTGAGATACCTTGAGGCTACAAGGGTATATGATGAATTCTCTAAGGATTGGGGTGGCAAAGAGTTTAGTAAAATATCATTGGAAGGGAGGAATCTAGAGAAAATCACCCTTGAGGAAACCGATACACCCAAACTTACAAAAACAAGACGCAGAACATGAGGCCAAGAAAATCATGGAAAAAACAAAAAAAAAAAGAGAATGAGAAAAAAACGGATGTACTCTCAGTACCTAACCATTTCAAGAATTATACAATTGATGATCAAAGATTGGTCTGGTTAACAGCCACTAGGATAATAGAGGAAGGGCTGTTGACATCATACGATGGCTCGACAGAAGTCAAGGAGGTTGATATTGCAGAATCAGGGGAAGAAGCAAGGCCCGTATATATTTCTAAGGATTTGACCTCTGTAGAGGAAGTAGAGATTATTGCTCTTCTCAAGGAATACAAGGATTGTTTTGCTTGGAACTATAAGGAAATGAAAGGGGTACCGCCCAAGGTGGTACAACATATGATTCCAATTATGGAAGGATCATGGCCTACCACATGCAGAAACCATACTAGATGAATCCAAAGTATGCAGCAATTGTAAAGGAGAAAATTGATAAGCTCATTTGCTGCCTGCTGACTTTATCTATGAGATCGAACATACGGATTGGTTATCACCCATTGTGATAGTGCCTAAAAAGAATGGAAAATTGAGAGTATGTGTCGATCTTAAGAAAGTAAATGCAGCCACTCGAAGGGACCATTACCCACCATTACCGTATATATACCGAGCATGTCCTCGAAAGAGTGGCTGGTGGAAGGGAAGCATGCAGCTTCTTGGATAGGTTTTCATGGTACAATCAGGTGTCCATAGCACTAGAAGACCAACATAAGACTGCCTTCAATACCATGTGGGGAACATTCTCTTATAAGGTCATGCCATTTGGTCTTACAAATGCCCCGGCAACCTTTCAAAGATTGATGTGTATAGCTTTTAAGGACTACTTGCAAAAGTGGTTGGAAGTGTTTATTGATGATCTATGTGCACATTCTCGATGGGAATATCATTTTAACTATGTGAGGAAGGTGTTTGAACGTTGTCGATTATATCGGATATCACTAAACCCTTTGAAGTGCCAGTTCTGGGTCAAGCATGGTGTGATACTAGGACACATAGTCTCAAAAAATGGCATATCCACCACAAGGTCAAGTTGATCTTGGATATACCACCACCCACGAACTACAAGGGTGTGCAAAGGTTTATGGGTCATGTGGGTTATTATCGATGCTTCATCATATTTTATGCGGAGATAGCTAGACCCTTGAATAAATTGCTCATTATCTTTGAGTGGACAAAGGAGTGTCAAGAGGCTTATGATCGTCTGAAGCAAGCCTTCGCAAGCGCACCCATTTTGTGACTCCCAATTGGGATCTTATATTCCACGTACACATCGATGCATCAAATTTTGCAATTGGTTGCTTGCTAGCCCCCAACCTGGTGAAGTCAAATTGGACTATCTAGTTTGCTTTGCTAGTCGTCAATTGAATGATGTAGAGGTAAACTACACCACTACGGAAAGAGAAGGATTGGCCATGGTCTATGCAGTCAAGAAATACGGACATTATCTCTTGGCTAACAAATTCATATTTTTTGTGGACCATCAAGCTTTGCTATATCTAGTGTGAATAAACCTTGCACCACAGGAAGAATCACATGTTGGCTACTATTGTTATTGGAATTTGACTTTATTGTCATGGTGGTAAGTAAGGGAACACAACATGTGTTGGCCAACCACCAGTCTAGAGTTCCAAATGGTGTCGACGATGACCTCCCTGATGCTTGTCTATTCAAATTGGATACAGTACCGGGGTGGAGTGAAGATATTTCAAAGTATTTGGCTTATGGCTTCCCTTAGGATGTACCCTTAAATAAGGATAAGATGCAAAGGCTTATTAAGCTTGCAACACCATATCAATTGATTTTTGGAGAGTTGTCTAGACTGGGCAAAGACAATGTGCTCAGACGGTGCGTAAGGGAGGATGAATCTCCAAGCTGGACTCTGGTGGCCCACATTATTTGGAGATGCCAACAATGAGTTCCTCAAAAGATGCGAGGAATGCCAACGTTTTGCTATCCCGCAAAAAGAGACAAGATGCCACTAACCCTCATCATTGTTAGGCAACCATTTGAGAAATGGGGAATAGATTTTGTGGGGCCTATAAGTCCGATGGCTTATCCATCACAAGCCCGCTACATAATCGTAGCCCCCACTGATTATTTCACAAAGTGGGCGGAGGCCAGAACTTCAAAGAAAGCAGATGCACGAACAATTGTGGAATTTGTTTATGAGCAAATTATATCATGATCCGGCTGCCCATTGGAATTGGTGAGTGACCGCGGCTCACATTTCATTAATGAGGTTATTAATCAATTGTTTGCATGATTCTTTTGCAGGATTCTTGGTAATCCATCGTAAATCGTCACCATACTACCCTAAAGCAAATGGTCAACTTGAAGTAGAAAGTACCAATAAGATTTTGTGTACCATCCTGAGACAAAATATATAGAAGGAAGTCGAACAAATTGGGAGCAGAAGCTTACAGTAGCTCTTTGGGCCTACCCCACATCCTATAAGGTGGCAATAGGATATACTCCTTTCCGTCTAGCTTTTGGCACTAAAACAGTAACGCCCATGGAATACTTTGTCCCCATCTTAAGTGTAAGATTCCTCCCCAGCCTCTCAAGATATCCAGCATCTTTTCCTGTAATCAATTCCCTCTTCATAATTATAAGAGATCTCGTCTCTGCCTGTTTTGACATAGAGAGAGAAAATATTCTAGAGAGAGAATATTCAGATTTTTAATATTTTTGGATAGAAAATTATCTCATCTTATTAAAATAAGTTCCCTTGAAACAGAAATTCAAAAAGAACTTTCCAATGTGCAATTGGAATTAATTGGAAATGGGTATAAAGGACCTTAGCCTAAGGGTCTAGATTTTCAGAAATTTTTGGATTATGGTCCAATTAAGGTTCCTATGGGGCCAATAGCATCAATCCATGTGTAGGGAGGAGATAAATCCAATTTTATAAAAGAAGATACCCAAAAATGAGTAAATGCTCACATAAGATGAAGAGTTGACTATGTACAAGGTTTATTAGTAAGAAACTAGTATGAGTAATATAAAAAATATGAGATATTTTGGGTATCCAAAAATGAGTAAATGCTCACTCAGAAAGAGCTCTCTTTCGGAGGCAACATGGCTCTCGTAAGGAGTACTCTAAGCATCTAGCAACACTAAGTGCAAGGAGCAGACAAGGAGCACACACGGGTGAAGGAAACCAGCCAAAAAGAAGACTCACTTTTTCAAAGGTGAGTCAGTTTGTCCTTTGTCCTGTCTCTTTCCTTCCATTTGTTTATGCTATTGTCTCTTTCCTTTATGCGTTTGTTTTCATCCTTCTCCTTCTCTGGTTGCCATCTGGTGAATGATTGTGACAGTGGGCGACAGTGAGCTTTTTATAAGTACGATTTGTCGGAGGTCGATCGCTTTCAATTTTTTTTTCACAGGCCGCATGTGTAGGAACGCATGTATGTCTGCGTGTATGCTGTCTGCACAGACTTTCACGGGCATATACACGCGTTTTTTGACGGGTGTATACACGCATTTTTTGACGAGTTTATAGACGCAACTATGTTTCACCCATGGTTGCTATACAGGTTCTTCACAGAGATGATCCCATCTGCATATGGCTTGCCTTCACAAAATCATATGTGCTAGCTTGCATTTGTGCTTTGATGCAATCATGTATATACTTTTATTTTTGCAGATTGTTTATGGATCCAGGTTCTTTATCTGATCCATTTGCATACAACAATTGGCTGATGGAGATGCTAAAGCATTTTGGGCACCATCCTGGTCTAGTTGAGCTTATAGAGTACATCTATGCCCATCCCCCTCCTTCCATGCCTGGTATCTATACCCCGCCCACGAGTATCCAGGTCACTCCACTGCCATCTATGCCTACGAGTCCAACGAGATGGCATGCAGCTTCTCCTCTTCCACGCCCACCGAGGAGACATACCCCGTCCCAGACACACTCACGCACACCCTCCCAGGCACTGTCACGTCAGGGCTCACAGCCACCATCACATACTCCCTCAGAGCCACCGTCACGTCAGGGCTCACAGCCACCGTCTCACGTAGACAATCCCCTAGTCGTGACTCCACCCGCAGTAGTAGGAAGAGTGGGAGTGGAGGATGCGGCAGGTGCTTTGGTGGGGGAGGTAGTAGGGCACATGGTGAGAGAGGAGATAGAGGGAGAAGAGTTAGAGGAGACAGTGAGGAAGAGGAGGAGATGAGAGAGGTGGAGGGAGTGATCTGCTATGATGTGACGGATAGGGGCGAGATAGTGATGGATGCGAGGGGGAAAGAGGTAATGGAGTACATGCGTGGGGTAGTATCAAACTTGTATAGAAATTGTTTTATTAGATTTAAAGATCAAAATAGCCGATTAGTTGGGGAGGTGATAGATGCTGTACATAGTCGGTACCCCAATCCCCCACATGCGACATTCTCGGATGTATGGGGAAGGACGCGAATAAGGGAGATCTTAAGTAATAAAAGATCTCACCTTAAGAAACTCGCATACGATGATGGGCTAAATGTAGATGCGGATGGCTATCCTACTGAGAAACCTGCCATTGCGCACAAACGCGAGTGGAAGGAGGCAAAGAAATGAGCAGAGGGTGGTGTGAAGAGCAGGCAGCATGTGGAGGCACGATGGATCCAGATGGAGACCATTGGATCTTCGCATTTCGGATCTGGCGGCGTCGAGTCATGGGAGGCAGAGTTCGTAAGTATCTTGCCACTTTCTTTGATTGTTTACTTAATTCATTGATTCTATGATTGTTTTAATCTTACAAATTGTGTTGATTATGACACAGCGATGGGTTATGGGGAGGAAGCCCACAGCCCACGATACTGGGTATGCTCGCCGTGGCAAAGCAGACGTGACACGTGGGCCATCTTCAGAGCCGAGGGACGTATTACGGACACGCAGTTTGAGATGGCCATGAGACCATATGGTCAACAGGTACTTGAAAACTCTAAACGAATGATTTTGGTTTATCAAATTACATATATATATACTTATATACTATATATTACTTGAACAGGCACAAGTTGCTGATGATCAACCCGCCGCCACTCTGCAGAGGGTGGACGTGAGCACTACTCATCGGACATTCCGATCGATGTGAGCTCATCTGATCTTGGAGGGAGCATCGAGTCATCATCTGGGTCTGAGTAGTACTCAGACTTATAGTATCACATTCCATATTGAGGATGTGGTTGTATATATATTTTTGTAACTGAAGCCATGGGCTACTTCGACATATGGACTCCCTTGTATATATGTGTACACATAAAATTTTGATAGTAATATTGAATCGTGAATTGATAGTATTGCATTCATGTCTGTCTTGAATCGTGTAGTGACAATGTATGCATTCATGTCGTTCTTGTCTTAAATCTTCCTCGTGGATGGTCCAAATGCACCTAAAAAAAATCCAGAGAGTGTTATTGGGTGCTGGAATGCTGGAACAGCATTCAGGTACCAAATAGTACTCTCTGGATTTTTTTTTTTTGCTTTCTGTTCACGTGTATAGATGCATCAACTCTGCAAAAAGTCGCATGTATATACGTGGATACTCTGTGAAATGCGTGTGTATAGATGCATCAACTCTGGAAAAGTCGCGTGTATATACGCAGATAATCTGTGAAATACGCGTGTATAAGTGCAGCTAAACTGACAAAACACGTGTATACACCCTCGTATCAGCGCGTGTATACACCCTCATATCAGCGCGTCTAAGTGCAGCTAAACTGACAGAACGCATGTATACGCCCGTGTATCAGTGCGTCTGATTATTCCTATACACGCACTTTTACACGCATGTCTCTGGTTGCGATGATACACGCGCTGATACACGGGCCCGTTACTATTTTCCCACAAGTCATTTTTAGCAGCTAGGAGCACGGGTATGAGCCCGATCCCTTGTAATGGAAGGTCACGGTTGAGTTGAAGAATCCCAAGTCATTTGATGATGCAGTTAGGATTGCTAGGGAAAAGGAAGGCAAGATTTTGAAGCAGATGGAGATGGGTATTTATCTGTATGAAGGTGTTGTGTCTGCAAGGGATATGCATGTAAATTTGGTTGAGGTGGATAAGAGTCCTATGCAAAGTTTGATTAGACAGGAACCTCAAAGGCCTATACAGGTGCAAAGGGGGATGTTCTATGTGCCTTTTGATTTTTTTCCAAAGTCTTTAAAGCATGTGAAGGTGGATGAAAAGCAGGATGAGGAATCTAGGTCAAGGTTTGAGACTTTTGCAGATGAGGAGTTGCCAGTGGATTCTTCTTTGGATTTGGACATCATGGCTGTTCATGACACTAATTTGGAATGTTCTATTGAAGATCATTTACATTCGGATCTGGATGACATGTATGCACATGGAAGCAAAGAGGATGATGCCTTGGGATTGGCTCTGATGATAAGAAGGAAGAGGAGTTGGATACAGAATGCTTTGAGGATGATTCTTTTGCAAGATTCTACAAGGGAGGAGAATGGGGTAGAGACTTGTCATGAAGTGAAGATGGTTTACAATGTGGATGTGGAGAGCATGGAGGAAGATCCTATTATTATGGATTGTCTTGGACAGCTTGATGGTGGTATGGTACCTGCGAATGATGTGGATGTTTTCCCATTTGATGCATTATGTGCTAGGGAGTCTTTGGACGATGATACTAGGGGGGTTGGAAACACTCAAGAAGGTATGCATGTAGATTTGGCTGATGAAGAGCGTTGTGATGTGAGTATTGTGCTTGAGGATGATATCTGGGAAGTTGCTAGCCTTGACGAACAGGAGCCAAAAATGGACATGGATGCAAATATGGTTGAGAGTGTAACTAAGGCTTCTTTGCGTGTTGTTGAAATGCTAAAGCCAAAGTCCATGGATCACAAGGATTCTGAACCAGTTGAGTTGTATGATTGTGAAGAGATGCCTATTTTACAAGAGTTGGAAGTGCTTGTGGACACTGCTGTTGGAAAGGACGTGGATTTATGTGTGCATAAAGGTCAAAATGTTGGAACTTGGCCTTCACTGGTATTGATGAATTGGATGCTAGATATTGCAATGCCACAAGTTTTGAAGACAAGGAGGTTTGTTGTGGGTGAAGTGTTCTCTTATGGTTTATTTGAAGAGCGAAGGCTTGAGGGTGATGCTGCGTGGTCAGAGTCTGTGGGGGTTTCCATTTTCCGAGTAGAAATCCCCAAGCGGCGAGCGGCATGTCAGAGAATATGGCCAAAAACATTGTTCTTGGACCTAAATGTAGTACATCACGTCACCAATATTATTCCAAGGAATATGTATATTTAGTATTTAATTATTCAATGTGAGGGAGACTCTGACCATACTATGTTTAAAACACATGTACCAAACCCAACAATATTACAAGATAACAAAAATATCAAAGAACCAGCAGTTAAAAATGTTAGGGAATCTTTCATTGTTATATGTTTAAAACACATTTACCAAACCGAGCTATATTATAAAATGACAAAACGGTCAAAAATTATGCCATGTAGACACTAACTCAGTTGCACCATTCACATAGTGACAATTTGAGGTGCAGCAAAACTATAGCAGAGCGAAAGACCCATGCAGACATGTCATGACCACAAAGAGTACACAAAACCACAATGTGGTGATGAGCAGTGCCTCGACACAAAATGTTTTCTATCCATAGAAGACTACAGTAGTAGGTACATATGTCCACATCACGGGATTCTTGAAAGTGCATTGTACATAAAGCTCTTGTTTTGTCATTGATGCTTGGTGGACCTCTTTGTGATTTTCTGCATCTAGACCCAAGTACTGCAATAGTAAATGTGCTTGCAAGGAATGTAACGATCCAATCTTCCAGACCTAAATAGGAAGTCTTCGCAAGTGCAAGATGGAAAAACAGATATGGTCACTGTATATTGAAGCCCCCTCATGCGAGACCCAGTTGTACCAACAATAAACTCCACGTGCTCCTTAGGCTCCACCTCATTCACATGAAGCACCTCACATTCCATAGCCCTTGCTGAATCCATCCTTGCCTGCATATCTTTACTTATTTTTTTTTCTAAAGACAACTCTCTGGCCCTCTCGAAATTCAGGCCTCGCTTGATTCTCCAAACGTTTTTTATGGCCCTGCTCAAATTTCCTTGACCCTTTTTGAAGTGGTTCTTCCAGAACAAATCCTCCTTCTATAAGAATATGCAACTCTTCCAAGCTGATGTTAGTTCCTTTAACAACCTTCCACTTTGCTGGCGCTGGTTCTTGCAACGCCTCAATTGCTGTTTTTGGATTCCAAGAGTGGTCCACGCTATCCTCACAGAACCAGATCATTTGTAACTTTACACCTATCGGTGTTCTAATCCTCCCAAAAAATGAAGGTACAGGGACTCCCAAATCTCCTTTTCTTCCCTTTGAGTCAATTAACTTGTTACACTCCCCCCCCCTTTGATGTAGATACCCTTGGCAACAGACTTGACTTCCTGCCTACGTACGTCGAATCGCCCACTTTGTCTGATGTATTTGCACCTCTCCCACACCTTGTTTTCACAACCATCAAGATTGTTATTGTCAATCACAAATGAACTTGAATCTCTTCTTCTTGGCACTGGTGTGCTAACTGTTTGATACTCAGGTCTGTGGGAGTCATCTTTATGGATTGCAGAGGACATGGATTTTGGTCTTTTCTTCCGTACTGTTCTAATATCTCCAAGGTCAATCCCAACTTCGTGTGCCACTCCAAGTTCTGTAGCCACATCATTTGTAAGGTCAATGAAATTTCTTTTCGAATACGATTTTTTACTCCACATAGATTCTCTTCTTCTCAGTTTTTGCACTGTCGGACCTTCACCAATATGTTTGCCTCTCATGTAGGATCCTTGTTTACTACTTTGCAAGATTGCTACAATCATGTCAGTGATGCATGCATCATACAATGACACATACTTGACGCCATTGTTTGTGCTCAACCAACTACCATGGATTGATTCAGACAGGTAGGTCCTAGGAACAAGGTAACGTTCTTCAGCTTCCATCTCCTACACAAGAATAAGAAATCAACTTTGGTAAAAGGAGGAAGCAGTGATGCAAGATTTTTAATGGATTAACAATGTTAAAATTTTCAAGTCACTCACTTTCAAAATGTATTCTCCCCACAGTGGTAAACTCTTGAGTGCCACCACATGAGCCATGTCTAAATAAAGTGGATGTTGCCCTCGATTGCATGACCATTTTCAATCCATTCACACAATGATTTGATTGCATGCATGGCAGCCTCCTTGGTTGGAGAATTCTTCCATTGTCTACATCTCATCTTGAACTCCTCTTGGTCATGAGGTGGGATGCATTTTGTAGCATGCTTATGAAGATTATCCTCCCAATGCCACAAACAAGTGCGCTCCTTTCCCATCATCACATTCTCTAAAGACAATCCTAACAGCCCTCCAATCTTCATCCCCCATGAAACCATGAAACTGTGCTTTATGAAAACCCTCTTCCCCCATGACTTGGTTCAACAATTCCCAAAAAATTACCTGACTCTCTGTGTCCTCACCTTTGAAATCCCCAATGGCTATTGTTTGGAGTTCTTGAAGATGAGGGTTGTAAACCATGGCAAGCCATGGTTGACCAACCTTGAGTCCTCTTCACATGATCAAAGCAAACCGAGCACTGCCCAAGCTCTCCATTGGGTTGCATCTTGTTGGCTAGGTCCACACCAGAACCAGGACCCTTTGTAGACATCTTGAAAATGTGGCATCTATTGAAGGATGAAAAAGATAGTTGTCCTGGGAAAACAATAATTTGGATGTATTCGTATCTACTCCTTGACTTCAATTCCAAAATACTATCAAGGCTTTGTTCACATCCACCCTTTTGTTCATCCACATCCTTCTTCCATCTAGACACCCTACACACAGGCACAAAACTGAACTCGTTAAAATCAAAGGTAGGAACTGTGCATTCAAGAAGAGTAATGAAAAAGTACTGAACACCTCACCTCTTATTGTCAAGCAAAGGCTCCATCTTTTTTAGCAACGAATCCAGCTCAGTCAGTCAAAGGATTGGATTGATCATTTTTTGGAATGATAGCTTCCAACACCATCTCTTCTGCCACCATTTTTTGCAAAGCCTTAGGCCTAGAAGGATGCTTACTTTCCACCATTTTAGAAACCTTTCCTTTCAACTCATCCAACTCACTCCTAGATGATCCCTCTGCCACCACATGCATACGAAAACCAATGTGAATCGCACATCTACTCACTGGATGCTCCATGGTGTCTCTTGGAAGACATATGTACAATTTGCAAGGACAGCTGGCAATACAAAGTGGACTAGTCTTGCAATGATAGCATTTGAGAGTACCACCTGTGACTTGGTGGATCTCTGGAATCTTTATTAATCGTCCCTTCCAATGACTCTCATTTCTAACACCTGATCTCAGAAAGAAAGGACACATCTTACTATCACATTAATCGACCTGCACATTTCCTCAATCTAACTATCCCATTGAAGCTAGCAATATTTGTTGTAATATCCTCACTCCAGACATGACCATCAAACTTGTTTTCCAATCCTACTGTCTTTTTCTCCTGGAATGTTGGAGGCAGCTCGAACAGAATATTTCCATCATATGACTTAGGTAGCTCCTTGACAAATTTAATTGAAGAGACCATTTGGAAAGAAATAAAAAGAGAATTAGAAGGTGGCAATTTACGTAACAAGTCAATGATACTATGGAATGGCTTATCTTTGTCTCTTTCTGTTGAAGGCAATCTATCCCCAATCTTTTTGTTGAAGGCAATCTATCCCCAGTCTTTCTGTTGAGGACTTCCTTTTGATGTTTAGGAGGGTGGCGGGCTAACGGTGCTTGTGATATCCAACAGTGGATGCATCCAACAGAGGAGAAAGATGATCTTGTTGGATTCATCCAGCAGAGGAGAAAGATGATCTGCTGGGATGATCTTCTTTAAGTCTTTCACTGAAAGGATGAGGCCTCTGTGGAGCTAGAATCTATGGCTCTAGCACAGCAGAGCTATGGCTTTTGCTGTCAGATCTCTTCGTCCCCTTCCTTTATTTTTCTCTCTCTCACATCTTGTGATTGACCTGAGGAGGTGAATCATCTTCCTGATCAGTTTGTTTGGAGCTCCAAATTTACATCTGCTAAGGAGGTGAATGATCTTCTTGATCAGAGTTTGAAAGGGAAGGAATCTATTCGGGTAGGCCTCGAGCCTTCAATCAAGGAGACAGAGAAAGGGACGGGGGGGGATGGCAAGGGACGCACACAAGTGGCAGAGTGGGGGAGAGAGAGAGTATGGCTATGGAGTCTGGAGTGAGGAGTGTGCAACAGGCGAGCTGAGAGAGAAAGTCTATTGGCTACGGACTCTCAGTGGAGTTTAGCTATGTTCGAAAGGAGCAACACCCACACAAATCTTTGGAGGCATGTGCAATATGCAAGATTGGCAGGCTGGTTTCGAAGAGCTTGAACTCAAAGGTCTTTGTCCAAGGAGTTTGACATGCATCTCCCCCTATTCCACTGGCGGAATAGGGGGAGATGCATGTCAAACTCCTTTGAGGAGTCACTAAGGTCCAAGGCATTGTTCAAATCAAGCCCCGACCAGGCATCAATTTCCTATCATATGCATAGTGCGCACTGCATTGATGCTGCACACTAAAACGGATCTGGTGGTGCAAATACGTCAGGCAGGTCCATCCAATTCAACCACTGGATACTTGACGACTTTGGAAATTGGTGCTCTAGTATGAGAGAAGCAGTTCGATTTAGGGCTGAGGCCACAATTTAGATCGATAGTCTGCGGGCTGCTGGAGAACGCAATTTGCCGCTCAAGTAAATGGATCTTTTAGGGAGTACAGTGGAGATTATAATTGTCTCTTTGCCAGTAAACCTACACTTGGAGGTTTCTGAGAATTCTCGTCGCGTGAACACCACCACTGGTGATCTATGTTGAGTGAATAGTTCTTCTCTGCATGATGCTCTACATTTGTAAAGGTAGTTGTACCGTTACTTATCCTTGTATAACACTGATCTTGGAAATTAAACGTAGATATGGGCTCAGCGCGACTCTTTGTAGCGACGATCTCAGTCTCCATTTACGGCTATTCTCCACGCAACTACGTGAACAATTCATCTTCTCTTACGAGCAGATCCCACATCTTCGAATGGCGCTATAGCTCGCGTAATGCATTGCAATTGTGTGGTATTGTCGAATGGGTTATATTTGTGTTTCGGATTACACTGTAGTGGATTTCAATTCATGTGTGGTGATGTCGAATGGGTGATGTCAAAGGTGACCTGCAGCTCGTCAAGCTCTTTGGCCAAGGAGTTTGACATGCATCTCCCCCTATTCCGCCGGCGGAATAGGGGGAGATGCATGTCAAACTCCTTTGAGGAGTCTGCAATGAACCATCGGAAGAGAAAGGATAGAACGATGGTGACGACAATAGTCTTGTAGTCTTCAGCAGTGTAAGGTTCCCCCCCTCCCACAAATAGGAAAAACGCTTAAGATAGTCCATTAAGTCTTAACTTGGAAAAAATTTCCTACTCATCGACACCTTGACCATACAGAGATTCAAGGATACGATTCATAGGTAAGACCTAGTTCTATCCCGCAGGAGAAGCGTAGTCTTATAAAAATCAAATCACCCATAGGTAAAATGATCATAAATTGGGCAACTACTAGTCTTGATTCCTAGAGACAACGCTTTTTTTCTCATCCATGCAAGGCACAGCCGTTGGCCTAGTCTTCTAGAATAGAATTGCTTGAGAACCTATTTATCTAACGTAGGGCTTTCACTTAATATGTTGGAAAGCTACCCGACTAATCGGGTCCACCCGTCCGTAGGATGGTGCCGTCGGGGCATTCCATCCTCCCACTTTCCACCCTACTCACGCGTCAATTTGTTTTCTAATTAATCCTACCACACTGTTTGACATAAACAAACATGTTCCTTAATTAAGGCCCTTTCACAAGGTTTATTAAAACAGCCTTTGCCTTTTTCCACAATACAATAATGCCAAAGATAAGATTTATAAAAACAAAGTTTAAACATGAATCAATTTCATACAAGCCAAACTGGCTCTCTTATTCTTTTCCTTTATACCGCCGATGATCTAGAATTCGGCCTTCCAGCCTCCACATGCTGGGCAAAACCCTACGAGACCATACACCTCATCGTCGGCCGCTGTGGCGAGGACTCAAGCCGGCCTGTCGCCCTCTCAGGCTCCATCGCTCGATCCTCCCGCCCCTCAGAGGGATGGCTGCACACTAGGGTGGGCTAATTCACCGCACTAGCCTGGGCCCTCAGAATTAGGCAGCATCACAATCACTTGCCTCAATCGGCAAACCTCATTCTCCCAATGGTATGAGGGATACCATGGGCCAACTCCGGGCCTTACTAACGTCTCCGCCGTCCGGCTATACAAGCACAAGAACGGGACAGCGTCAAGGCAGGGAGAGTTTGTACCTGTACCTTAATTTAACCAAGATAACAATCCATTTACTCACTAAACCATAGGACTACAATCCATGTTACTTTCTTAAGAAAACAATCCTTTTCTCACACAGATTTTAGCATTTCAACTTGAGATTGCGATAAGACATTCTTTATTAAGGCATATGCTGTTGTTTAAAAGAATACAAACTTTAAATGGTAAATCAATCAAATAGATCACTGTAACAATCTCAATAGAGAAGCCAGGGCCGTACCTCAACCCCTAAGAATGATATATAATTGAAAAACAAAATATGTATATACCTCGTAGAAATTTGTCGTTTATCGTTGCCTTTGCTCGTTATTAACAAGAGCTTTAGAATATAGAGTCTTCTAATACCTTCTCTTATGATTGAAATCATCCAATCATCTCCAAGCTTTATCTCCTCTTACTCATACTGTGATTCTTCTCTCTTTCTAAGATCTATGGCAAAATAGCCTTCTCTTACAAGGCTATGGCATACTATTCTTTCTCTAAAAGAAAAGCTATGGAGTTTTGGTCTCTTCCTCCGAAAGACTATAGCAATCTAAGCTTCTTTTCTGAGATATTAGATAAGAATGAAGGGATATATGCATCTCAAACTCTAGGATTACCTTGAGGCTACTTGCTGTCTTCTCACAGTTTTCTCTATGTAGAGACCCTGACAGAAACAGCAAACTGTTTTGGCCATAACTCTCTGATAAAAACTCAGAATATAGTCATGTAACCAGTCAAAAGAACGGGAAGGCATCTGGTCTACAAGTCATTGTAGGCAGAATAGGCAAAAACGTCTTTATTTAGCCACAAACGCACCATCTTTGGAAACGCGTTATTTTTCCACATTTTTGGTATGCATGGACTCTAAATGTGTAAAAGTACTCTAAATATGACCTCTTATCACCTAAACTCGAAATTCTATTTTTGGGGATACTTATCTCTTAATAGACCTATTCTTATGTTCTTATTTCTTTTAGGATTTTTGAAGCTAATATTTTTATTCTAACACTTTTCTAATTTTTTTAGCCTTATTGTCTCACTCTTTCTAATTACACTCTCTTTTCTTATTGAAATCTATATTAAAAGAGACACATATATACATGGTTTGGGAGGGACGTTACAATGTCCCCCACTTAAAAGATTCGAGATGTCCTCATCTCGCGAGCTGGGGTAGTATCTAAGTAAGTCCTCTTGTCTCTTTCAAAGTGGTGTCCCCACACTAGGTAAAAATCCTCTTTTATCTAAACATTGTTCTTAAAGAGTCTTTTATTTCATGTGCTTGGCTCGTTTTGTTGTGCCTCCAAAAGGTCTTTATTATTCTAAAGTTAATTGGCCTTATTATCCTAATTTCATGCATCCATATTCCTCTCATATGATATGAACCTTCGAATTCCTTATTCTATACGCCCATGTAATATGGTACTTAACAAATTGTCATGGAGAAACGTAAGGGAATCAATCCTTTACGCAATGTAACCCTTGATAGTAATTTCATAATCTTAGTACCGTCTTGTAGAATACCTCTATTCATCATGCACATTACTTCACATGAATCTTGCACCAATCCTCTTCTATTTACTCATAGAAATACTTGTTCAATTCCGTTATCTTTAATCCTGCTATCCCTATTTCTTAACCTAATTTTTGCTCTAGCTCATGATTCCTTGTAGCCAGGGGTGGGCTTGACGTTCCTCTTGAATTAGGGGACCTCTTCTTGATTAACATAGAACGACTCATGTCCTTCTCAACACTTTCTATAAAAAAAAACTTTATCATAGTCTCTGGTTATAATTACAGTCATGGCTTCTAAAATAGAGAATGGTTTTACATTCTTGATGAGGTTATTCAAAGGTAGACTAAGCTTCCAAATGAATCGATGGAGAAGAGTTATCTCATCCATCTCTAGAGCAAATCGAAGAAGTTTAACAAAAGTTTGGTGGTATTCTTTTAGGGTCTTTCTTTCTTGGGTTAGCTCCAAAAATTTGTTCATTTTATCCTCTCGAAATCCTGGAAAACAAAACCTTTCACGAAGGTGTACTTTCATGGCATCTCATATAACTGATTTTAGCTCCAGTGGTTAGATTGACAACAATGCTTGTAACTTTCTAGCTCCAATGGTTAGATTGACAACAATGCTTCCAACTAATTTGGCATTTCTTACGATTTTTAGACGCGAGCAAGGGTGAGCTTGCTTCTTTCATTATATCAAAACTATCAAATACTTATCATAGCACCACATTTGAAGACAGTCAGGATTAATACATTTGAGATCTTCATTTTTTGAGAATTACATATCTGGTATCTTGGGATTATCAGGATTGACATATCTAAGAGCATGATCCTCTGGGAATTACACATCCAAGACCCATGTTTGTTTGAGACGGGTTCAAAATCTTGGATGATTGTCCTAGTGTAAAGCATCCAATGGATGACATTCACACGTCAACTATTCAAATCTTGATAGAGTTACAATCTTAATAATTTATAATATGCAAGTTAATGAGATATATCCTGAAAATTTCTCTAAACAAGTTTCGGTCTATCCTTCTAGTCATTCAGTCTCTCACTAGTTTCTTAATTTGATCACCCTATGTTTTCCTCAAAAGATTTTCTCCCCAACCTTATTTCTCAAATTTATTGTACAAATATCTTGCGTGTGCACCCCCAAGATACAAGCACAATTTCATAGGATGATTGTCTCAACATGTGAGGATATTCAAACCACTTCTATGGCCAGTAGAGATAATTGATTCGTCCTCATATGATAAACAATCACTTGTTTTAATCCCTTGATAGTTAACCATTGAAAAACAAATCCTAGGAACTAAGATCGGCTCTGATACCACTTGTAAGGTTCCCCCCCTCCCACAAATAGGAAAAACGCTTAAGATAGTCCACTAAGTCTTAACTTGGAAAAAATTTCCTACTCATCGACACCTTAACCATACAGAGATTCAAGGATACGATTCATAGGTAAGACCTAGTTCTATCCCGCAGGAGAAGCGTAGTCTTATAAAAATCAAATCACCCATAGGTAAAATGATCATAAATTGGGCAACTACTAGTCTTGATTCCTAGAGACAACGCTTTTTTCCTCATCCATGCAAGGCACAGCCGTTGGCCTAGTCTTCTAGAATAGAATTGCTCGAGAACCTATTTATCTAACGTAGGGCTTTCACTTAATATGTTGGAAAGCTACCCGACTAATCGGGTCCACCCGTCCGTAAGATGGTGCCGTCGGGGCATTCCATTCTCCCACTTTCCACCCTACTCACGCGTCAATTTGTTTTCTAATTAATCCTACCACACTGTTTGACATAAACAAACATGTTCCTTAATTAAGGCCCTTTCACAAGGTTTATTAAAACAGCCTTTGCCTTTTTCCACAATACAATAATGCCAAAGATAAGATTTATAAAAACAAAGTTTAAACATGAATCAATTTCATACAAGCCAAACTGGCTCTCTTATTCTTTTCCTTTATACCGCCGATGATCTAGAATTCGGCCTTCCAGCCTCCACATGCTGGGCAAAACCCTACGGGACCATACACCTCATCGTCGGCCCCGCTGGCGAGGACTCAAGCCGGCCTGTCGCCCTCTCAGGCTCCATCGCTCGATCCTCCCGCCCCTCAGAGGGATGGCTGCACACTAGGGTGGGCTAATTCACCGCACTAGCCTGGGCCCTAAGAACTAGGTAGCATCATAATCACTTGCCTCAATCGGCAAACCTCATTCTCCCAATGGTATGAGGGATACCATGGGCCAACTCCGGGCCTTACTAACGTCTCCGCCGTCCGGCTATACAAGCACAAGAACAGGGCAGCGTCAAGGCAGGGAGAGTTTGTACCTGTACCTTAATTTAACCAAGATAACAATCCATTTACTCACTAAACCATAGGACTACAATCCATGTTACTTTCTTAAGAAAACAATCCTTTTCTCACACAGATTTTAGCATTTCAACTTGAGATTGCGATAAGACATTCTTTATTAAGGCATATGCTGTTGTTTAAAAGAATACAAACTTTAAATGGTAAATCAATCAAATAGATCACTGTAACAATCTCAATAGAGAAGCCGGGGCCATACCTCAACCCCTAAGAATGATATATAATTGAAAAACAAAATATGTATATACCTCGTAGAAATTTATCGTTTATCGTTGCCTTTGCTCGTTATTAACAAGAGCTTTAGAATATAGAGTCTTCTAATACCTTATCTTATGATTGAAATCATCCAATCATCTCCAAGCTTTATCTCCTCTTACTCATACTGTGATTCTTCTCTCTTTCTAAGATCTATGGCAAAATAGCCTTCTCTTACAGGGCTACGGCATACTATTCTTTCTCTAAAAGAAAAGCTATGGAGTTTTGGTCTCTTCCTCCGAAAGACTATAGCAATCTAAGCTTCTTTTCTGAGATATTAGATAAGAATGAAGGGAGATATGCATCTCAAACTCTAGGATTACCTTGAGGCTACTTGCTGTCTTCTCACAGTTTTCTCTATGTAGAGACCCTGACAGAAACAACAAACTGTTTCAGCCATAACTCTCTGATAAAAACTCAGAATATGGTCATGTAACCAGTCAAAAGAACGGGAAGGCATCTGGTCTACAAGCCTACGTAAGCAGAATAGGCAAAAACGTCTGTATATAGCCACAAACGTACCATCTTTGGAAACGCGTTGTTTTTCCACATTTTTAGTATGCATGGACTCTAAATGTGTAAAAGTACTCTAAATATGACCTCTTATCACCTAAACTCAAACTTCTATTTTTGGGGATACTTATCTCTTAATAGAACTATTCTTATGTTCTTATTTCTTTTAGGATTTTTGAAGCTAATATTTTTATTCTAACACTTTTCTAATGTTTTTAGCCTTATTTTCTCACTCTTTCTAATTACACTCTCTTTTTACTTATTGAAATCTATATTAAAAGAGACACATACATACATGGCTTGGGAGGGACGTTACAAGCAGGAAGGTTGACCCAATCATAAATCCGTTTTAAGAATCGATCAGTAGCACTGTCGCCAATAGAGGGGGACCTCGAGCTCGGGGACCTGGCTAATAACAGGTTCATCATTGGAGGCAGCAAGGCAGTAGGAACCGGGTCTGCGAGGGTGACAGCACAAACCATGATGGCAGATGGAAGTGAAGATAGGGCTAAGGGAGAAAATGCAGGAGAGTAGAGCAACGCTCCGGGAGAGAAAATATAGCATGGGAGGAGGGGGGTCAAAAAAAACGGGGAGGGGAGTGGAGACGGGAGGAGCGAGGGGAGGGGGAAGGGGAGGGGAGGGGAGGGGAGTGGAGATGGGAGGAGCGAGCGGAGGGGGAAGGGGAAGGGAAGGGAAAGGGGAGGCTAGGGAGTTCTTTGAGGAGTTCCAAGGAGCTTGACATGCATCTCCCCCTATTCTACCGACAGAATAGGGGGAGATGCATGTCAAACTCCTTGGACCTTTGCGGGACGATCCTCTTCGATGCTTGTTAGTGAGAGTGCCATCCTCTTCGACGATCTAGCCCACAAGGTCTTGTTGTTGTCGGTCCTTCCTCTCCCCTATTTCTTTTCTCTGCTCCGCAAAGGATTTATCTCTATTGGTTTCTTTTCTTCTCCCTTTTTGTTGTTGCTCTTGTTGAGATACTCTTTGCTGCTTTTTTTGGATCCATCACAAACTTGGGTTTGATTGCCTGACACGCTGCTGCTTTTCTTGATCCATCAGAGATGTGGGTCTGAGATTTTAGCGGTTTGCAGCAACTTTTCATCCTTCAAAGGTTTGGGTTTGAGATTGTAGCAGTTGTGCAGCAACTTTTGATCCATCAGAGATTTGGGTTTGAGATTGCAGAGGTTTGCAGCAATTCTTGATCCATGTTTGAGATTGTAGAGGTCTGTCTATTTGGGCAATAGCAGCTCCCTTTGAAGATGATTTTGAGCTCGGATTTTCTCTCTCCTTCCACTGGATTGTGAGCTGTGGGTTTGATTGTTGGACAGAACGCATCATCCCATGGATTGGATCTGTGGGTTGCTTTGATTCAGGTACAAGGTGCTACTTTTGATCGCATTAGAGCTTTGGGAAGATTGTAGCATCAAAGATTTGGGTTGAGATGCTAGAGATTTGCTTGCACCTACAGAAGCAGTAGAGCAGCTTTGTTGTCCTCGCTTTGGTAGATAGTTTTAGAGAAACAGAGACGCGAGAAGAACGAAGAGCACAACACCCATTTCCCTCAAGTCGCAGAGTAGTCGATCGTAGCAGCCTTCCTGTCCTTCATGAGAAGCTAATTTCACGGGACAATCTCCGTCGCTATGGCGAATTGGGGCTTGATGCTGGAGCTTGTGAGACTCGCTGGCAGCATCGATGGATCTGATCATGCGAGCGATGGACCAGCTTTGAGGGTCCTTAGCGTCTTCCCCTTCAACAAGACGATCCAGACGTTAGTAGCAACTTCTTTACAAAGCGTTGGCACTGAGGACGCTTCAGTAATTTTGTCTCGCTCGGAGGTCATCACATCGTTCGCTATAGCAAATTATGAACTCCTTATAGGTACCTCAAAATCTTCATTCGAGATGAATTTGCGGTTGAGCATTGTACTATGTTGATCGGACATTGTCTTTGATTCCCTTCCTATTCAAATGTGTTCATTTTGCTGGCCTTGATACCCATCTTCAAGACTATAAGAAATTCCTAATAGTATAAGTTTTTAATACCTTCGATCCGATTTGGAAGCCTTTGCCAAGCTGATGAAAATATATTGTCTTACCTGCAAAAGAACCAGGAATGGAGAAGGTTAATGGGACGTTACAATTGCTGGCCTCGAAAGCTACCTGCAAAGATTATGGGCACTTACTTCTTCCTCATGTTGAGCACCATACATCTGATATCCTATGCTTGATGCTATTTATGCATTGGAAATCTTCCCTCCATCCAAACATGTGGCTAGACTTTGGTTAACGGTTGCTCTTGTGTGAATTGACAGACTATTGTCAGTGCTCAATCCTCCTACATATTGCATGTACACACATAAAGTCTTTCGTGAGGACATGACTGCAAAAGGAACTATAAGGCTTTCAGAGTGGGAGAGAAAGCATTGTCCATGGTGGATAGAGATGAGTAGTGGAAAGTGTGTGGAGGAGGAGACATTAATGCTAGAGAGGTATATTTCTCATGTTGGTTATTTATGTGCCTCTTGTTCTTAACTAGTTTTTTGTGATTGATTTCTTGATAAGGCATTCGAAAGGTCAATGTAAATCTAATTCTGAATCCTCTCGAGACATGACCGAGGAGCAGCGTAAAAATATGGAGGAGCAACAAAAGATGTTGGTGGAGAAACAAAAGGAAAATATAGGGAATCCTGATCCAGCAAAACTAGGGAGAAGGAAGAATACCGACTTGGATGGAGATGGTAAGCTGCAAAATCTTTGTTGAGGTTTTCCAATTCCTTTTAGTCTAGTATTGTCATTTGATATGCATTATGTTTGCAGATACTCCAAAAGTTAATGGCTCTGGGATAGTGAGAAAGCCTTTCTCCATTGAATTTATTTGGGTTCCACTGTCTTTTTTACCATGTTGGAAACATCCCCTCATACCTAGGAGTTGGGTAAAGGTATGGGAGTTTGACTATATGAAATTGGGCAAGGAGATAGTGCAATCACAGCTTGCAGATGGATATCAAGAATTACGCGATTTTTTTACACTTCTACACCAACAAGGGAAGAAAGGAACCTCTAAACAATGCACATGGAGTGTGGACTGTTGCACAGGGTATGCTACAGGTGGTAAAGGAGAGGTTCCACCTTGGAATGTTATCACAGAAGATCATATCTCCTCTTCCTTGGCCGTTGTTGCTGTAGCTGCTGTGATGGATGACAATGGGTGGACATTGGTTTTCTGTTCTCCATCTACTCTGCCTACTGTGGAGCGCTATGCAGTAAGATTAAAAATGGAGGTGGCTTGCAGGTAAATTTATTTGTGTTGAACACTTCATGAAGTCTTGCGGGTTATAGGCTAGGGTCTGATTCTGGTACATTTTGTTTTGTTTCAAGCAGATGGATAGTACAAAGCATGGAACCTCAAGGCATTTCAGACACACTTGGGATTGGTGTGAAGGTGAGTCTTCAGATGTATGTTTGCTTCTACTTCTGTATCATAAATCACATAGAAATTGACTCATGCTTTTTTGAATAGTCTTATGTTTTCCATGCTATGGCTATGAGGAGGATAGGACAAAGACCCACATTTAACATGCAATCAGCAAAGGGTGTGGCCTCCATGATGAGGACGAGTTTAGATGGCAACTTGCTTCCACATTACTTGCCTTTAGTCCATCATTCCAAAAGAGTTGGCAAGGGAGGTGCATGGCGTGGATCTCTTGAGAAGAGTCCTGCATTCATACTTATGTTCTTGGAGATGTTGTGTCCTCCAAATGGTTCCATTCTTGAGATGGGGGCAGGGACAGGACCAGGATTGAGGGCTGCACTCCACTCTGGTCGCCCTTGCTTGGCAATAGACAATGACCCAGAGATATGTACTGGACTACTTCTAGGAGTGATGGATGCTATTTATGCAGGTGTGGGATCGTCTACACAGCAGCATATGCTCACGGACGTCGATGTTGTGGCGTTGGACTAGTGAGTAAAAAATGTTGTTCTTTATTTTGAATGAATACCTTTCATTTACACATGTAAGGGAGTTCAAGAGTTTCATTTTGAAGTGAATTGCCAACTTACACAGACAGTATGGCCATGCACATGGAAAGGAACGACAAATCATATAACTATGAGTTGAGGGAGAAGAGGAGACGACGGACTTTATTTGTGGATGACTCCGCCGATGAGAATTAGTTTATGGTTATACTTTATGGTCTACTAGACATTGGTGCTATCTCACATACACGATATTTATTTTTTACTATCATTGTGATTCTGAAATTTTGTGACATTATGTGTATGAGACAATAGTTCGGAAAACTTTTTTTGGGTGCACTCTAGTTTATTAATGCGCAAGTAAAATCTACATTGGAGGTACATATTGTTTTGGATTTTGGAAACAATCTTGAGCTTCTATTTTGTTGGTTGGCATTATTATTTAATGTAAGATTCTATGATATGCATTCCTTCTCCTTCATACGTTGTCACTCTTACTTGTTATATTACTTGCATATGGTAAACTTGTTGCATGTGGTTTGTAAAATATCACTTGGCGGCTTACATATAGATGAGCAAGCTGAAGTGCACACGTACATTTATTGGTTGGATTGGTTCATTGAAATTCAAAATTTAAATTACGCTTGTGGGTTACAATTTTTAGTGTGGAATCCTGGATTCATGATCTGGATTTAATGTTTTTTCGGTTACGAATATATTGGGCAAAAACTTCCACATCTAGTAAAAGTTTTATGTAATATGCTCAAACCTTGTTCATGGATGGAATCACGTACATGAGTGGCCAACTTAGAGAAGCAGTCTACTTTGGGTGTGAGGAGAATAGAGAAAAAAATAATGAATTTAAAAATATGAATGTTCCGAAAGATAATATATCATTCTAGGGGGGTTGCAAATGACCTTGACCTATTTTAACATTTTCTTTAAATACTATACATGGAAAGTTTGTACTGTTAGAATTGAATAAATATAGTTGGTATTTAACATATGCCACCGTAATAGTGTTCCAATATGACTCCTTGAATGAATATACATTAAAAAATGTTGCAAAAAGGCACACTCAGACTTCTCCACTCATGGTTTTCTGCTCGGATACCTATAAAACCCAAAGTCTATGAATGCTTATCAAGTGATGGACGGAAATGATTTTGTGGTGCATGTGGTTGATGTTTGGTATGCAGTGATGCAGCCATTGTTTTTCACAGATATTGGGAAATGGGATGGTGAGTTACAGCTGTTTTCTTTTGATCCTGGTGGATAGCTATTGGACTTTATCTTTTGTTGCTGAGCATAAATGCTCTAGCAGACAAGGGGGTTGGCAAAGTATGTCAGGCAAAAATCTAAAAGGTGTTTTGGGCTTGTGTACATATGGAATGCATGGTATGTATAAAGCTTTGCCCTGGAATGCCTTGGCAGATGTACAGGGTGGATGGTTTTGTAGAAGGCTTGTACAGGTTTGTCTAGAGTGTGGTTCGTTGGAGATGATATCAGCCATTTGGTTGCTTAAATGTGTGCGCGTCCCAAAATAACTGGGCACCAGGTTGTATTTGAAGGTGTGTGGAAGCATGGGGGGCAATTAAATATTGAAGGGGGTCAATGTTGCCTTGAATATGGTGCGAAAAGGAAGGTGAGGGTGGCTACGTGTATGCATGGCAGGAAGGAGATGGCACAAAAGCATTGGGAGGGAATATGTTGAATTGGATGGTGGCCATCTTTCAGGCCTTTTTAAAAAAAATAATCACGTGGCCAGCAAAAAAAGAGTCCACATGGTCGCTTGTTCTGCAGCCAACACCCTTGCCAGCACAACAATGGAGTCGGCTAGAAGGTTAGCGAAGAGAAAAGTATGGAAGGTGGCCACCTTGTGGGGGGAGAATGCTTCTCGGGAGCATGCAGAGCGAACGGAGAAGAGGGAGCTGAAGAGGGCTTTGATGTTGGCGTAGCTGTTGCTGGCAACACACACAGAGGAGATGGGCTACACAGAAAGTTGAGGGTTGCTCATGGGGCGCCCTCTGAAGAGAGAGAGAGAGTGGCTGGGTTCTTTCTGGTGTGGTTGGCGCAGCCTCTGGAGCGGGCTACTGGACGTGATGGAAGGTGCTGCTCTACAGTGGCTGGCGAAGACAAAGGGGAGCCACCACTAAGGATACTGAAGCGAAGAGAGCGTTTGCCGCAGGGGCTAGATGCGCTGGAGTAAAGTGAAGTGGTTGGCTGTGGTGGCTGAAGCAAAGGACTGCCGCCTCTGGTTGGAGAGACGGGCTAGGGAAGTCTCCTAAGGGCTGGTACCATGGGAAGGTAGCCGCCTCATTGGAGTGTGGGGTGGCCAGTGGATCATGTGCCGATGGTCAAAGTTTTGAGGTGTGGTTAAGGTGTGCAGGACAGCGTGGCTGGTAACCACTGCAGAGACAAAGGTGGAATAGTTGCTGAAGACAGGTGAACAAGGACGTCGAGGGTCTGTGGTTTTGAGGCCGCCACAGTGGTAGAGCTAAAGTAAGGAGAAAGGGAGCCGCCAGGGAGAGAAGCGAGCAAGAGTGTTCGCCGTGTTGCTGGCTGGGGAGTGCCTTGCTCTTGCCACGGACACTACTGGTGGCTTCGCGTCAATTCTCAGAGTTGGATGCAGTGAGCGAAGAGGTTGATGTGTTTGTGGCTAAAGAGGCTTGGTTGTCAGATGCAAGGTTGTAATTCCAGAGGCAATGAGGCCGTGGTTGAATTCCCTTGGCAGTAAATCCAAGCCAGAGTGTTGGTTTTTGGTGTAGTTGTTGAGTTTGTTTGAAGTGTGGTGAAGATGGGACTGGATTTCCCAAAGTTTTATGGTGTTGATGGTACTGTGTATGTTTATACGTGGGAATAAAGTGTATGTGTTTGCTGGGTGTTTACTTTGATTATGGTGCCCCTGTTTTGTGCTATCTTTCTGGTGTGGGTGGTGTGGTGAGCCGTGAGAGAAGTGTTCCAGCCCGTGCTGGTGGTGCTAGTGTTTTCCAAGGCTGTTGGAGTGGACAGCTATAGAGGCAGGTGATTCCGTGTCCGGAATTTCCGACAGCTAAGGGAGCTGAAGAGGGCTCTGATGTTGGCGTAGTTGCTGCTGGCGAGACACACATAGAGGAGATGGGCTACAGAGGAAGTTGAGGGTTGCTGGTGGGGTGCCCTATGAAGAGAGAGAGAGAGAGAGTGGCCGGGTTCTTTCTGGTGTGGTTGGCACAAGTGCAGGCGCAAAGGAGCAGAGAGGAAGAGGGAGTAGGGTCCCTGGTTTTGATGGCTGGCGTGGCTAGTAGCACGCAGGCGAGAGGTTCGCGATGGCAATTGGAGACGCCGACAGGGTTGTGGTTCGCATGGCTACTGTCGTAAGAGGCGATGATAGAGAAAGGGCTACCAACTGGAAGGTGAGCCGCTTCGGTGAAGAGTAGGGGGGCTGGATGCGCAGGAGTGAAGTGAAGTGGGTGGTTGTGGTTGTTGGTAGCTGAAGCAAAGGACTGCCACCTCTGCTTGGAGAGACGGCGGGCTGGGGAGCCGCTTGGGTGAAGAGCGCAAGCGCAC
The DNA here is from genome assembly GCF_041138505.1 of Cibotium barometz. Taxonomy (NCBI): domain Eukaryota; kingdom Viridiplantae; phylum Streptophyta; class Polypodiopsida; order Cyatheales; family Cibotiaceae; genus Cibotium; species Cibotium barometz. Next base: position 63,520,349 of record NC_141047.1, read on the forward strand.
TGGTGGATGGGCTGGTGTGGTTGGCGCCTTTGGAGCTGGCGCAAGGGGGCGCAAGGGTGAACGTGGAGGAAAGGAGTGAAGGGAAGGTTGCCCTGGTTTTTGATGGGCTAGCAGTGGCTAGCGACGTGGAGGGAGCTGTGGCTACAAGCGAAGACCAGAGGGTAGTTGGGTTCTCGTTTTGTTTTTGGTGGTCAGAGGAGCTTCACCAAGCGCAAGAGAGAGTGGGGCGGCCGCTGGATGCAGTGAGAGAAGACTCCGCCAACTGCAGAAGAAGGGACAGAGAGAGTGCAGTGCAGAGACGTGTGGGCTAACTGGCTGAAGAGGCTTGGTTGTCAGACGCAAGGTTGTAATTCCTGAGGTAGTGAGGCCGTGGTTGAATTCCCTTGGCAGTAAATCCAAGCCATCTCGTTTTTAAGGTTGTGTGAGTAAGGCTTCTGTGTCGGGAGAAGCTTGTATGAAGTGTTGATTGGGAATTTAATTGCTGGGTGTTTACTTTGATTGTGGTGCCCCTGTTTTGTGCTGTCTTTTTGGTGTGGGTGGTGTGGTGAGTTTTGTGAGAAGTGTTCCAGCCGGTGTGGCTTGTGGTGCCCCCGTTTGGTGTTAGTATTTCCAAGGCTGTTGGAGGGACAGCTATATAGAGCCAGGTGATTTCATGTCCAAAATTTCCGACAGTAAGTAAGAAGGGTTGGGTTGTACAGCAGTGGTGGCAGTGGTTTGCACAAGTGGGGCCGGCAAAGTGGGGCTCTATTTGGTGGCAGTTGTGCTATATTTTGAAACCTTGGAAATCTACACGATGATGTGTCATGATTGCCCAATTTTACACAATGTGCACAATAGAATAATGGTCTTGCCCTTAACTGCCTACGGACATTCAGTGGTAGTATGGTTTAGTCTGCACACATGGAGCACCACACCAGTTCCCTGTGGGGGTAAAGGTGACTATGCCCATTTCCCGACATCTCTCTTCCTTCCCTTACCTTTAATTTCTCTAATATGGCATTGCTGAGCTCATCCATAGTCATATGTCTGCCTTGTTTGCTTCGAGTTCCAATTTCTTGATGACTCAAGACACGCAAAGTCGAGTGGTTGCTTTTGATGTTCTAACATCCTCAGGTTGTGGCAATTCTAACATGTTATCTTTGTATTTGATTGCCAATTTGCAGCATGCATCAAGGGTAGTTGGCCGGGCTAGTACTAAGTAATCATGCATTTTATGGTCTCTAACCCCTCTCTTGAAACAAGGTAACAATTGATCATCTTTCAATCTTTCTCAAATTTTGCATCTTGAATTCAAGTGTTTTAGGCAAGAAACATAGTCTCTCATAGACTCATCTTCCTTCTGTTTGATGTTATGTAGTTGGGCCACATGGCTCCACCTGTCACCACTACGTGCAAAGTTGGGCACAAAAATATTTTTTATCCTAGTGAAGTTAACCTTGTCCTCAAGCTTAAGGGTTCTGAACCACTGATGAGATTTTCCTTCTAAGGTTAACGAAAAAGCATGTATCGTGGTCACATCACTGACTGGTTCATAGGTTTCACATGTAGATTCAAAAATCTCTACATGCTGGTAGGATCTCCATCTCCCCAGAGAATTTTTGGACAAGTTTTGAGATGATATGGGGTTTCATCTGGGAAGGTCAAGGTTCTAGAGTAGAACCCAACTCCCTGACCATCCCCCTACCCATCTCAGTTGCAATATATAACAAGTCTGTCCTTGTGGCTCCATTAAGGTCCATGGCTAGATCATTTCTAGGTCTATGGGAAATTGCTCCTCCCCTTCCTAGACCTCGTCCCCTACCCATATTGGCTCTTCTTGTATCTCAGGTTCGGGGACTTGTCTGATTGTGGTATCCCGGTGGGATTCCCCCAATAGTAACCTCTGTGCGTCTTTGTGTAATCAAGAGCCCCATATCTTGTAAGAATGTAGGGTGATTGATCATTAGCTCTATGTCATTCTTGGTATAGAGCCGGTCCTCAACTTCTATAGCCAAGTTGGCTATGTTACCGTCTTCTTCTCTGATTGTAACCCCTTCTTCCATTCTGGATTCCCTATTGATGGGTTCTAGGTGTTCGGAATATCCCCATTGCCTCTACCTCTAGCAATTTCAAATTCCTTTTCTCGTGATTGGAGATGGTTAACATTATCTGTCTCCTTTCTCTCAGCTCTTAAGACCGTATTAGGTATTATGGAAAAAATCCCGTGTTATGGGAATTTTGAAATTGATAGGTTTCATGTATTATGGGAATTTCCCACGTAATGTGGGAAAAGTTATTGTGGAATTTCTTAATATAGAACGGAGGAAGGTAGTGTTGATAATCACCGTTCGAACCAAAAAAGTGGTACTATTAGTATTTGTGCATAAACATATTTGAAAGGAGTTTGATAATCATGTAGGAAGGTGGTGTTGATAAACACCATTAATAAGAAAGTGGTATTTGTTTCTTTGCAAGGACCTGCACCAATTGAGTTGTACACTGCACAAAATTTATGAAACAATTGAACAAATAAGATAGAAACATTATTATATAAAAAAAATGTAGGAGGCACAAAGAAAAATTTCATTCAATAAGTGAAAATAAAAAATAAAGAAGATACCAAAGTACATCTCTTTTGGATATTAGAGTTATAACCTAAAAATCCACATTGTCAATATTGAATCTACAAATGCTACTCCTCATTGAAGGAACCATCAATATGAGCTTCATCCTCACAAGCCAAGCCTAAGCATGCTTTTGCTTTACAGGCTTCCTTTTCTAGTATGTTGATTCTTTTCTATGGTGGTGGATTCCTTGGTCTCTCCATGACCAAAGAATTGCATCAGCATTTTCCCATACTTGTTGTTCTGCCTCATTAATTTGCCAATATCCCTTCCAGCAATCAGCATAAGCTTGAGTATCTGTCAAACCTTTGTTCCTTGCACAAGGTCCCCAATATTGAATCATGAGTTTCTTGTAATTTGGTGATGTAGGCTCATCATCAATATCCGATTTAGCCATAGCAAGCCAAACTGGATAGATGTTTGTGTCATCTGGGTGCAGCATGACAAAGTGTCCTTGCTGAACATGTAGCATAGGGTTAAATACCTCCCTTGGTTTATCCCGTGCAAGCCCACAATAATGATCATTATGTTCTTCAATACTTAAGAATCTTTGTGCCTGCAATTGTTCAACATTCATATCATCTAATTGATGGGACCTGCTATGCATAACCCTTATGTGTAATCCTATTACACATAAGGACCTGCAATTGTTCAACATTCATATCATCTAATTGATGGGACCTGCTATGCATAACCCTTATGTGTAATCCTATTACATAACCCTACACATAAGGACTATGCATAACCTAACCCTAATCCCCAGCACCCAAGGGTGCAAAACACAAAAAGAAGAAGCATATATAAAAAATGAAAAAATAGGGCTTACCTTTTCTTTGAGAAGCCGTATGAGTTTGGTAGCCTAAACGCTTTGATAGTTCGAGGCATTTATAAACCTATAGAAAGAGAAGAAGCATAAGCCTAAATACTAAACCCTAAGCCTTTACATAAACCCGAAACCCTATTGCATAACCCTATGCATAAGCCTTATGCATAATCCTATGCATAAGGTCTATGCATAAAGGCTATGCATAGACCTTATGCATAAGGTCTATGCATAACCCTATGCATAAGGACTATGCATAAGCCTATATGCATAAGGGCTATTGTAGCATAAGCATATATGCATAAAGGTTATGCATAACCTAGCCCTAATCCATGGCACCCAAGGGTGAAAAAACACAAAAAAGAAGAAGCATATATAAAAAATGAAAAAAGAGGGCTTACCTCTTCTTTAGGAAGCCGTATGAGTTTGGTAGCCTAAACTCTTGATAGTTCAAGGCGTTTATATAAACCTACAAAAAGAGAAGAAGCATAATCCTAAATACTAAACCCTAAGCCTTTACATAGACCCTAAACCCTATTGCATAAGGGATATGCATAACCCTATGCATAACCCTTATGTGTAATCCTATGCATAAAGGCTATGCATAACCCTATGCATAAGAACTAGGCATAAACCTATACACATAAGGGCTATTCATAAGGGCTATTGCATAAGCCTATATGTATAAAGGGTTATGCATAAGTGATGAAAAACAGGTAGAGGGAGAGGAGACACACACACAGGAGCAAACCCTAATGTATTATGCAAACCCTAACCATAGAGGGAAGCCATCTCCCTTCTCACACAATGCATAAAGCCATAACTCGTATTCTACAACACACACTATGTGTTGTGTCCACACACTACTAACCCTAGCTAATGTCCACACGCTATGACCAGCTGGACGCGGTCATTTATGTCTCACACATGTTACTCACTACAAGACAATGCTGCCATACACGCGTTTCATACACGCGATAAATTACGAACGCGTGTATGGTCGCGCCTGTATTTGAATAGAATCGGGCGCGTGTATTTTTGCATTTAAATTCGCGTGTATGTTTGCATTAATCAACGCGTGTATAAACGCGTCTATATACACGCAGTAATACACGCATCTATACACGATAATATTCACGGGGTAATACTCGCTATTATACACGGATAAATACACGCTACTATACACGGATTAATACACGCATGGCAGAGAAAAACTGAAAAAAAACTGAATTCCTTTACAAAATTAAAAACTATTTTCCTTAAACCATCTCATAGTACATTACAGTATACATCATTACACAATCCCACTACATGCATTTACAACAATGAAATATATTCAAAAATAAATCATATTGCATATGAGATGATGGAAATGTCATCAATTTAGAACATACAGTGACGGATTGGTTAGGGTTCGATCTCATCTTCAATAAGATCCATCCTTGCCAAACGATCAACATCAATATCCATTTGATCAATTGGTAAGGCTACGATTAAATTTATTCCACTATCGATATTCTGTACTCCATTGATAATGGTATCGATGTCCTGATCATCCTCATCAACATCACCATCATCCTCAATGGTAGGGTCATTCTCATGATCATGAGAAATGGCATGCTCATCCTCATTATCACGATCATCTCTTATTTCTTGATCATCGATCACAACATCTTCAATGGCATGTTCGACGTCATCTTCATTGCGGCTTGTTACATCCTCCATATGCTCCATATCAGTGAATGTATTATACATCACTTTGGAACGTGGTGCAATAGGGATGACGTACCACCATTTGATGTCATGCACCATTGGTAGATAGATAACCTACTCAAATACACACAGTACAGTAATTAATTAGCATATCAAAAGTCAAGGGGTACGCGAGCTTAGATATATATGTACATGAAACACATTAGTAAAAAAATGCATACCTGCTCACATTGTTGTGGCAATACGAGCCTATCTTTCTTTGTTTGCCAGAACTTTGTAGAGTCAATAGTTACATATCCACTTGCATGGCGTTTTATCGTTGCATCAGGCCCTTTTTCCACCACGTTCATTTGCCATTTGACATCCAAAACATACACAAAGAAGCGACGAAAGTCAAGCCTAAATATGTCTTGGATTATGCCACAATAATCATCCATTTTTCCATTAGCTCCCTCAAAGCTACTAATGACACCGCAATCTTGTGTATTTCTCTTTTCATCAATTCTTTGTGTTCGAAAATGCTTGCCTTCACACCATATAGCATTGAACATAGTGCACTGGACCAAAATAGAAACAATATTTGTGTAAGCAATGTGAACAAATATTAAAAGAAAATCACTTACAACTAATGCAAAACATTAGTTCTATGTACCTTTGACATGCATCCTCGTGCATACTCCCATTCTTCCGCCGTGATATGCAGCCCCTCGTCACTCTCTGCTCTCTCCATTTCCTCATGCAACCAATCAACATGGATATCATTCGGAAGTGTTGCTAGATGCTTAGGGTACGCCTTCCGAGAGCCATGTTGCCTCCGAAAGAGAGCTCTTTCTGCTTGCCTTTTTGTCTTTGCATCCTCATATCTTGTAACCCATCTGCTCATCACATCACTATTAAGGATACAAGTGAAATTGAGATCATCAATCAACGTTCTGTCAATTACTTTACTCTGTCCTTTTCCTTGAGGCACAATAGAGGTCATCCTCAAGTCCTCTTCATTGCTCCATAGTCGTGGCAAAGAGTTGTCCACCTGACCAAGAAATTCTGAAATATATACAAGCGACTCTTGTATCAACCAACCCTCGGCCATGCTTCCTTCAGGCCTTGCACTTTGCCTCACAAAGTCTTTTAAGGTCTTCATGAAGCGCTCTAGGAAGAACATCCAACGTGCATGCACAGTACCACATAAAGCAATTTCGTCCACTAAATGCACAATGAGATGTAGTTGACTTGTGAGAATGGTTCGCGGAAAAGTCTCCTCTACCAAACAAACCACCTCCACTGCCATAACACGCGCATCATCCAACGTGGCTGGATCAATTGCTTTGGAACTAACATATCTGAAAAATAAATAAATAGTACGTTATACCTCATGCACGTTCATTTTGCAAGGTATAATGAAGGGTGATCTGAGCATGGGTTTTACATACCTCACAAGCTCACCCATCTTATAAATACATTTTTTCAAACTCTTATTCGCACAATGGTCGATGCTAGTAGGTAGTATGAACTGCGCACATAAGAGCACATTTATGGTTTATGGCATTACAAAATTTAATTTCAACGTACGTACAAGACTTGGAAAACACTTACTTGAAGCATCTTGTGCCAATCGTGGGACTTCAACCCATATAGTTGCTCAACGCCTCTTTTCTTAGTGGTTGTAAAGGCTCCCTTCAATGATCTCATGCATCCAGTGGGAGTACGCAAAGTGGTGATGGCCTGCTTTACCTGCTTCTCCTCTTTCTTTGATATAATCCATGGTGCAGGCGGAAGACGAACGTGCCCACCCACCTCTCGTGGCCAAGCTTGACGCATACGTCCTGCGACCCGCAAGTCCTCACGTACGCTAACATTGTCTCGTTTACCAGTAATATGTTCCCAAATACCAGATCCCACATTCTTGAAGATGTGCATGGGATCAAGAAGATGGTTGATCTTAAGATGGGTCCAATATGGCAGCCGGAAAAAAATGGAGTACCTGCACAAGGGATTGCTCTATGTGACCTTTAATCCAATTAGAGACTACACAAAACAAGATTGAAAAAACATCACTATACCTGTTCATGCCATCTGGAGGAAGAATAGTTGTAGACTCCCAAATACGCTTCCAATCTTTTGCACGAAGTGTTTGTGGAGGAATGTTACTCTTACTAGCAACATATTTACGATGATCTGAGGGGAGAAATCGATGATGATTATCGAATATAGTCTTACACAAACCATCAGCATACTCATGTACTAACGAAGGGCCACAAACAGGACATGCATGTTTACCCGATGTTTTCAAACCTGTTAAAATATAAATAAAAGTTAGAATAATAAAGTCAAACCGTCTAATTAATATATATAGCCAATAGTAATAGAGTAGGGAGGTAATTAGAATTCTTACCAGAACAATCGCTGTATCCTGGAAAGTCATGCATTGTCCACATCAACACTGCTTTTAAGTCGAAGTGTCGAGAGGAGGGAGGCCTACTAATGTCCACCACCGCAACACCTCTCCATAGTTCCTCCAACTCATCAATCAGTGGTTCAAGATAAACATCCATATGCTTGACTTTATGTTTCCCTGGAATTAGAAGGGATAACATAAGATGTCCCTTCTTGATCGCCATTGATGGTGGAAGGTTATAATTCACCAGCACAACTGGCCACACGCTGTACGCGGTGCTTTTGAAACCAAATGGATTCACTCCATCCATACCCAGGCCAAGTCTCAAGTTTCTGGGCTCTGTTTTAAAGCTGGGCCACTCATCTTCAATATGCTTCCAAGCAGGAGTGTCTGCAGGAATTCTCCACATGCCATCATCCGATCGATGTGAGGAATGCCATGACATGAGCTCTGCTATGGATTTGCACTTGAACATGTGTTTGATGCGAGGAATTATAGGAAAGTGTCGCAAGACTTTACGAGGTACATCAAAACTCTTCATATCTGTTCTGTACCTTGCTTCACCACAAGTGGGACATGTCAGAGCCTCCTTATGCGTCCCACGAAAGAGAATGCAATCATTGACGCATGCATGTATTTTATCATAATCCAGTCCTCCAAGAGATGTCACATAGCGCCTCGCTATGTCTCTTGAGGTGGGCAGTCTATTTTCCTTTGGAAGCATATTTGACAATAGCCTGCATCCAATATCATCAATTATAATTAGTCTTAAATCCTAAACCTTAAACCACTAATTCAAATTTATAAGTTAGAATGCTTACTTCAACAATGCGTCAAGACTTGCATTGCTCCATCCATAAACTGTTTGTATATTAAGTAGTTCAAGGGAAGCACGTAAAACTGAGAATGTGCACCCTTCAAACACCGGTGTCGATGAAGCTTTATAAAGATGCTCTTGTTCCATATCATCGTCGTCCATACCTTTGGGATCATCCTTAAAAAGATTCCGCACCATATCATCAAGCACCTCCTCTTCCACAACTTCGTGAGGTGCAGGGCTATTGTCGTCCCTTTCCCACTCATCTCTGACATTAGATCCCGAAGCTCCAGCATCATCTCGTCGACGCTTTACGTGCTCTCGTCGCGCGTAGGGTACCATGTTAGGGTGTGGTACTGCATCCTGCTTCAATTTATCAAATTATATGTTACAACTCTATTAATTTAATTTGGATACCATGAGTCATTTGAATACCATCAATTTACATCTACTCACCTCTAAACCTGTTTGATTCCATTCTCCATACATGGAGATATGATTCAAGGTAATTCGACGTGCTCGCACAATGCATCCTTGACATCGATTACACATACATTTGATCCGTTGTCCCAACCACACATCGCGATTACGATGACGCATTGTCTCATCTTCCTCAGAACTGCTTGAAGAGGTTGATGACATCCTGTGTACAAACCAGAAAACACAAACTCATTAGTTATTTTTAATGAAAGCACAAAAACGCGTGTATTCACGCGGCTATCTCCTAAAATTTGCGTGTATAAACGCGGCTACTTCCTAAAAAACGCGTGTATTCACGCGGCTAATTTCTGCAAAACGCGTGTATAAACGCAGCTAAAATCATGTAGACGCGAATATACCTGCGTTTATAAACGCGAACATAAACGCGGCGGCATATTTAAACTAAACATAGCCCGCCTTCCCCAAATATAGATTTTGAACTTAGAAATCAACAGTGCGCCTGTTTTCGCCTCTTCCAACAGCAAAGAAGGAGCAGAGAAAGGAGCACACACACGGGAGAAAGAGGGAGCAGAGAAGGAGCAGAGAGGACTCACTTTTTCAGAGGTGAGTCACTTTGTCCTGTGCCTTGTCTCTTTTGTCAGATTTGTTTACTTTGCTCTTTGCTCTTTGGGTTTGTCTTTTTGCACACGATTGGGTTGCTGCATCCTGACAGGGGCGACAATGGCTGGTCCTTTTATAAGGACATTCTGTTTTTGTCGGGGGTCGGTCTTTTCGAGAAATTTTTTTCGCAGGTCGCGTGTAAGAACGCGTGTAGGAGCGCGTGTAACCTGTTTGCAGAGTTTTTCCACGCGCATATACACGCGTTTTTTGCCGGGTATATACACGCGTTTTTTGACGGGTGTATACACGCGTTTCTGCAGACAGAAAACTGCGGCGTTTCAGATTTCATGGTTTGCAGGCATTTGACTTGTGTAATGACAATGTGTGAGTAAAGAGACAGCCCATGATGTACATGATGATGTTTGTTGCAGGTTCTTTATGGATATTCCAGGTTCTTCATCCGATCCATTTGCGTACAGCAATTGGTTGATGGAGATGATGAATCACTTTGGGCGCCAACCTGGTCCGGTTGAGCTTACAGAGTATATGTATGTCCATCCCCCTCCTTCCCTGCCTGGTGTCTATACCCCTATCGCGAGTATCCAGGGCACTCCAGTGCCGTCTATTCCTCCGAGTCCGACGAGACGGCATGCAGCTTCTCCTCTTCCACGTCCACCGAGGAGACATACCTCGTCCCAGACACACTCACGTACACCCTCACAGCCACCATCACGTGCTCCCTCAGAGCCACCGTCACGTCAGGGCTCACAGCCACCGTCACGTAGACAATCCCCCAGTCGTGACTCCACCCGCAGCAGTAGGAAGAGTGGGAGTGGGGGAGGATGCGGCGGGTGCTTTGGTGGGGGAGGTGGGGGAGGTGGGGGAGGTAGTAGGGCACGGGGTGAGAGAGGAGATAGAGGGAGAAGAGTTAGAGGAGACAGTTCGGAAGAGGAGGAGATGAGAGAGATGGAGAGAGTGGTTTGCTATGATGTGACGGATAGGGGCGGGATAGTGATGGATGCGAGGGGGAGGGAGGTAATGGAATACATGCGTGGGGTAGTATCAAACTCATATAGAAATTGTTTTATTAAATTTAAAGATCAAAATAGCCGATTAGTTGGGGAGGTGATAGAGGCTATACACAGTCGGTACCCCAATCCCCCACATGCTACATTCTCGGATGTATGGGGAAGGACGCGAATAAGGGAGATCTTAAGTAATAAAAGATCTCACCTTAAAAAACTCGCGTACGATGACCGGCTAAATGTAGCTGCGGGTGGCTATCCTGCCGAGAAACCTGCCACTGCGCACAAACGCGAGTGGAAGGAGGCAAAGAAACGAGCAGAGGGTGGCGTGAAGAGCAGGCAGCATGTGGAGGCACGACGGATCCAGATGGAGACCGTTGGATCTTCGCATTTCGGATCTGGCGGCGTCGAGTCATGGGAGGCAGAGTTCGTAAGTATCCTGTCACTTTATTTGATTGTTTACTTAATTCATTGATTCTATGAATTGTTTTAATCTTACAAATTGTGTTGATTATGATACAGCGACGGGTTACGGGGAGGAAGCCCACAACCCACGATACTGCGTATGCTCGCCGGCATAGCAGACGTGACACGTGGGCCATCTTCAGAGCCGAGGGACGTATTACGGACGCGCAGTTTGAGTTGGCCATGAGACCATACGGTCGACAGGTACTTGAAAATTCGTAACGAATGGTTTTGGTTTATTGAATTGCATATATATATATATATATACTTATATACTATAATTTACTTGAACAGGCACAAGCTGCTGATGATCCACCGGCCGCCGCTGCAGAGGGTGGACGTGAGCACTACTCCTCGGACATTCCGACCGATGCGAGCTCATCTGAGCATGAGGGGAGCACCGAGTCATCATCTGGGTCTGAGTAGTACTCAGATTTGTAGTATCACATTCCATATTTAGGATGTGATTGTATATATTTTTTTGTAAACTCAAGCCATGGGCTACTTCGAGATATGGACTCCCTTGTATACATGTATGAAATTTTGATAGTAATATTGAATTGATTGATCGATAGTATTACATTCATGGCTGTCTTGAATCGTGTAATGACAATGTATGCATTCATGTCGTTCTTGTCTTAATCTCCCTCGTGCATATGTTCTTCGTGGATGGTCTAATGGGATGGTCTAATGCACCAAAAACCCTAATCCAGAGAGTGCTATTGGGTGCTGGAATGCTGGAACAGTATTCAGGCACCAAATAGCACTCTCTGGATTTTTTTTTTTGCTCTCTGTTCGCGTGTATAAACGCGTCAAAACTGCTAAAAATTGCGTGTATCTGCGCGGATACACTGGAAATAACGCGTGTATACACGCGTATAAACTGGCAGTAACGCGTGTATAAGCGCATCTAAATAAAAGAAACGCGTGTACAGACGCAAGTAGAAACGCGGCTGGGACATTGGAATTGAACAGGACGCGGCTATACACCCGTGTATAACCGCGTCTAATGGAACAAGATGCGTGTATACTAGCGTGTATTAACGCGTCTGCAAAAACAAACGCGGCTACACACCCGTGTATACGCGCGTCTGAGAGGCACTGTACACGCGTTTTTACACGCATGTCTCTGGCCGCGAGAATACACGCGCTGATACACGGGCCCGCTACTTTTTTTCACAAGTCATTTTTAGCGGCTAAGAGCGCGGGTATGAGCCCAATCCCTTGTAGTGACTACCTAATATGCCAGCACATAGTGCAACTAGGACAAGCTAGCATCAAGCTTGAATCTCAACAGCCCCTCTCAAGCTCATGATGTACTACCATAGAGATGAAGATATAGATGAGCTTGGGCTATCAAATCTCTAAACACTCCCCCTCAAGCTCATCCCATGTACTCCCAACATAGTACGGAAGTACTCAAACTTCTCCCTGCTAAAAGTGGCTTTGTAAAGATGTCGGCCACCTGCTCTTCAGTCTTCACATAATGCAAATCCACTGCTCCATCCAACACTTTCTCTCTGACAAAATGATAGTGGACCTCTATGTGTTTGGTCCACGCATATAAAACTGGATTCTTGGCTGGCTGTATGCTGCTCATGTTGTCACAATGAATGACAACCTTGCCATCAATAGGCTCACCCAAATCAGCCCCACCAAAGAGACTCTTTAACCATTCTCCTTCACATGTAGCAATGGCTGTACCCCTATATTCAGCCTCTGTACTAGATGTTGAGATATCGAGCTCGTCTAGTGAGGCGGTGGCCACTGATGACCCGCCTGGGGGATAGGCCCCACACTTACACCACTGGCATGGTTGGTGAGATCTTGGGTGATATGCGGCTAGTGGGATGACAGGCTGTGTGACAGCCATTCTAGAGACTGGCATAGTTATAGCGCCAGCTCATTTAGTCGAGTTCACATTATAGAGAACCCATGTATGTATTGGTTGAGTACCTTTCATATTATTGTGTACTCTTATTCTTGTATATGGTGTGTTGAGTGTTGAGTAGAGAAGAAGAAGATTTTCAGCCTCTCACCTTGTGTGTTCTCTATTAGGGTTTTGTGAGTGTGTGTGTGTGTGTGCTTGCAAGAGCTCAAGCTCTCTTCCCCCCTGCATCTTTTCATGGTATCAGAGCCTGGTTCGTGCTAAGGGCTGAGCTGCAAGCAAGAGAACCACAGGAAGCGGTACGAGGGTAAGAGCTTCAACTACTCTTCCCTATTGTGTTGGTGACTACACCCTTGTCGGGAGCTCTACGGGAGGCACCGGCAAACGGTCTCTGATTGAGGAGCTTTCTTTGTGGGAGTAAAGCTATAGGGCAACTATACAGTCCTATCGGACTAAAATTTTCGGGCCGAAAACGCATTTCAGGTGCATCTGGACCTCCGTTTTTCAGAAAGCAGGCGATTTCGAGCACTGCGGGTAAGTCATCGATTCTCTGCAGAACTCTGTTTTAAGAACTGTAGGAAGACATATTAACTGTGTAGACACTGTGGGTGCTGCAAAAAGGTCTACAGTTGCCATTGGGGGTGTATGTATGCACATTGAAGTCACTGGGGTTGTGACATTAGAGAGTACTACAGTACCACTGTGCAGAAAATACAGTAGTTGTGCAAAAAAACCAGAGTGTAGTTTCTGGTAAAATTGTGTTTGGCAAGATGTCTAATGATGGCATAACACAAATTGTGGCTGAGAAGCTGGATAAGAATAACTTCCATGCTTGGAGGTTCAGGTTAACGAATTTCCTGATGGGAAAAGGCTGTTGGGACTACATAGAAGGTGAGCATGAAGAGGCACCGGAGATACCGAATATAAATCCGACTGCTCTGCAGACATGAAAGAGTTTAAAGACTGGAACCAAGGAGCCAGGAAAGTAATGTATTGGCTTTCCATTAGTATACAGGACACCATGATTGGGCACATTCAGGATGCCAAGTCTCCCAAGGAGGCGTGGGACACCTTGGTAAAACTGTATGAAACAAATACCAAGGCACGCAAGATACAGTTGAAGAATGAACTTCATACTGTGGAGAAAAAGACATGTCTGTGAATGACTATGCGTTGAAGATAAAGGGTATTGTGGAATCCCTTGCATCTATTGGTGTGTCAGTAGATGATGATGATAAGGTGGAAGTCTGTCTACGTGGTCTCGGGCCACAATACAAGGCATTCAAGACGTCTATTCAGACTCGGGAAAACATTCCCAACTTTACAGATTTGGTGTCTATGCTGATTATCGAAGAGAAGAACTTGGGTGAAGACCAACAGTCTTCACAAAGCAAAAACAGTTCAGAGCAACAGGCCTTCTACACGAGTTCAGGAAGAGGATGAGGTAGAGGAGGCCGTGTGGACGCGGTCAAGGAGGTGGCCGAACAAGTAATCAAAATTATGGCCAGTAGCAGCAGCAACAACAATAGTCCCAGAATCAACAACAACAACAACACGCAGGTGGAAGAGGCAAATTCAGAGGCAGGGGGAGTCAAAGAGGCCGTGGAAATTGACAAAGGCAATATAATAATGCACGTGAATGCTATTATTGTGGTAAGCCTGGACATGTGCAGGCAGAATGTTATAAGAAGCAGGCTGACATGCAAAATGGGAAAGTGCAGCAACTATGCATCCTCAAGCAGAAATAATGAGGATAATGAAAGGTTGTTTGTTATGCAGCATGTCGTGAATGCCATGTCTGAAAATGTTGATGCAGCACAAAAAGATAATGTATGGTATGTGGATTCAGGCGCTTCGAACCACATGACGAGTCATGGGGAGTGGTTCAAGGAGATGAAAAACCCAGAAAGACCAGGTTTTATGGAAACAGGGGATGACACTGCTCATCCAATTGCCCACATTAGAGATGTGCCATTGTCTATGCAGGATGGCAAAGTGAAGTACCTTGCAGATGTACTTCATGTACCGAACATAACAAAGAATCTGGTTTCAGTTGGCCAGATGATTGAGCAGGGTTTGCAGGTTCGGTTTAACCCTGATGGATGTTATGTTGAAGATTTTAAAGACAAGTGCAGGTTGGTTGCAAAAGGCAACAGAGTGGGCAGAATGTTTACGTTGGATGTAGACATGCCTGAGATGAGTGCTGCGATGTTTGCAAATGGTTTAGGAATTGTTGCAGACACAGACATATGGCATAAAAGAATTGGACATGTGAATGTGCAGAGATTGAAGTCTATGCAGACAAAAGGAATTGTGACAAGGCTGCCAAAATTTAAAGTGGAAGGTATGCATAAAATCTGTGAAGCATGCCAATTTGGGAAGCAAACAAAGCATGTGTTTCCACGTAACAGATATGTGAGCAGAAATGCACTAGATGTTGTGCATTCAGATGTATGGGGTCCTACGAAGACCATATCTATGGGAGGCTGCAGGTATTATGTCACTTTCATTGATGACCACACAAGGAAAGTGTGGGTATATTTCATGAAGGAGAAGAGTGAGGTGTTCACTCACTTTCAGAATTTCAGAGTTTTGGTTGAAAAGCAAACAGGGAAATATGTAAAGTGCCTAAGGTCAGATGGAGGGGAAGAGTACTTCTCCAATGAGTTCTCTGAATATTTGAAGAAGAATGGTATTCGGAGACAGTATACATGCAGATACACTCCGCAGCAAAATGGAGTTGCTGAGCGGAAAAACAGGCACATTGCTGAGATTGCGCGAGCATTGATGGAAGAGAAGAATATGCCGCATTGCTATTGGGCTGAGGCTGTTTCTATAGCAGTATACATCATGAACAGGACTCCAACTGCAGCCATACATGATGTAACTCCAGAGGAGAGGTTTACTGGCAGAAAACCAGATTTATCTCATCTGAAAGTCTTTGGATGCATTGCATATGTGCATGTGCCAGATGAGCTGAGAACTAAGCTGGATCCAAAAGCTGAAAAATGTGTGTTTATTGGATACTCCCTTGAGCAAAAGGGATATAGGTGTTATAACCCTACTACACGTGAGTTGAGGGTAAGCAGGGATGTTGTCTTTGATGAGATGAGCAACTGGTATGCTGCTGAAAAAGAAGCTGTTGGGGCTGATGTGAGTGGAAGTGTGGTTGCACAGAATGCAGGTCAGCAATCACAGTCTTTGAGTGGACCAAGAGAGTCCTCATCTAGTGGGTCTGTTGATAGACCATGGAGTGGCAGGCTGCGTCATAATACCAGCCCTGCAAATGTGATTACTACATCACGTAAAGGAAAAGAGAAAGTGGTTGAGCCCCTTGGTATGCCTGACATTTCTGCAGGGCATTCTCATGTTGATGGAGAGTCTAGTGGCTCAGATATGATGAGGAGCTTGGGATCCCAGCTATGAGAACACCTGGTGTAAAGAAGGCTATGGAAGCCATGAATGAAAAGCTACGAAGATCAGGGAGAGTGAAGAACCCTGTGCAGAGATTTACATATGATGGTTATGTGGCACATCACTATGCATATATGGCAAAGGTTGTGCAGGTTGTAGAGCCCACATGCATTGATGAGGCTATTGGAAATGTGTGTTGGGAGAAAGCTATGGATGAGGAGATGGATGCACTATATGGAAATGAAACTTGGGACTTAGTGCAATTGCCCGAAGGCAAGAAAGCCATTGGATGCAAGTGGGTGTACAAAGTTAAACATAACAGTGATGGAAGCATAAACAGGTACAAGGCTAGATTGGTAGCCAAAGGATATGCGCAGACATATGGGATTGATTATGAGGAAACTTTCAGCCCAGTTGCCAAGATGGCAACGGTGAGAGTTGTGATAGCAGTGGCTGCATCAAAGCAATGGTCTTTACATCAGATGGATGTAAAGAATGCATTCTTGCATGGGGATTTGCAAGAAGAGGTGTATATGTTGTAGCCACCTGGTTATGAGGATGTGGGTCACCCCGAGTATGTTTGCAGGTTGAAGAAAGCCTTGTATGGCTTAAAGCAAGCACCAAGAGCATGGTCTGACAAGATTTCTGAATATCTTGTCACTATTGGCTTTCATGTAGCCAATGCAGATTTCTCATTGTATGTGAGACATGGTGATAGAGGAGTTGTGCTTGTTGTCATCTATGTAGATGACTTGATCATTACGGGGGACCATGATGCAGAGATCTTTGATGTAAAGATCTTGCTTAGACAGAAGTTTGAGAGGAAGGAGCTCAAATATTTCTTGGGCATTGAGGTAATTAGGTCACCACATGGTATTGGATTACTGCAGAGACAGTATGGCTTGGACATGTTGTCCAAGTATGGTATGACAGGCTGTAAGCCTATTTCTGTGCCATTGGATCAGAATGGCAAGTTGAGTGCAGATTCAGGAGTGATCTTGGAGGATCCTACTATGTACAGGAGCATAGTAGGAAGTTTGATCTACATGACGATCACCAGACCAGATTTGAGCTATGCTGTTGGGTTGGTGAGTCAGTTTATGCAGGTTCCACAGAAACCGCATTTGGATGCAGTGAGACGCATACTGAGGTATGTGAAGTCTACTTTGCATTGTGGACTATTCTATGAGACTGGGACAGAGATATGTGTACATGGGTACACAGATGCTGATTGGGCTGTTAGTATCTCAGATAGAAGATCTACCAGTGGATTCATGTTTTCTTTGGGGAGTGCTGCTGTGACTTGGAGCAGCAAGAAGCAGCCTACGGTTGCTCTATCTAGTACAGAGGCCGAGTACAGAGGAGCTGCTATGGCAGCATGTGAGGTAGCTTGGTTGAGAAAGCTACTTGCAGATTTGGGTCTATCAGTAGACAAGTTGTCATTTTCTGTGACAACATTAGCAGTATACAGTTGGCCAGGAACCCAGTCTTTCATGCTCGTACGAAGCACATAGAGGTTCACTACCACTTCGTCAGAGAGAAGGTCTTGGCAGGAGACCTTGATCTTGTTTATGTCAGCACAGAGGATCAGGTAGCTGAAATCTTCACCAAAGCATTGGGTACAGAGAAGCTCCGCAGATTCAGGGCTTCGCTTGGTGTACATGAGATGGAGTTGAGCTCGAGGGGGAGTGTTGAGATATCGAGCTCGTCTAGTGAGGCGGTGGCCACTGATGACCCGCCTGGGGGATAGGCCCCACACTTACACCACTGGCATGGTTGGTGAGATCTTGGGTGATATGCGGCTAGTGGGATGACAGGCTGTGTGACAGCCATTCTAGAGACTGGCATAGTTATAGCGCCAGCTCATTTAGTCGAGTTCACATTATAGAGAACCTGTGTATGTATTGGTTAAGTACCTTTCATATTATTGTGTACTCTTATTCTTGTATATGGTGTGTTGAGTGTTGAGTAGAGAAGAAGAAGATTTTCAGTCTCTCACCTTGTGTGTTCTCTATTAGGGTTTTGTGAGTGTGTGTGTGTGTGTGCTTGCAAGAGCTCAAGCTCTCTTCCCCCCTGCATCTTTTCACTAGATAAAGCAACAGTAGGTTGCTTTTTGCTACTCCAACTCACCACTGCACTTCCAAATGTAAAGGCATAACCACTAGTAGACCTCATGTCATACGAGCTACCTACCCAATCTGTGTCTGTGTAGCCATGTACATCCAAGCCTTTACCATGCTCATAAAGAAGACCATAATGTGCAGTGGTCTTTACATATCGCATAATGCATCTCACTGCATCCAAATGAGGTTTTCTAGGGCTTTGCATAACTTGTCCTACTAGCCCCACAACATAACTGAGATCCAGGCGTGTGACAGTCATGTAAATAAGACTGCCAACCATCTTTCTATACATAGATGGATCATCCAACACTTCACCCCAACACTTCACCAAAATCAGCCCACAACTTCACATTCTGCTCCAAAGGTGTACTCATTTGCTTACACCCTGTCAACCCATATTTTGCCAATATATCCAATGCATATTGGCATTGCACTAACCATGTCCCTACATGGTCTTTGATCACTTCTATCCCAAGAAAATATCTTAATTCACCAAGTCTTTCATATCAAACTGCCCACTCAGTGCCTTCTTAACATGCATAACACTACAAGGGATCGGGCTCATACCTGCGCTCCTAGCCACTAAAAATGACTTGTGAAAAAAAGTAGCGGGCCCGTGTATCAGTGCGTGTATCATCGCGGCCAGAGACATGCGTGTAAAAGCACGTGTATAGGACTGTTCAGACGCATTGATACACGGGCATATACACGCATTCTGTCAGTTCAGCTGCATTTAGATGCGCTGATACAAGCGTCTATACACGCGTTTTGTGACTTTAGATGCGCTTATACACACGCATTTCTCAGATTTGACGCATTTATACACGCGTGTTTTACAGATTATCCGCGTATATACATGTGACTTTTTGCAGTTTTGACGCGTTTATACACGCAAATAGAGAGCAAAAAAAAAAATCCAGAGAGTGCTATTTGGTACCTGAATGCTGTTCCAGCATTCCAGCACCCAATAACACTCTCTGGATTTTTTTTTTGGTGCATTGGACCATCCACGAAGAACATATCCCCGAGGAAGATTAAGACAAGAACGATATGAATGCATACATTGTCAATACACAATTCAAGACAGACATGAATGCAATACTATCGATTCACGATTCAATATTACTATCAAAATTTCACACATATATACAAGGGAGTCCATATGTCGAAGTAGCTCATGGCTTCAATTTACAAAAAAATATATACAACCACATCCTCAATATGGAATGTGATACTATAAGTCTGAGTACTACTTAGACCCAGATAATGACTCGGTGCTCCCTCCATGCTCAGATGTGAGCTCACATCGGTCGGAATGTCCGATGAGTAGTGCTCACGTCCACCCTCTGCAGTGGCGACGGGTGGATCATCAACAGCTTGTGCCTGTTCAAGTAATATATAGTATATAAGTATATATATATATGTAATTCAATAAACCAAAATCATTCGTTTAGAGTTTTCAAGTACCTGTCGACCGTATGGCCATCTCAAACTGCGCGTATGGTCTCATGGCCATCTCAAACTGCGCGTCCGTCCCTTGGCTCTGAAGATGGCCCACGTGTCACATCTTCTATGCTGACGAGCATACGCAGTATCGTGGGTTGTGGGCTTCCTCCCCACCGTAACCCGTCGCTGTATCATAATCAACACAATTTGTAAGATTAAAACAATCATAGAATCAATGAATTAAGTAAACAATCAAATAAAGTGGCAAGATACTTACGAACTCTGCTTCCCATGACTCGACGCCGCCAGATCCGAAATGCGAAGATCCAATGGTCTCCATCTGGATCCGTCGTGCCTCCACATGCTGCGTGCTCTTCACGCCACCCTCTGCTCGTTTCTTTGCCTCCTTCCACTCGCGTTTGTGCATAGTGGTGGCAGGTTTCTCGGCAGGATAGCCACCCACAGCTACATTTAGCCCATCATCGTACGCGAGTTTTTTAAGGTGAGATCTTTTATTACTTAAGATCTCCCTTATTCGCGTCCTTTCCCATACATCCGAGAATGTAGCATGTGGGGGATTGGGGTACCGACTATGTACAACCTCTATCACCTCCCCAACTAATCGGCTATTTTGATCTTTAAATTTAATAAAACAATTTCTATACAAGTTTGATACTACCCCATGCATGTACTCCATTACCTCTTTCCCCCTCGCATCCATCACTATCCCGCCCCTATCCGTCACATCATAGCAGATCACTCCCTCCACATCTCTCATCTCCTCCTCTTCCGAACTGTCTCCTCTAACTCTTCTCCCTCTATCTCCTCTCTCACCGCGTGTCCTACTACCCCCCACCAAAGCACCCGCCGCATCCTCCACTCCCACTCTTCCTATTACTGTGGGTGGAGTCACGACTGGGGGATTGTCTACATGATGGTGGCTGTGAGCCCTCACGTGACGGTGGCTCTGAGGGAGTACATGATGGTGGCTGTGAGCCCTGACATGATGGTGCTTGGGAGGGTGTGCGTGAGTGTGTCTGGGACAAGGTATGTCTCCTCGGTGGGCATGGAAGAGGAGAAGCTGCATGCCATCTCGTCGGACTCGTAGGCATAGATGGCAGTGGAGTGCCCTGGATACTCGCGGTAGGGGTATAGACACCAGGCATGGAAGGAGGGGGATGGGCATACATGTACTCTGTAAGCTCAACTGGACCAGGATGGCGCCCAAAATGATTTAGCATCTCCATCAGCCAATTGCTATACTCAAATGGATCGGATGAAGAACCTGGAATATCCATAAAGAATCTTCAAAAATAATCCTCATGTACATCATGGACTGTCTCTTGACTCACACAAATATCATCATCCAAGTCACCTATCAGCCTGCAAACCATAGAAATAGGAAACACAGTCTCGTGTATACACCTGTCCAGAAACGCGTGTATACACCCGTCCAGAAACGCATGTATATGGAGGATTGGATTATGATCGCATACATGCATGCGTCAATGATTGCATTCTCTTTCGTGGGACGCATAAGGAGGCTTGACATTGTCCCACTTGTGGTGAAGCAAGGTATAGAACAGATGTGAAGAGTTTTGATGTACCTCGTAAAGTCTTGCGACACTTTCCTATAATTCCTCGCATCAAACACATGTTCAAGTGCAAATCCATAGCAGAGCTCATGTCATGGCATTCCTCACATCGATCGGATGATGGCATGTGGAGAATTCCTGCAGACACTCCTGAGTCCTGCTTGAAGATGAGTGGCCCAGCTTTAAAACAGAGCCCAGAAACTTGAGACTTGGCCTAGGTATGGATGGAGTGAATCCATTTGGTTTCAAAAGCACCGCATACAGCGTGTGGCCAGTTGTGTTGGTGAATTACAACCTTCCACCATCAATGGCGATCAAGAAGGGACATCTTATGTTATCCCTTCTAATTCTAGGGAAACATAAAGTCAAGCATATGGATGTTTATCTCGAACCGTTGATTGATGAGTTGGAGGAACTATGGAGAGGTGTTACGGTGGTGGACATTAGTAGGCCTCCCTCCTCTCGACACTTCGACTTAAAAGCAGTGTTGATGTGGACAATGCATGACTTTCTAGGATACAGCGATTGTTCTGGTAAGAATTCTAATTACCTTCCTACTCTAATACTATTCGCTATATTAATTATAAATATTGACTTTATTATTTTAACTTTTATTTATATTTTAACAGGTTTGAAAACATCGGGTAAACATGCATGTCCTGTTTGTGGCCCTTCGTTAGTACATGAGTATGCTGACGGTTTGTGTAAGACCATATTCGATAATCATCATCGATTTCTCCCCTTAGATCATCCTAAATATGTTGCTAGTAAGAGTAACATTCCTCCACAAACACTTCGTGCAAAAGATTGGAAGCGTATTTGGGAGTCTACAAATATTCTTCCTCCAGATGGCATGAACAAGTATAGTAATGTTTTTCAATCTTGCAACACTTCCGAATGATATCCATGTTGATTGGTTGCATGAGGAAATGGAGAGAGAAGAGAGCGACGAGGGGCTGCATATCACGACGACGGAAGAATGGGAGTATGCACGAGGATGCATGTTAAAGGTACATAGAACTAATGTTTTGCATTAGTTGTAAGTGATTTACTTTTAATATTTATTTACATTGCTTACACAAATATTGCTTCTATTTTGGTCCAGTGCACTATGTTCAATGCTATATGGTGTGAAGGCAAGCATTTTCAAACACAAAGAATTGATGAAAAGAGGAATACACAAGATTGCGGTGTCATTAGTAGCTTTGAGGGAGCTAATGGAAAAATGGATGATTATTGTGGCACAATCCAAGACATATTTAGGCTTGACTTTCGTTGCTTCTTTGTGTATGTTTTGGATGTCAAATGGCAAATGAACGTGGTGGAAAAAGGGCCTAATGCAACGATAAAACGCCATGCAAGTGGCTATGTAACTATTGACTCTACAAAGTTTTGGCAAACAAAGAAAGATAGGCTCGTATTGCCACAACAATGTGAGCAGGTATGCATTTTTTACTAATGTGTTTCATGTACATATATATCTAAGCTCGCGTACCCCTTGACTTTTGATATGCTAATTAATTACTGCAGTATGTGTATTTGAGTAGGTTATCTATCTACCAATGGTGCAAGACATTAAATGGTGGTACGTCATCCCTATTGCACCACGTTCCAAAGTGATGTATAATACATTCACTGATATGGAGCATATGGAGGATGTAACAAGCCGCAATGAAGATGATGTCGAACATGCCAATGAAGATGTTGTGATCGATGATCAAGAAATAAGAGATGATCATGATAATGAGGATGAGCGTGCCATTTCTCATGATCATGAGAATGACCCTACCATTGAGGATGATGGTGATATTGATGAGGATGATCAGGACATCGATACCATTATCAATGGACACAATATCGATAGTGGAATAAATTTAATCCTAGCCTTACAAATTGATCAAATGGATATTGATGTTGATCTTTTGGCAAGGATGGATCTTATTGAAGATGAGATCGAACCCTAACCAATCTGTCTCACTGTATCGTTCTAAATTGATGACATTTCTATTGTATGTGTTGTCTTTTAATTATCATCTCATGATTTATTTTTGAATATATTTCATTGTTATAAATGCATGTAGTGGGATTGTGTAATGATATATACTGTAATGTACTATGAGATGGTTTAAAGAAAATAGTTTTTAATTTTGTAAAGGAATTCAAATTTTTTTACCAAGCGTGTATTGATGCGTGTATTAATGCGTGTATTGATGCGTGTATTATTGCGTGTATATACACGTGCTTATACACGCGCTGATAGATGCCAATATACACACAAATTTAAATGCCAAAATACACGCGTCCGATTCTATTCAAATACATACGCGACCATACACGTGCCCGTAATTTATCGCGTGTATGGCAACATTGTCTTGTAGTGTAACATCTGTAGCATGATCTCCTGTGACAATCAAGTCATCCACATATAGATGACAAGTAAGACAATCCCATGATCTATCTTCTTCACATAGAGTGAAGAATCTGCTAAAGAAGCCTGAAATCCAAGGGAGATAAGATATCATCTTATCCTATCACTCCAAGCACGAGGTGCTTGCTTCAAACCATATAATGCTTTCTTTAATCTGCATACATGAGTCGACATGAGTGGGATACCTCGGGTGTACATATCCTTCTGGCTATACCATATAAACTTCCTCTTGTAAATCACCATTTAGAAATGCATTTTTCACATCCATTTGATGCATTTTCCGACCATTTGCTGCAGCCATAGTAATGACTACTCTCACTGTTCCCATCTTTGCAACTGAACTAAATGTTTCATCATAGTCCAAGCCTTGGGTTTGTGCATAACCCTTAGCTACCAACCGTGCTTTATGGCGCTCATCAATGGAACCATCTGATTTGCATTTCACCTTATAAACCCATTTGCAACCAATGACATTTTTGCCTTGTGGTAAGGCAACCAAATCCCATGTGTCATTTTGAACCAATGCATCCATCTCAACATCCATTGCCTTCTCCCATACATGCTTCCCAATAGCTTCTGTATAGCATGTAGGTTCCACATGCTTCACCAAAGAGGTCATATATACATAATGCATAGCAAAGTCACGATATGTCAACCTGTCAAACTGGATGCCTGACCCTTTGGGACCTCCCCACATGCATGCAGATCACTCTGAACACCTGTCACTCTAGTATGTGGAGGCACATATCTATCCTGCCTTGCACACCTGGTGTGCGTAAAACTGGTATGCCAAGTTCCTCATCCAAACTTTCTGAACTTGACGACTCATAAACTGTAATGCCAATTCCTTCAACCTTCTTTTTCCCTTTATCCACAGCACTACTCCCAGTGCTGCTCACACTCTCATGTCTCAAGCGTCCTGACCATGGACGTATAGTGCTACTCTCAGACTCTGCTGGCCCAGACATAGAAATAGAACTTGCTTGTGGCAAGTTCATATGCACATCAGCATCAACGGAATCAATGACACCCTCATCCTCCTTTGCCTTGTACCAACTAGAAGGTTCATCAAACACCACATCTCGTGAGATAACCACTTGTTGCCTTGTTTGTGGATTGTAACATTTATATGCCTTGCGATCCTCTACATACCCAACAAAAACGCACTTTTTTGCCTTAGGATCCAACTTCCTCCTTCTCTCATTAGGCACATGTACATAAGCTATGCAACCAAACACTTTGAGAGGTGTCCAATGTCTGGCCTAAAACTTGTAAGCCACATCTCTGGCGTACTTCCATGTATGGCTGTTGTGGGTGTCTTATTAAGTACATACACCACGGTGGCACACGCTTCTGCCCAAATATAGTCTGGCATCTTTTCATTGAGCATTGCCCTAGCCACATCACAAATGACTCTATTCTTCCTCTTAGTACACGCAACACCATTTGTTGAGGTGTGTACTTGCAAGTTAACTACCTTCTTATGCCATGCTTTCTCAAGAAATTCTTAAAATCATGTGAGGTATATTCACCACCTCCATCTGTCCTCAAACATTTTATCCAAGATCCATATTGCTTCTCTGTAAAAGCTTTGAAGTCCATAAACTTTCCCAACACTTCACTTTTCTCTCTGAGAAAGTAAATCCAGGTCATTCTGCTGAAATCATCAATGAATGTCACATAATACAAGCTGCCTTTAATGGATGGGTTTTTTGCATGACCCCATACATCACTATGCACTGTCTCAAGTGGCATGCTACTCATGTTGCCTTCTATAGGAAATGGAAACCTTGCTTGCTTTCCAAACTGACAAGCATCATAGACATGATTATTCCCATCATACTTGAATCTAGGCAGCCCACTAACAATGCCTCTTGCCTGCATGTTCTTTAACCTTTGTATGTTCACATGTCCAATCCTTTTATGCCACATATCAATGTCCTGTACCACATTTTTTCTTTTAGAGAATATGGCTGATTTCAACTCAGGAATCCCAGCATCCAACTACACAAGTCCGTGTGGTCCGTTCTCTGATGGCGTCCCAGATCCTCAACTTCTAACTGTCCGAATCCGAGTTCTCGAAAAAGATGCATAAGCGTGCCAAATGGTGAAAATTTCCAACAGGGACCCAAACGGCGCCGACGAGACATGAAAATCGAATCATGCATGGACAAATGTGTGGCAAGCAACTCGGATCTTTCTTGTTGTGTTCAGATGCAATTCTGACTCATTTCGGATCCGAAACTCTGTTATGGTGATTTTGCACTATCTTCATCCTTTGACGCGCTGGGAGAAGTGATTGCGATGCCCAAATGTGATGTGGACATAGAGAAACTTCCCTAGCACAAGTCCGTGTGGTCCGTTCTCTGATGGGGTCCCGGATCCTCAACTTCTAACTGTTCGAATCCAGGTTCTCGAAAAAGATGCACGAGCGTGCCAAATGGCAGAAATTTCCAACAACGGTCCAATCGGCGCCAAAGAGGCATGAAAATCGAATCATGCATGGACAAATAAGTGGCAAGCAACCCGGATCTTTCTTGTTGTATTCAGATGCGATTCGGACTCATTTCAGATCCGAAACATTGTTATGGCGATTTTGCATCTTGGCCGGGACCCAACTTTGACACGCTGGGAGAACTAATTGCGATGCCCAAATCCATGCACGGAGTGATGTGGACATAGAGCAACACTAACACAAGTCCGTGTGGTCCGTTCTCTGATGGGGTCCCAAATGCTCAACTTCTAACTGTCCGATTTCGGGTTCTCGAAAAAGATGCACGACAAGTCCAACATGATTATGTGCAGGATGGATTTCCAATCTGGAGGGAGGGTCTACATGATGTTGAACAATGATTCTGTTGGTATTTGCTGCGTGTGTAGAATTGATCCAAATTCCACTTGTAGTGGAACAAAGATTGGTCAAGGAAATGTGTCATTACTTGTGGAGGAATGCTTGAAGAATGTGGAACTACCATTCCCTACAATGGATACCATTTATCTAAAAAATGCATTATGGAGTAATGTTCGTTGGCCAAAACTGCTTTTAAGGCCTTTCACAAGGGAGCTGGAATTTGGAGAGTGGAGTGAAAGATGCAGTGATGCAGATCAAGAAGAGCCTGTGGAACCTCCAATTGTAGATGCAATACCGATAACATCTCCAGAACTTGACATGCAAATCCGAAAATCTTGGAAGAATGAGATGGTTCTTCTAAAGGATGAGAGCATGATGCAAACTATCAATCAAGGGACTATCTTATATGTGTTTCCATTTGAATGTGTGAACTTTCAACAACTTGGTGATGATTGTGTGGGTGTGGCTATTGAAAGTGCAAATGAATTTCAAACTATGCCGCAAGTGGATAGTATCACCCTAGTTAAATGGCCTATTAAACAGCTAACAATGTTGCTATGTTCCGCATAATGGCATGCATGTTAAACATGCTGATGTATGTAATGAGGATAATGATGGAGATGTAACTAATGAGGTTATTGTTGCCCAAACCTCTGCAAAAAGACGCTACACTTTCATAAAACAAGATTCCAAAGCAGAGACCACAACCAGCTTCTGCCTTATATATGTCACGTGAATCAGTTCAAAGGATTTCATCCATTGATTGTTGTGCAAAAAACTGTTGTCAGCTAATCGATCGTGATGTACTAATGAGGATATAACAAGACTTTTGGGGACAATCTCAGGAGTCTCGTACAAATTATGTATATGATGTGCTTTCTATAGCTTGGCATCGTGATTCAGCTCAAAAAATTAAATATATATTTAGGTTAAATGGGGTGATTGTTTGTTGCAGAGCATGGTATGAGATGCATGGTATACCAAAGACATCCTTTTACTGTTACAGGGAAAAGTTTGAGTCCGGAACCACAGGGGTATTGAGGAGAGGCCTACAACATGCTAGTGAGGCAAGAGCACTACTTGATGAATTTGTGAACATGAACTCCGAGCCTACGCCACACAAAAGTACAACAATGCTAGATGGCTCAAGGGAAATGTTTAAGGCTAAAAATTAGATGCTACTTTTGTCTACTTTTTTGTCTTTCAATTTGTCATAATCGGATGTAGTGTGAAGTGTCTTTTGAAATCTGGATGGAAGTTAGAAATGTCATGCGAAGTAGTAGTGGTTATCTGCAATAGAAGAAGGGGGATTTTTCATTCGCAGATATGGAGATTTATGTAATCAGATAGTTGACAGTTATTTTGACAATGAAGATGCAGTGTGTTTTGTCAATCTGGTTGTCACTATGGCATTGTCATTCTGTAGTTTATTTTGAGAAGACTGATGTGATGAAGATGTTTGGGAAGTATTCTGTGTAATACAGTTTTGTGCTATGGATTAGTTTGCTATGTGTTTGGGAAGTGATACATAGTTAAACAGTTTGTCAGTTTGTTTGTCAGAAAGTCTGAATTTCCCTTGAAGTTTATGAAAGATGTGATAAGAAATAAACACTGGCGATCACGATGTTTGTGATGAATTTCATGCGCGGGCTTACATTCTTCTGATAATGGTGAGTGCTGGAAGATGAAGAGATTCATGCAGGCAACGGTTAGAAATTTTTTCATTCATGCATTAATAGCGATGAGGGTTTGAGTTCGCTCTGGAGGATTTAGGGGAAATATCTCATTTCTATTTTACAAGGTCAAGAGCAAGGTGTTTGGGTTTGCAGCATCGAGGAGATGACCAACATCAACGATGGTCGCATGAAGGTGATGACAGTGGAATGTCAACAGATAGTTCTGATGAGGATTCAGAGAATGTGGTGGTTAATTCAGGGGCAGCAACTCCAGGAGTAGCAGGAGGATTTCCACATGTATTAGCAACAGCAGTCATACAACAGGCATTATTGCCTCGAAGACGGTTGCAATTCAATCCATTACCGAATAGGAGAACCAACACGCAGGTACCCCCAAATAGACCTTTTAATATGGGAGCAGCGACTAGAGCAGATTTACGCGTCAAATTCGGAAGCTTTTCAGGAAATTCAAAAGAAGACCTTGATTGTCACGTAGCTCAATTTGAGACTCGATGGCAGGCTAGAGGAGCCAGGACATTTTGCAGATTATGATGCATTGAGGATTGCATTTTTGAATCGGTTTCGGGTGGAAAAGACCGCCAATGATGTGTTGACAAAACTTAAAGCAGTAAAGCAAAAGAGGATGTTTGTGGAAGATTATACACAGAGGTTCTGTGAGAAGGCTCACTCTTCAAGAAAGGCCCAGTGATGAGATGCTGGCAGCATATTATGTTAAAGGCCTCAGAAAGGAGTTGCAAAATGCAGTAGCTGGTGTTGATGTTGCGGGAGGAATGAATGAACTCATTAATGCTACAACTCCAGCGGAGAAAAGGTTTGGTTTATCAGGTTCGAGCTCTGTAAAAAGACATTCAAAGAGGAAGAAGAAGAAGGGGAAAAAGAGGAAGAAGTCAAGTGATGACAGTACAGATGAGGATTCGGAGTCGGATTCGGATACAGATTCTGATACGGATTCAAGTTCAGGTAGTGATGATGATTCTAGTAGTGATTCAGAGTCAGAGGATGAGGAGCACAAGAAGAAGAAACAAAAGAGGAAGTTAAGTAAGAAGTCAAAGGAAAAGACTAAGGAGGTGTCAGTTGAGAAGGCTGTGGAAAAGAAGTTGAAAGAGATGGGACTTCAAAAGGAGTCAGAAAAGAAGATAGAGCACTGTGACATTTGTGTCAAAGATGGTCACAAGACAGCGGATTGCTGGTATAATCGTAGCTTTAGGGGGGTAATCCCTGAGAGAATACAACAAAAGATGCAGCAAAATACGACATAGTCTCATGGCATTTTTTTGGAAACTTCGGATCAGCAGAGATCATTTGGAAATCAAGGATGGCAGAGGCTGCAGAGCAGCCCTATCCAAAGTGGAGACCATCACGGAGACCACCATTTAGAGGAAATTTTAATCAAGGAGGAAGATCAAGATTTGGTGGATGGTAAAATTTTCGGCCATCATGGGGAGGAAATTGGAATCAGCAGTAGGGGTGGTCGCAACAACACAATTGGCAGCCGCCACCAAATTGGAATCAACAACAACAGGGATGGTCACAACAGCAAAATTGGCAGCCGCCACCACCGAATTGGAATCAGCAAGGCTAGAATCAGTAGAACTGGACTCCGCAGGGGTGGAATCAACCAAGACCTCCTCAACAACTACCTCAGTTACCTGCGCCACCTGTGCAGCAAAGGCGGAAGTGAATAAACCTCCTCAGAGTAATATGGTGAATGTGGATGTTTGTTTGGAAGCAGGAGCAAGTGGAGTAATGGTAGAATGTGGAATAACATGTGACTGTTCGGAGTGTGTCGTACAGGATTCAGAAGTTTTGGCAGTTACACGTTCCAAAGCAAAGCTAAAGTCTCCATTGGATTGGGAGGAGCAGAAGGATGTTCGTGAAGAAGTAACTAAATGAATTTTGGATGTTCAACAGAAAGAGGAAATGCAGAAGAGAAAGAAGAAATCCTTGGATAAGGAGGAGCATAAGGAGGACAAGTCGAAGCATTATTTTAAGAGTTGTTGCATAGTCCTATCAGTTTTACATTGGATCAGTTGCTTTCATTGGTTCCGATGTTTAGGGATCGACTTTATTCAGCTATGAGGAAGTCGAAGGTGTCAGGAATCAGGGCTGTGTTGAATCAAAGTGTGGGCAGTCATTAGATTAGTCCTGAAGATGTGGATTTCACTGTTCCCACAATTCAGCTAGATTTTGATAATCGGAAATTTTCAACAGTCTTTCTGGATGGCGGATCTGGAGTCAATATTTTGTCAGAATCAGAGTTTTTGACGATGAAGAATGTTTAGCTTGAGCCAACACCATTTCAGGTACACATGGCGGATCAAAGCCGGGTTCAACCTATTGGGATGCTGAGGAAACAATCCCTTATCATACAAGGTTTGCAGTTTCTAGTAAATTTTGTTGTTTTACGGATGAAGGATGATGCAAATGCATATTCAATGCTGTTAGGAAGGCTGTGGTTTAGAACAGCAAAGCTCAAGCAGGATTGGGAGAAGAATGTGGTCACATTACAGAAGGGAAGAAAGTGATTACAATACTAATGGGATCTAAGCAGGAGATGTCAAGGGCAGTGAATCCAATGATGGCACAACCAATTAGTTTGGCGAAAAAAGTTGAGGACGATGAGGAAGATAATTTTTTGGCAGCCAATCCAACAGTGGTTCCTGTTTTTGAAGTGGATGTGGAACGGATTCTTGATAGATATGTTGATTATCCGATTTAGGAGGATGTAGTTTGTCAAACAGTCGACAGTAATTCCGAACAGATTCCACAGATAAAGGAAGAAAAAATTGATGATGGTGACAAGGTGGAAGAAGTTGATGATGATGCAGCTAAGGAGGCAATAATCAGAGTAGAGTTCTTGTATGATAAATTGATGGAGAAGGTTTCCAGAGTGAAGGAAGATGATTTGCAGGATTTAAATTTGGGATCTGTGGAGAATCCGAGGGTTGTCAAAGTGAGTGTCAACTTGGATGATGATTTCAAGGACAATTTAAAGGTGTTGTTGCAGGAATTCATGGATGTGTTTGCTTGGGATTATTCTGTTTTGAAGGGTATGGATCCCTAGGTTTATAGGCATCAGATAAATTTAAAGGAGGATGCGGTGCCTGTGATTCAGCAAAGGTACCGAATGAATCCGAATTATGCCAAACAGGTGAAGGAAGAGTTGGATAAACTTATCAATGTTGGATTTATCATCCCAGTGG
This sequence comes from Cibotium barometz, assembly GCF_041138505.1. Lineage (NCBI taxonomy): Eukaryota > Viridiplantae > Streptophyta > Polypodiopsida > Cyatheales > Cibotiaceae > Cibotium > Cibotium barometz. The sequence continues at coordinate 63,551,876 of NC_141047.1, forward strand.
ATAAAGCAGAGTGGTTGTCCCCAATTGTGGTGGTGCCAAAGAAGTCAGGGAAAATCTGAGTTTGTGTGGATTACAGAAAGTTGAATGCAGCAACCATTGCAGATCCATTTCCATTGCCATTCATTAATTCAGTTTTGGATGATGTTGCAGGGCATGAGATGTATAGCTTTCTTGATGGATTTTCTGGCTATAATCAGATTCCAATGGTAGAAGAGGACATTGAGAAGACAGCTTTTATCACTGAATGGGGAGCATTTGCTTATACAATGATGAGCTTTGGTCTGAAGAATGGACCACCTTCATTTTCAAAAGCAGCTTTCAAAACTTTTGAACCATATTTGACAGAATTTATGCGGATTTTCATGGATGATTTTTCAGTTTTTGGGGAGAAGATTAACATTTGGAGCATTTAAGGAAATACGATTCTAGCTCCACCACATGGTAGACCTAGACCTCAAATGCAATTCTAGCTCCACCACTGGTAGAGCTAGACCTCAAAGCATTCTATCTCTACAATGTGGTTTAGGTAGAATAGAGCTCTACCACAGTTACATTCAACCTCAGCCGGTTACATTCGTTGAAGTCTAGCTCTACCACATGGTAGAGCCAGACCTCAAATGCAATTCTAGCTCCACCACATGGTAGAGCTGGACCTCAAAGCATTCTAGCTCTACAATGTGGTCTAGGTAGAATACAGCTCTACCTCCTAGAGAAAAACCAGCACTAGAATACTTTGAAGTCCAGCTAGAATGCATTTATCTAGCTCTACCACTAACAAATGTATTAAGATCTCCAAGATGGAAATACTCTTCATCTCCTCCACAGTGTTCTCATGGATATATATTGTGATTTTTGAATATGATATTTTAAGTTTTTTTAAAGTGTAAGAATACAATAACTATAATTAACAATTGTGGTTTTTGTTGAAGGTGAAAGATGTCTCAGAAAAGAAAAGTGGTGGAAGTTCCGAACAGTGTTAACTTTGCCTCTGCTGATCAACGACGATAGTGGTACTTAGATATTTGGGGTCTTCAGGGTTCACAATTCAACAAAATTCATCTATTTGTTGCTAGTGATGTGGGCGTGGATACTTTTGAGGATCTAGGACCAATGACTCTATCTTATATTTCTGTAGTTGATTCTCATCCCGATATTGAATGCATAAATATTGGGATACCTGGGATCCATGAGTATCAACTAGATCCCAAGGCATTCATTATTGAACGAATAGTAAGAGGTAAACAAGATACTATGTTCTCTCGAGGGTGGAAGTTAGATTGTGCAAGTCAAGAAATAACTCTTGAAGAGTTGCAAGCTTCCATTGCTTATTGTGTGAAAGGCAAACAAAAAAAAGAGAAAATGCCTGCCCTCTAAAAATCCAGTTCAAAAAAAGGCAAAAAGCAGTACATGTATTATGGATGTAGATGTGCTTGAATAGAGAAATTATGGGCGTGTCTAACAACGTGTCTAACAGCGCGTCTAATAGCGCATGTATTGACGCATCTATTTGTGCGTCTACACTAAGAATCTAACACTGCGTCTAACAGCACGTTTATTTACGCTTGTATTAGCACGTCTATTAGTGTGTCTACACTGAGAATTAGATGCGTATTTAGACGCAAAACAGAGAATACAAAAAGTGAGATTTTGGTGTAGGCTTGTAAATGTACATCACTGCTTTTCAAAAATTGCCCATGATTACCAAAGCACATAATTTTAACAAAAACATCAATGCTTTTTTGCAAACCCATATATACAAAAATTAAGTGAGGTGAGGAGAATGAGACAATATGTAAAATAGTTTTGCCAATATCAATGATGGGCTACGGTTCAATCTCATCCTCAATGAGATCAATCATCAACCCTTGCCAAACTATCTACTTCAAAATACAAACAAGTGTTTAGATCTACAAATACATTCAACCCACTACTACTTGTGCTACTCATGTGCTCATCGCGAAATCAGCATCACCAATGGTAGGCTCGTCCTCATGGCGGGTAATGGCCTAAATATTTGTATCTCCTATCTCATGATCATCCTCCTCTCTCGTATCACAGTCATCATCACCTCCATGGCCATGATCATCCTCCATACGCTCCATATTCGTAAATGTACTATACATCACTTTGGAACGTGGCATAATAAGTATGACATGCCACCATCTATTATTATCCACCATTGGTTGATAGACAACCTAATTCAAACACAAATACAATCATGTTATTTTCCTTGCATTGATGGTATCAAATATTTAAAAGTGATTATTTTTATATGTGTGTACAGTACCTGTTCACATTGTTGCGGTAGTACTAGTGTGTCCTTCTTACTTTGCCAAAACTTTGTGGAGTCAATAGTTACAAAGCCACTTGCATGACGTTTGATTGTTGCATTAGGGCCTCTTTCCACCACGTCCTTAAACCACTTTACATCCAAAACATACACAAAGAAGCATCGAAAGTCAAGCTTAATAATATCTTGGATTATGCCACAATAATCATCCATGGCTCCATTGGCTCCCTCAAAGCTAGCAATGAGTACGCCGCAATCTTGTGTGTTTCTCTTATCATCAATCCGTTGTGTTCAGGGATTTAATATTCACGTGATCACAAGATTTTTTGTGATAATAATACATGTGAACAAGTTATTCACATGTTCTCATGTTACCGTTCACAAAATAATAGATCACTGGCCATTTGGGAACCCCTTAAAAGCTTGGCTACACATGGGAATAAGCTATTCACATGTTCTCATGTTACCATCTTCACATAATAGCAGGTCAGTGGCCACCTAAGAAGATTTTTTATGCTCGACAAAGATAAATTTTGTAGGCCCTTGTGGAAGCTTTGTGAATATAACATGTGATCACAAGATTTTTTGTTTTATTAACATATGTTATTAACATGTTCACATGTTTTCGTTTACGTCAGTGAAATCCCTGGTTGTGTTCGAAAATGCCTGCCCTGACACCATATAGCATTGAACATAGTGCACTACACCAAGATAAAATCAATTAAATAAGCAATCTAAATTATTGAAAGCTCCTAACTTATGCATAACATTCTATATACCGACCTTGCTCATGCATCCCCTACTAGCATGCTCCCATTCTTCCATTGTGATATGCATCCCCTTGTCTTTCTCTGCTTTCTCCATTTTGTCAAGTAGCCAATCCACATGAATATCCTTTGGAAGTGCTCTTAGATACTGAGGGTATGGCACACGAGATCCGTGGTGTGTACAAAAGAGGGTCCTTTTTCTTCTTGTCTTCTTGCCTTTGCATCCTCATATCTTATCACCCATCTTTTCATCACATCACTATTAAGCATGCAATAGAGGTTGATATTATCAAGCAACTCCGTGTCTATTACTTTGTTGCGTCCTTTCCCTTGAGGCACAATAGAGGTCATCCTTAGGTCTTCATCATCTCTCCATAGTCATGGGAGAGAGCTATCCACATCAATAAGAAACTCAAAAATATATACAAGTGACTCTTGTACCAACCAACCCTCGGCCATGCTACCTTCGGGCCTTGCATTTTGTCTCACGAAACCCTTCAAGGTCTTCATGAAGCACTCGAGGAAGAACAACCATCGTGCATGTATAGTATCGCATATAGCAATCTCATCCACCAAATGTACTATAAGATGTAGTTGGCTTGTGAGAATAGAACATACCTAGAAATGAAAAAGTACACCATATTAACAATATGAACACCTTGCATGGAGCATTGATACACATCACATTTTGTATCATGTAAAGTACCTCACAAGCTCGCCCATCTTCTTGTAAATACAATCTTTCATGTCCTTCGATGCACTACGAGAAATACTAGTAGGTAGTATGAACTAAACACATGAGGAATAGTTGATTAGTTGCTTCTAATTCACTCACAAATTTGAAAGGAAAAAGATATTATGCACATAAAATACTTACTTGGAGCATCTTGTGCCAATCATGAGATTTCAAGCCATATAATTGCTCTACAACTCTTTTCTTGCTCTTTGTAAAGGCCCCCTTCAAACACCTCATGCATCCAGTGGGAGTACGAATTGTAGTAATAGTATGCTTCACTGCCACCATCTCTAGCTTTGATAACCTCCACTGTGCACGAGGTAAAAAAAACATGCCCATTTGGTCTCTCTTCTTGTGGCCAAGCTTCACGCATCCTCCCTGTGGTTACGTAGATCCTCCCTTATGCCTACGGAATCTCGTGTCCCATTCAAATGTTCCCAAATGGTAGATGCCACATTCTTGAAGATATGCATGGGATCAGGCAGGTGATTGATCTTGAGGTGGGACCAATATGGTAAACGATAAAAGATGGAGTATCTAAACAAAAGCTGGTGTTAGCAGGCAATCTTTATTTCCAGCCAATATAGCACACAATAGTTACAAACCCTTACCGGCTCATGCCAAGTGGTGGAGGAGTCGTGGAACCGTCCCAAATTCTCATCCAATCTCCCGTAGTGAGTGATTGTGGGAGGACTTCATTCCAAGGGGCAACATATCTAGGATGATCAGGTGGGAGAAATCGATGGTGATTCTCATACATGACCTTATTCAATGCGTCTGCCCGTGTGAGGCAACAAGCGAAGGACCACAAACAGGACATGCATGGTAACCCGATGTAGTGAGACCTGAACAATAGACACAATTAAAAGTTGAAGGTGGGTTTAGGGTGCCACATCCTTTGCCTACTCATAATTAGAAGTGCAATGCTTACCTGAACACTCGCCATAGCCTGGGAAGTCATGCATCATCCACATCAAGATTGCTTTGCAGTTGAAGTCTCGTGAGACGAGGGAGGCCTGCTCACATCATGCACCTCGATACCTCTCTAAAGTATCTCTAGCTCGTCAATCAACGGCTCCAAATAAACATCAAGATTTTTGAATTTATGTTTCCCTAAAATTAGAAGGGATAACATAACATGTCCTTTCTTAATCACCATAGAGGATGGAAGATTATAATTCACCAATATCACTGGCCATACACTGTAAGAGATGCTTTTGAGACCAAATGGGTTCACACCGTCCATACCCAATCCAAGTCTCAAGTTCCTAGGTTCTTCCTTGAAGCTTGGCCATGTGTCTTCAATATGCTTCCATGCAAGAGTATCTGCGGGAGTTCTCCACCTGCCACATCGGTGGGTGAAATGCCATGACATGAGCTCTGTAATGGATTTGCACTTGAACATATGTTGGATGCGAGGGATTATGGAAAAATGTCGCAGAACCTTACGAGGCACGTCCAAAGTTTTGAGATCTGCTCTATATCTTGCCTCTCCACAAGTAGGACACTCTCTTGCATCCTTATGTAGTCCACGAAACAAAATGCAATCGTTGACGCATGCTTGGATGCGCTTGTAATCTAATCCTCCAAGAGAGGTCACATGTTGCCTTGCCATATCTCTTGAGGTCAGTAATTTATTCTCCCTTGGAAGCATTTTACACAATAGCCTACACGTGAAGACCATAAATGAGGAAAAGCATTCGAGTAATTGACCCACTAGCATAATTCACCATGTTTGCAAAATAGACTTTAAAGCTTACTTGAGTAATGCATTCAAACTTGCATTGCTCCATCCATAGATGGTTTGCAAGTTTAGTAACTCAAGGGAGGTACGTAGAACTGAGAATGTGCACCCCTCAAACAGTGGAGTCGATGCTATGGTAAAAAGATCTTCCTGCTTCATGCTATCATCCCTCCCTTCGGATTGATGGACATATAAATCCCACACCATATCATCAAACACCTCCTCCTCTCCACGGCTTCATGAGGTAATGGTAGAGGGCTACTATCACCATCACTCCATGCATCCGTAACGGTCCCTCCTAAAGATCCCACCTCATATCGCCGATGCTTTGCCTCCTCACGTTGAGCATAGGGCAACATATGCAGGTGTGGCACTGCATCGTGTATCAAATTAAAACGGGATCATAACTCAAACATATGAACACCCATAGGTATCTCAATCAACCTTAACTCTTTAACACTTACCATGTTTACGGTCGCATCCCATTCTCCATACTTTGAGATGTGATTGAGTGTAATCCTGCATGCACGATACATGTTTCCTCGACATCGATCACACATACATTTGATTTTTTTCTCCAACCACATTTTGTGATGGTGGATACGGAGGGATTCATCCTCACTGGAGCTACTTGTTGAAGATGAAGACATCCTACAAATAAACAACCCAAAAAAATTACTCTTGTATCAAATATTTAATCTAAAAACTCTGTGGCGCGTCTAATATCGCGTCTAAAACCGCGTCTGTTCTGTGTGCTGCGCGTCTATAGGTGCATCTAAACCGTGTTGTAAACACGTAATTAAACGCGCATTTAGACGCGTGTATACACGTGCACTACACAGAACAAACGCGATTTTATAGACGCGATTTTCAAACCTACTTTTAGCGCGCTTGCTTTTCTTCACATACTTTTAACGGGCTTGCTTTGCTATTAACAGATCCACAGCCTAACATCCACACTTATCTGCAAGCACCCACACTTACACAATCATCTCCAAGCACACAAGAGAAGAGGGTGAACAAGGAAGAGAAGAAAGAGAAGCAAAGGGTGAAAAAGGAAAAGAAGAAAGAGAAGCAGCTTTGAAGAAGGACAAGAAGCTTCCATACCTCTATCCAAGGTAAGTCTCTTTAGGGTTGATCTTCTTTGAAAGTTGCTCTCTTTGGATTCATCCTTTGCTCTCTTTGAAACGAATATTTTTAATACAACTGTTGTGCTTTTGTGTCAGGCGCATGTCTTTTTCGAGTTTTTAGAATAGTCCGTTTGTCTGTCAGAGCGCGTCTATAGACGCATCTGAGAGTGCGTCTGAGAGCGTGTCTATTGACGCGTCTACTCTGTGTTGGAAACAAATAGTCGCGTCTATAGACACACTGTTATACGCAAAGATAGAAGTTTTTCTCCTCTCTTTTTCTATCTTTTTTTCTCCTCTCTTTTCCTCTCCTTTCTCCTCTCTTTTATCCCCACTTTTTCTCCTCTCTTTTCCTCTCCTTTCATGGAAATAAGTGATTGCATGAATGAAGAAAGGGATTGCATGAATGATGGAAAGGGATTGCATGATTGAAGAAGGGGATTGCATGAATGATGGAAAGGGAAAGCATGATTGAAAAAATGGATTGCACTCTATATTTTCCTCTCTTTTTCCTTCTCTCTTTTATCCTCTCTTTCCTTCTCTTTTTGTCTCTCTTTTTCTCTCTTATCTCCTCTCTTTTTCTCCTCTCTTTTCCTCTATTCTCCTCTCTTTTTCTCTCTTTTATCCCCTCTTTTTCTCCTCTCTTTTCCTCTCCTTTCTCCTCTCTTTTATCCCCGCTATGCATGCCTTTTCTACTCTCTTTCTTTCTCTCTTTTTCTCTTCTTTTTCTCTTCTCAGTTCATCACAGTAATCTTCTTTTTTTCTTTTTTCCAGTTCATCATGTGGCCAAGAAGCTCTTCAACCTCACTTGATCTTCGGGAGACCATCTTTCAGGAGTTATATAACCTTTGTTGGGGCACACCCTGGGGAGTTATAGGGCTACATGACGGGTACTCTAAACACCCCCTAGGAGTCGGCACTATAGACTCCAAAACCACCCCAACCCCACACCAGCTGAGATTACCCCAGCGGAGTCAACACAGCCCAGCCAGCTACATAGCCGAGCCCCTTCCCCCATGCCGTCCTATGCTCCTTCCCCCATGCCTTCAGGAGGCCCTTCTACCTCGCAGAGCTGTCGGTGTACTCCCGTGCAGTCGAGACTTGGTTCTCCAACTACGAGTGGCCAGCATGCTAGCTCGACACGACACAGTAGAAGCAAGCGTAGTAGCAGGGAGAGCGGTGGGGGATGCATGGCACACTTCTTTGGGAGGGGTGGTGGTGGGGACGAGAACGATTCAGATGATTTAGACGTGCCTCTGGGTGATGGTACGATCTACTATGACATCACTCGTACAGGAGGCATCTTGATGGATGTACGGGGGAAGGACATCATGGCCTTCATGTGCTCTGTAATTGCTAACAATTATAGTGTAATTGCTAACAATTACAGAGATTGCTTTATTCACTACAAAGATCAACCAAAGAGGTTGGCTGATGAGACCCTCGCTGCTGTTCGCTCTAGGTATCCTAACCCCCTCAATGTTCAGTTCACAGATAAATGGGCCGAGTCAAAGATTGTTTCAATACTTAGCAATAAAAGATCTTCGCTTAAGAGCCATGCACTAGCGGAGCTTGCCAAGCTCCAGGGAGGTCAACTACTACCTAGTACCAAGGGGCCCGCCCCACACCGCTCACAAGCATGAGTGGAAGAAAGCAATGAAGTCAACGAAGGAGGAACCCAGTCTAAAGCACGTGGAGGCACGAAGGATCCAAATGGAGCAATATGGAAGCGTGCATTTTGGAGCAGGGGGGTGTTGAATCATGGGAGGCCCAGTTTGTAAGTATCGATCTCAAATTATATTGTTTATGTAGTTTATTAGGAGGTTGTTTCTTTGTACTAACCCCTCCGCAAATTGTGTCATCTTGCAGCTTGATATCAAGGTACCCTACTCCTGTCAAGACAGCCTACCACCGCCACCATCACAGAGGAGATACATGGAGGCACTTTTATAAAATGACGGGTTGATTACTGAGGGAGCAGTATATCCGGGCTACTGGAGAGTCCCTTGAGGTATTTGAAAGTAATTAAATAATGTCAATATTATAAATAAAGATTTGATTTTTCATACATTGATATATATTGTCCATTGTTTACAGGACCCTGCACAAGAAGATGGGGAAGAAGACAAGGAAGAAGGAGGCAGAGAAGGGAGCGAGGACGTGGAGAACTTAGATTAGTCGTAGAAGTAGTGCTAGCTACTCTTTTTTGTACTTAGCCACTGGCTTGGCTTCGTGCCTCTTGTATATACACTCCTCTTATTTTTGGTACTTGAAGCCACAAGACGTGGCTTAGCTTCGTGCTATATGTACATACAAGCACTTTTTGAGCTATCAATTACCTTGTAACTAACGTTTTGGAGTTGTAATGTTTTATTTGGAATTGTAATTAATGTTGGCTATAGACGTGCTTGCAAGAGTGCTAATTAAAATGCGGTTGGCTGTAAGAATTGAATTACACAATGTGGAAATGGGATTCCTGTAACTACATAGCATACATAACATACACAGCATTCTGTTCAAGCACACAAAATTTAAAAATTTTTATGTAGCGCATCTATATACGCATCTATATACGCGTCTGTCTGTTCAAGAAGCGTCTATTTGCGCGTCTATAAATGCATCTATAAACGCGTCTATGCATGTGTCTGTCTGTTTTTTAAAATTTCTCCATGAGCATCTATTTGCGCATCTATATGCACGTCTATAGGCGTGTCTGTTTGCTATCTTTTAAACGCGCCTTTAGATGCGGGTCTGTAGACGTGCTAATAGACGTGCAAATAGACGCATCCGTAAGTTTTTTTTAGTTGAGTAAACGCATCTGTGTGCGCGTCTGTAGGTGCTTTGTCTTGTTGTGCTGGGGGATAGGCCCCACACTTATACCACTGGCATGGTTGGTGAGATCATGGGTGATATGTAGCCAGTGGGATGACAGGCTGTGTGACAGCCATTCTAGAGACTGGCATAGTTATAGCGCCAGCTCATTTAGTTGAGTTCACACTATAGAGAACCCTAGTATGTGTTTGGTTGAGTACTTGAGCTCTTGAAATGTCTGAATTTTTTCCAGTACATGGCTATATACAAGGCTATGAACATGGCTATAGCCCATGTACTGAAATTGTGTACACCCTGCATATGTGTCCAGGTCTCCTCTCTCTACTCTCTCTCCTCTTCACATAGATATGCTCCCCATCTCTTGTAGTGATGTCACCTACTACTTTGAGCATATTTACATCGACTTTGATGATATTATGCTTGTAGGTTTATAGACCCACTCTTGACCACATTGCTTCATCTAGTTTCTTCTTTCCATCCACATCTTAAGATGCCACCATGAATCCTCTCCTTGCTCCTAAATTGGCTAGAGAATTGAACCAATGGAAGGAAACTTGCTCCCCATGTATGGAACTAAACTACTCTAGTATATTTTGGCCAACGATGTAATTATTTGCTAGTTGAGTTTATGGCACATCAGAAATCTTATGAGAACCATTCATTATTATGCTCCTCACTCCATTGGGAAACTTTCAATGGTGCATGTGCTCTAGACCTTCATCAATATGCTCCTCCCTCCATTGGGAAACTTTCCATGCATGTGCTCTTGACCTTGATTATGCTCCTCATGCTAATGTTTTTTTCTTGTCTCTAACGTGGGAAGTTTTCTCCCAAAATCTGATCCTGGTACAAGCTTTCTTGCAAACAAGTAAACCAAGAGGCCAAGGGTGTAAATATAATGAACGCAAATGCGAGCATTCGAATGGGCTCAAATATATATTCGAGCATATACATGTGAATATACAATCCAGTGTTCATGAAAAGCCGAGGTTTAGTGTCAGGTGAATGGTAAAATTTTAAAAACAACTTTCAAAATTTAAAGTAGAAGGTCATCAGAACCTACAAATTTTAAGATATTTTAGTTATAATATTGCTTAAAACCTATAAAATCTATAATAATAAAAAAACTTTCAAATTCTCGAGCTTGAAGGTTTTGAGAATTGTTAGGAAAATATTTTTTCGTAAACACTGATACAATCTTATTTTTTTGGGATCTTTTGTGCTCGTGTGGATGTGTGTGCTTTTATGTGGCCATCAATAGCCACCGGGTTTTGAACCCAACACCTCATGCATGGGACTTCAACACCTGGACTTCAACACCTCACGAGTAGGCTGTGCCTCCACTCTGATACAATCTTAACTAGTATGAATGTTTAAGAAACTACAAGCAGGGCAATGATGAAGGCGATGAATTAAGGGCTACGTCTCAATAAGATCTCTTACATCAAAGGAGGTGGCGGTACGCTCTGATCCTTACGTGCGCGCAGTGGGGGGGACTATTGATGATACCTCAAAGTACTACCGATAGAATTCGCTACCTCGGTCCTCAAGCTAAGAAAAAATGGAGCAGAATCCAAGGCTGTGGTGTGTGCACTGTGGAACCCTTCTTTACCCTGCCACACGACGTAGCATCGGAACTATCGACTGTAGTTGAAACTTTGACATCACTCATGAAGAGCTGCTAGCTGCGACTGTCGATCGAATCTCATCATAATTCGTACTAAAACAGGAGAAGATGACTTCTTTATAGAATCGTAGTACTCCCATTTTTGGGTGCCAAACGAGAAATATACCGCCTGCATGTGAATCGTGATGTGTTGAACTGTCAACTTGAACACACCGCCGAGATGCCTAACGTAAACAGCAATGAAACTGCCGGTTTCAATCGGCGATGGTGCTGTGTCTAGATCGATCGGTGATGATGATGATTACACGACAACCAGGCGCAGTGCTTCTGCTGATCAGCAGCAAGTGTGTTTGTGGTATCTTCAGAATAGTACTCTGTCCATATTCAGAAAGTGTTCCGTATCTTCAGAATACTATCGGTACCTCGTTCGTATCTCGATTCCTTGATTTCCATTACTTTTCTTGTTCAACATTAATCTAAAACTTTCATTATAACATCATGCATCATGACGCCAAAGTCAACACGTCCGAGTAGCAAGTAAATGTGGATATTTAAAAAATGAGTTTTCTTGGAATCTCCAAATTTTCAAACTTTGGGCATGTTTAAACATTAGGTGGAATTACGCCAAAAAAAAACCCAAGTACTCTTTGAGCACTTTAAATTTCTGATTCACCGTGTCCATTTTGTGCACCATGCCTCAAATTCCAAGGGATGCTCAAATTTTTTATTTTGAAGAATAAATCCTTTACTCTTCTTCGTCTAATGTAAATCTAGTGTGCATTTTGTGCACCATGCCTCAAATTCCAAGGGATGCTCAAATTTTTATTTTGAAGAATAAATCCTTAATATTCTTCCTCTTATGTAAATCTAGGCATCTTCTGATGCCTATAGTATTAGCCCTTTATTGTAATTTATATTATCCATATTATAAAAACCCATCATTACAAGGTCATCAAAATAGGAAGGCGGCCTTATACCCTATGGATTCTCTAAATAGACTAAAGGTCATTAGGAGGGGGGGTCAGATTACCATAGAGAATTTTACTTAAATAAATAAGGCTTGCAAACTTCGGCCATGTCCTTCAAGCTTTAACAAATGAAGCATTAAATGACTTTAGGTTGGATACCTTGCCCCTCTTTCGGCAAGAAAGATTTAATTCACTATTCTTGTGGATATCCCTCTTTCGAAAAGAAAATTTTAATTCACTATTCTTGTGGAGAGTTGAGCCCCACTTTGAAGAATAACACAACCTTCAAATTTGAGAGTTGGTGAGTGCACTACATAAAAGATACGAATGAATTAGCAATTCCAACAACCCATCAAATTAACAATCATAAGATATCTAAGGGATTAAGAAAGGTGCTCTTATTTTCTCCCCTAGAGTGGTTGGCTATGGGATAATGTTTTAGAGTATGGTGGTTGTAGTGACAACCATCATTGAAAATATATGTTTACTTGGGATATTATCCTTATATGGTGTTAATTAAGCATAAAGGTGCTTTAACGATGATTGATCACATTTTCCATGTATACTGTATTAGTGCTTACTTTGGGTCTTTTCAACACTGATGCTTTAAATAGACCTACAACAACATTTTAACAACTAACAAAGCCTTAGAGATCTTTCATAGAAAGACTCATCCACTCATATGAGTCCCCTTGATGATGATATTGCCTCTTTAACAACTAAATAGACTTACAACCAAGTTTTAACAACTACCAAAGCCTTGGGAATCTTTTGTAGTAGCAAGACTCGTCCACTCATTTTAGTCGCAATCATGACGATATTACCTCTCTAATAAGCTTTGTGAAGGAAATAGAATTTCTCATCCACGTGGTTTATACAATGGGAATTTTAGCTGCAGAACATCTTGCCATGAACGTGTCTCCACCCCACCTATATTGAGACTAGTCATGTAAGTGTTGTTGCATTGAGGGATCTGCTTCTTTAAAAGGTCCCAATAAAAATTCATCATGGGTGGTACATTCTAAACACCTTTGGATCTTCCCTTGTTTATCTTTTAAAAATGCTAGATGATATATGCACACAAATATGAACTATCACACATTCCGACCTCTACATTCCTATTTCAAAATTGGCATTCTCTAAAAGTTCCAGGTACAATGCTTCAACTTTTAAAGATACTCTTCCATCACTTTAAACATTATGGATCTGTAAAAGCATCACCAAAAGGTTGTACACTAGCATTGTTTTTCCATCATGTATGGGGTGTTCTCGTGCAGGCCACTAGTGGGCGGTTGCGAGGCACGAGCACATACATGCTGCCCAAAACAGGGCCACTAGTGGCCTACGTAGGAACACCCCCTATGTAGGTGCATGCAACCACCCAAAATGCGTTTGTGCGTGTACAATGTACAAATAGATAAGTCGATCTCAACTTTTGAGTTATTGTCTCGCGTGGGATTGTAAGATACTCTAACCGTTACATGTGGTCTTCATTGTTTGGGGGAGAATTTTGATTCAATAAAGGTGTATTGCATGTTTGAAAGCCCAAATGGAGAACCCTAGTGCTTTTGCTTTTTAAAAAATATAAAGGGGGTAGTTTACTATACCAACTTTAATTTAAAATTAGGGATATGCAAAGAAGAGGGGTCTTCATAGATGGAAGGCAGGCACCCACTTGTGGATTCCGATTGGACAGGCCAGGCTTTTTCTTTTGTCAAACACACGTTCGATTGCAGAGTATTGCGCAGCTTTTGAAGCAGAGGTGGTGGGCTTCGCATGTCTAGGAAGCAGCCCGTGTCAATGCACAGTGCATGTCATGATTATACCCCCTCCCCGCCCAAAAAAAAAGAAAAAGAAAGAATAATAATTCAACAGAAAAATCGACGGCTGCGCAATGCGCACTAACCCTAGCTTGAACCCGAGGTTTAATGAGGTAGTTAAGGACTCAGGTCTGTACTTGTCTGCTTTTCAGAGAGAGCAAAGTGTAAGAACGAGGATCAAGATGAGCTTAGAATGAATACATGCCCCTTTGTTTTTTTTCAAAATCAAAACAAACAAAACAAAATCAAAACCAAAACAAACAGAAACCTGTGGCGCAACAGTAGAGCGTAGTGTAGCCAGCGCATATATGAACAAATTGGAAGAATGGGAATTTCTGTATGCTGCTATTGAAGAGGACGAGGTAGCAGCAGCCCCCAGCATTAAAGTATACTCACGTGACCTCGAAACACGCAATTTTTACTCAATTTCTCCCCCGAATTTCCACTAGTGTGTGTGGCACTGCAGTGTGCTTTTTTTTAAAAAAAATTACAAAACAACATTTATTCTTTTGCAGCAGGCGCGCGCGCGCCTGCTGATCTGACTCTGGAGCGGTACTGTGGAGCTCTCGACTTTGGAGAGCGTGGACGCTTCGTCAGCGCCATCGCCACCTTTAAAATTTTCAATAAAGCTTCGTTACACGCAGCAGATGCCATCGCCACCCAGCTCCCCAATTCAATAAAGCTTCGCTACACGCACTACATGCCATCGCCAGTCGCCAGTGCGCCACCCAACAGCTTAGCTCCCCAACTGCATATATACTACCAAGGTCCAAAACGTAGCTCGTGTTATGCCCTCTCCGCACATGTATACGGAATTTCTAAATAGTTGGCATAGGTGTTTGGTCCCTCATTGTTGGTTACTAGGGCTTCTTTTATGAGGGTGGGAGTCCCACTTTTGTAAAAGAACATGTGTTTTTCAATCAAATCCAAATAAAGGTGATGCTGATAAGTAATCTAAAATATACATCCCACAAATGTCCAATAATTTTATTTTATTTTCCTCCAAGAAAAATGCCCTATCATTTTTATCACTTGAAAAAATTTAAATTTCAATTCAGACAACAACTTGGGCTTTTCAAGCACTCCCTGGGCCTTATGGGAATAACAATTTGGCTTGTTTGCAATGGTCGACATTAAATGCATTCATGTAAGGTAGAAAACTCCAAATCATGGTCTAGTTGTGAGCAGTGCTGAAAAAAATCATCCTTTAGTGTATTTTGCACCAGTTGAGACTTTTAAAAACCAACATAATTTTGATCTTGTCTTGAAAAAATTTGAGCAACATTTATTAATTTTATTTATAAAACCAACCAATCAAAACTATTTGATTAAGGACACCTAGTCACATTCCAACCTTGTCCATTTCTCATTGTCTAGGAAAAACATTTTTTGCAAGCATTGGTTACGAGTTTACAAGTTCGAATTAGAGGAGCATTGGTTGCGAGTTGTCCCCTAAGGATTTGTCTCCTAAATTCAAATTTGTCTCTTAAAGATTTTTTTGCAAGCATTGGGAGTTGCCAAGTTAGCAATGACACAAAATATTGTTAATCTTGGTTGAAGAGCTCCCAGATGGCATGCCGATTGCCCTTTGCCAAGAGACCGATCTCCATCATGCCATTTCCTCCCTCTCCTCACTTTCATATTTCTTGCAAAAGAAAAAAAGTAGCCTATCTCTCTCTCTCTCCCTCCCTCCCTCCACCCATCACAGAACTGCTCTCATTAAACTTCCACTTGGTCTTATCCAAGATAAATGCCTATTTTATTGAACACAATCCCTAGATCATGCAAAGGCATGCCTCTCATGAACCTATCACTTATTACAAACCAAGTAAAATGCCCATTTCTATTTACAATCATAAAGGGACTAGGAAAGAGCGTGTTCACACACTTCAAACTTTGCACCCATTTATGGTAGCTAAAGGCATTTTTTGAGTTTATCCTTAATAAATCTCTTCTTGCACAACTAATCAGGAAAAGTACAATGGTAGAATAGGGAAGACTATAAGAGAATACATTATATGTTATATGCAAGCAACACTATAATGAAGTGCATGTGATCTTTGACAAACTAACATTTGAGTAAAGTTCCACGATAACAAAAATGGAGTAAAATGTTGTATTATTGATATGATGCAATAGATGGTTATGAGCCCCCATGTACTCATGTGCTCCTATGAAGGGAGTTTCAATGTTTGGTATGGCCCATTTCTACGATGAAACAATGTACACAAATAGAAGATCCATTTCAACTTGGTAGATAACTAGTGAGTGGATGATTTGAGTGAAAAAGTAAATAACATGTGTGAATAGCATTTGATCAAGGTGGCCCTTCATCACTACCATATGGTCGATGTGAATGGGGTTGATATGACTCTTTCACATCCATCGGCTAATAGTGCTAGTCACATAAGACATGATCTTTCTTTAGCTTTGGAGTCTATCTAGGATCATCTCAATGCTTATTTGGGCCCCACATCATGACGATAAGGTATCCATGACTAAGTTTTAGTGACCCTATATGTGTATTGGTATGACGATAATGATCCATGTAAGAATATATCCTATCAGGGAGGGTACTAATTCTATTAATGGCATCTCTACACCATGGCCTAAGGCATCATCTCATGTGAACAAGGGGATGTTGGCTTAACCATGCCTACTATTCATAATATGGTCCTTACATATACATGAGCTAATTGATACATATGTATTTCAATATGAGGGTGCAAGAGAACTAATATTAAAACAGTATATATCATTTGTTCACTTATTACAAGCTATTTACAGCTGTAACATCATATTTAATCTTGATAATAAATGCTATGAATACATATTGAAAGATGTCAACTACCATGTAAATTTCAACTCCATATTGAAAGATGTCAACTACCATGTAAATTTCAACTCCATGGTGGCTATTTAAGGCACATTAGTCTTAAAAAGTGTGAAGGTTCATTCCACATGTCTTACAAAAATGAGAAATGATGGGTAAAGTGATGGTGTTTTTGATTAGCTCAATTTGCTTCACATTACTACATAAGGCCAATTTGCTTCACATTACTACATAAGGCCAATTTGTGAGATCCTCGTTCACCCACAAGTACAAATATGTGTATAAAATAACTTGTAAAGATAGAATTCACATTCGTGGGATCTCAATCTTCACATGTTTTCTATAAAAAATTTACAAAAATTACCAGGAGTCTTTGATTTTAGAATCGATGTACAAAAGGAAAAAGCACTCCTAGCTAAGCTCAACCTCTCAGTCCCCAGCTTTGTCACTCACACTCTTAGTCTCAAAATCTCCCCTCACATTGATTAGTGATCATGACAATCACTCATAATCATAAACAAAGCTCATAATTTGAAATCTAAAAAGAAAACACGATTCAAAGAGTAATTTGTCTATATTACAAGGGATCCACCTTACACTAGCATCCTTTCTGATGCTAAGAAAATTTTTGAACTAAACTAGTCCCATCATTTGTATGGATGTCAAAAAAGCATCGATATCGAACCATCAATATAATTTTCGGTGCATTCCAATGATATCGATGATTATACGGACACTTATACCAACCCTATAAACATTCTTTTTCTAGACAATGGGATTAGTTTGGCACTGCTGCTAACCCGAGCCTATCCCATTCTAACTATAGTAACTTTACAAGTACTTAGATAGTTTTGATTCTACCATCATAATTTAAAGAGTGACTGAGAAAATAAATACTACATCGATGAGACGGCCCTGCTCCTTTAAGGTTGGATCCATGGTATGGGTGTAAAAAAATGTCAATATTAAACCATTAATATAATTGTTGGTGTATAGCAACGGTTATATCAACAATTATACTGACAATTTTACCAATCGTAAAAATATTCTTTTTATAGGAAAAATAGGATAGCTTGGCATTAGTAACTTGATTCTATCCCATTCTATCCATAGTAACTTACTTACATAGTTTTGATTCTACTAATAAAATTTAAAGATACATAGAAAATAAATACTACATAGATGAAATGGCCCTTCCATCTTCAAGGTTGATCCATGTAGCCATAACATTGTTGTCGGATGACATTAGTGTGTTGAGAGTGGGTATGCATTGTGAGGATGTCCCTATGAGGATGGCATTGAAGAGAACCTTGAAGAGAATCCCTTCAAAGCATTCCTCACTTTCTCCTTACATTACTCACAGTGCATGCCCACTCTCAACAAGTCACAAAAGTTCTCATCAGGATTATTCATGTACTCTGCCTCTTCTTCTTTCTATATGAATAACAAGTTTGGAATAGTGAGTCATGAAAAATGTTCACAAAATCGTAAAACCGTTCACTCAACTCCATTTTTGAAAAAAACCCAAAAATATGTACCTTTTCTCAAATTAATGGAGACAAAAGACATACTTTCATGTCAAACATTTTAAAAAAACCACTACTTTTGTGGAAAAAAATACATAAAACATTACTTCATTTTACTCTAAACCCACAAACGTCTAATTTGAAAAAAGAATTACAAAGGAGAAGAAACTCTTCCAATCAACTAGAAGAGTCATTGGACTTTTTGCTTAAAAATATCAATTATTGTTTTGTGTAAGTGTCCATAATTTTTTAACTCAAATCCATACACAAGAATTTATATATCATACAAATTAAGCATGTCCACATGTCAACGAATTACACTTTTCTTTCCTTTTTTGGTGTAAGTGTCCATAATTTTTAAACTCAAATCCATACACAAGAATTTATATATCATACAAATTAAGCATGTCCACATGTCAACGAATTACACTTTTCTTTCCTTTTTTGCTTTGTTTAAGCATCTCTAGATCGTACTTTCTCTTGAGCATGGATGCGTTTTGTACCAAACTGATAGGTGGCAAAATTGATATTACTTTTAGACCCAATATAATTTGATGAAACTCTCTTACATGGGACTAGTGCATTATCTAAAAAAATAAATTTTTAATGTATTCAAAGTTGATCCAATGGTTGAATTCAAGCATATTCTGATATTAAGATAGGTAGGTATATGGAGTCCATGGCCATAGAAGAGGTTTATTGAAAGCAAAGATGTCTCTAGATTTAGTTAGAAATCCAACGATCCAAACAATAAAATCTAATCTAATAGTTTGATTTTGAGTTATAGTCTTTGCAAAAACATAGTTTTTAGTTTATAACAATTAGATTTTGAGCCATGAAAATGACAATAGTTGTTGTTTTAAAAAATTGATGAAATTTTGGATTCTAGAATCCACTTTGTTGATCAAGTGGATTCTGGAATCCAAAATTCTGTGATAGATTGATGTTTCTATCGTGATAGTGAAATTTTCATCCGAAAAAAGAGAAATTTTGGTCCATAATAATTTTACTTTTATTAGATAAAAAACTTAGTCCGTCAATGGAAAACATTTTCGTCGAGACGGAAGTTTTTCCATGAATGGAAAAAAATTTCGTGATGAGAATTTGGATTCCACAATCCACTTGGATTCTAGAATTCGAATTTCCATCGATGGATTTGAATTTTTGTCAAAACTTTCGTTAGAAATTCCTTCGAGAAAATCCAAATTCTCATCAACGAAAAATTTTTCTGTCAAAAATTTTGTCGACAGAAAAAATTCCATCGATGAAAATTTTTTTTTGACGAAAAAATATCCATTGATGAGAATTTGAACTCTAGAATCCAAATTTACGTGGATGAATTGAAATTCCCATCGATAGATTAAAATTTCTATCGATGGAAAAAATTTCGTCAACGAAAAAAAATTTCGTCAATGAGATTTGGATTCTAGAATCCAAATTGCCATGGGCGAATTGAAATTCCTGTCAAAAGATTAAAACTTTCGTCGACGAAAATTTCGATTTTGGAATCCACTTTCTCATCGATAGAATTTTTTTACGTCGATGGAATTTTTTTATCGACGAAAATTTTTACCGTTGACATACTAATTTTTTTATCCAATAAAAGTGAAATT